>NC_140592.1:664662227-664985892 GCF_964204655.1 Triturus cristatus
ATTTTTTAACGTTTAATTTTTTGACTGTAAATGACAATTGCATGTGAATTATCACTTTTGGAACTAAAATACGTGTGTTTTGAGTCATTTTAATGCCTGAAATTGGTCGAAATAAAGCTTCTGAGAAGGAGAAAAAGTCTGTAAAAATGGCAATTTTCGTCACATTGAGGCTTTAAAAAGTAGTTATTCAACATGAGGCACAATCCAAATGACATTTTGAATCAATTTTTCTACAGTCCAAAAAATCAATTTTCTGATGAAAAACGATGACCCGTGACCTGTTGAACTTTCCCCAGATGGTCAGAAATGGTAATTTTTTTAATGTTTAATTTTTTGACTGTAAATGGCTATTGCAAGTGAATTATCACTTTTGGAACTAAAATAAGTGTGTTTAGAGTCATTTTAATGCCTGAAATTGGTCGAAATAGAAGCTTCTGAGAAGGAGAAAAAGTCTGTAAAAATGGCAATTTTTGTCACAATGAGGCTTTAAAAAGTAGTTATTCAACATGAGGCACAATCCAAATGACATTTTGAATCAATTTTTCTACAGTCCAAAACATCAATTTTCTGATGAACAATGATTACCCGTGACCTGTTGAACTTTCTCCAGATGGTCAGAAATTGTAATTTCTTAATGTTTAATTTTTTGACTGTAAATGACTATTGCATGTGAATTATCAATTTTGGAACTAAAATAAGTGTGTTTAGAGTCATTTTAGTGCCTGAAATTGGTCGAAATAGAAGCTTCTGAGTAGGAGAAAAAGTCTATAAAAATGGCAATTTTGGTCACATTGAGGCTTTAAAAAGTAGTTATTCAAAAGGAGGCACAATCCAAATGACATTTTGAATCAATTTTTCTACAGTCCAAAAAACCAATTTTCTGATGAAAAACGATGACCCGTGACCAGTTAAACTTTCTCCAGATGGTCTGAAATGGTAATTTTTTAATGTATAATTTTTCGACTGTAAATGACAATTGCATGTGAATTATCACTTTTGGAACTAAAATACGTGTGTTTTGAGTCATTTTAATGCCTGAAATTGGTCGAAATAAAGCTTCTGAGAAGGAGAAAAAGTCTGTAAAAATGGCAATTTTCGTCACATTGAGGCTTTAAAAAGTAGTTATTCAACATGAGGCACAATCCAAATGACATTTTGAATCAATTTTTCTACAGTCCAAAAAATCAATTTTCTGATGAAAAACGATGACCCGTGACCAGTTAAACTTTCTCCAGATGGTCTGAAATGGTAATTTTTTTAACGTTTAATTTTTTGACTGTAAATGACAATTGCATTTGAATTATCACTTTTGGAACTAAAATAAGTGTGTTTTGAGTCATTTTAATGCCTGAAATTGGTCGAAATAGAAGCTTCTGAGAAGGAGAAAAAGTCTGTAAAAATGGCAATTTTGGTCACATTGAGGCTTTAAAAAGTAGTTATTCAACATGAGGCACAATCCAAATGACATTTTAAATCAATTTTTCTACAGTCCAAAAAATCAATTTTCGGATGAAAAACGATGACCCGTGACCAGTCAAACTTTCTCCAGATGGTCAGAAATGGTAATTTTTAAATGTTTAATTTTATGACTGTAAATGACTATTGCATGTGAATTTTCACTTTTGGAACTAAAATAGGTGTGTTTAGAGTCATTTTAATGCCTGAAATTGGTCGAAATAGAAGCTTCTGAGTAGGAGAAAAGTCTATAAAAATGGCAATTTTGGTCACCTTGAGGCGTTAAAAAGTAGTTATTCAACATGAGGCACAATCCAAATGACATTTTGAATCAATTTTTCTACAGTCCAAAAAATCAATTTTCTGATGAAAAACGATGACCCGTGACCTGTTGTACTTTCTCCAGATGGTCAGAAATTTTAATTTTTTTATTTTAAATTTTTTGACTGTAAATGACTATTGCATGTGAATTATCACTTTTGGAACTAAAATAAGTGTGTTTAGAGTCATTTTAGTGCCTGAAATAGGTCGAAATAGAAGCTTCTGAGTAGGAGAAAAAGTCTATAAAAATGGCAATTTCGGTCACGTTGAGGCTTTAAAAAGTAGTTATTCAACATGAGGCACAATCCAAATGACATTTTGAATAAATTTTTCTACAGTCCCAAAAATCCATTTTCTGATGAAAATCAATGACCCGTGACCTGTTGACTTTCTCCAGATGGTCAGAAATGTTAATTTTTTAATTTTTCATTTTTTGACTGTAAATGACAATTGCATGTGAATTATCACTTTTGGAACTAAAATAAGTGTGTTTTGAGTCATTTTAATGCCTGAAATTGGTCGAAATAGAAGCTTCTGAGAAGGAGAAAAAGTCTGTAAAAATGGCAATTTTTGTCACATTGAGGCTTTAAAAAGTAGTTATTCAACATGAGGCACAATCCAAATGACATTTTGAATCAATTTTTCTACAGTCCAAAAAATCAATTTTCTGATGAAAAACGATGACCCGTGACCTGTCAAACGCTCTTCAGATGGTCAAAAAAGGTAATTTTTTAATTTTTCATTTTTTGACTGTAAATGACTATTGCATGTGAATTATCACTTTTGGAAATAAAATACGTGTGTTTAGAGTCATTTTAATGCCCGAAATTGGTGGAAATAGAAGCTTCTGAGTGGGAGAAAAGTCTATAAAAATGGCAATTTTGGTCACATTGAGGCTTTAAAAAGTAGTTATTCAATATGAGGCGCAATCCAAATGACATTTTGAATCAATTTTTCTACAGTCCAAAAAATCAATTTTCTGATGAAAAATGATGACCCGTGACCTGTTGAACTTTCTCCAGATGGTCAGAAATCGTAATTTTTTTAATGTTTAATTTTTTGACTGTAAATGGCTATTGCAAGTGAATTATCA
The DNA here is from genome assembly GCF_964204655.1 of Triturus cristatus. Taxonomy (NCBI): domain Eukaryota; kingdom Metazoa; phylum Chordata; class Amphibia; order Caudata; family Salamandridae; genus Triturus; species Triturus cristatus. Next base: position 664,665,097 of record NC_140592.1, read on the forward strand.
CTTTTGGAACTAAAATAAGTGTGTTTAGAGTCATTTTAATGCCTGAAATTGGTCGAAATAGAAGCTTCTGAGAAGGAGAAAAAGTCTGTAAAAATGGCAATTTTTGTCACATTGAGGCTTTAAAAAGTAGTTATTCAACATGAGGCACAATCCAAATGACATTTTGAATCAATTTTTCTACAGTCCAAAACATCAATTTTCTGATGAACAATGATGACCCGTGACCTGTTGAACTTTCTCCAGATGGTCAGAAATGGTAATTTTTTTAATGTTTAATTTTTTGACTGTAAATGGCTATTGCAAGTGAATTATCACTTTTGGAACTAAAATAAGTGTGTTTAGAGTAATTTTAATGCCTGAAATTGGTCGAAATAGAAGCTTCTGAGAAGGAGAAAAAGTCTGTAAAAATGGCAATTTTTGTCACATTGAGGCTTTAAAAAGTTGTTATTCAACATGAGGCACAATCCAAATGACATTTTGAATCAATTTTTCTACAGTCCAAAACATCAATTTTCTGATGAACAATGATTACCCGTGACCTGTTGAACTTTCTCCAGATGGTCAGAAATTGTAATTTTTTAATGTTTAATTTTTTGACTGTAAATGGCTATTGCAAGTGAATTATCAATTTTGGAACTAAAATAAGTGTATTTAGAGTCATTTTAATGCCTGAAATTGGTCGAAATAGAAGCTTCTGAGTGGGAGAAAATGTCTGTAAAAATGGCAATTTTGGTCACATTGAGGCTTTAAAAAGTAGTTATTCAACATGAGGCGCAATCCAAATGACATTTTGAATCAATTTTTCTACAGTCCAAAAAATCAATTCTCTGATGAAAAACGATGACCCGTGACCAGTTAAACTTTCTCCAGATGGTCTGAAATGGTAATTTTTTTAACGTTTAATTTTTTGACTGTAAATGGCAATTGCATTTGAATTATCACTTTTGGAACTAAAATACGTGTGTTTAGAGTCATTTTAATGCCCGAAATTGGTGGAAATAGAAGCTTCTGAGTGGGAGAAAAGTCTATAAAAATGGCAATTTTGGTCACATTGAGGCTTTAAAAAGTAGTTATTCAATATGAGGCGCAATCCAAATGACATTTTGAATCAATTTTTCTACAGTCCAAAAAATCAATTTTCTGATGAAAAATGATGACCCGTGACCTGTTGAACTTTCTCCAGATGGTCAGAAATCGTAATTTTTTTAATGTTTAATTTTTTGACTGTAAATGGCTATTGCAAGTGAATTATCAATTTTGGAACTAAAATAAGTGTATTTAGAGTCATTTTAATACCTGAAATTGGTCGAAATAGAAGCTTCTGAGTGGGAGAAAATGTCTGTAAAAATGGCAATTTTGGTCACATTGAGGCTTTAAAAAGTAGTTATTCAATATGAGGCGCAATCCAAATGACATTTTGAATCAATTTTTCTACAGTCCAAAAAATCAATTTTCTGGTCAAAAATGATGACCCGTGACCTGTTGAACTTTCTCCAGATGGTCAGAAATGGTAATTTTTTTAATGTTTAATTTTTTGACTGTAAATGGCTATTGCAAGTGAATTATCACTTTTGGAACTAAAATAAGTGTGTTTAGAGTCATTTTAATGCCTGAAATTGGTCGAAATAGAAGCTTCTGAGAAGGAGAAAAAGTCTGTAAAAATGGCAATTTTTGTCACAATGAGGCTTTAAAAAGTAGTTATTCAACATGAGGCACAATCCAAATGACATTTTGAATCAATTTTTCTACAGTCCAAAACATCAATTTTCTGATGAACAATGATTACCCGTGACCTGTTGAACTTTCTCCAGATGGTCAGAAATTGTAATTTTTTAATGTTTAATTTTTTGACTGTAAATGACTATTGCATGTGAATTATCAATTTTGGAACTAAAATAAGTGTGTTTAGAGTCATTTTAGTGCCTGAAATTGGTCGAAATAGAAGCTTCTGAGTAGGAGAAAAAGTCTATAAAAATGGCAATTTTGGTCACATTGAGGCTTTAAAAAGTAGTTATTCAAAAGGAGGCACAATCCAAATGACATTTTGAATCAATTTTTCTACAGTCCAAAAAACCAATTTTCTGATGAAAAACGATGACCCGTGACCAGTTAAACTTTCTCCAGATGGTCTGAAATGGTAATTTTTTAATGTATAATTTTTCGACTGTAAATGACAATTGCATGTGAATTATCACTTTTGGAACAAAAATACGTGTGTTTTGAGTCATTTTAATGCCTGAAATTGGTCGAAATAAAGCTTCTGAGAAGGAGAAAAAGTCTGTAAAAATGGCAATTTTCGTCACATTGAGGCTTTAAAAAGTAGTTATTCAACATGAGGCACAATCCAAATGACATTTTGAATCAATTTTTCTACAGTCCAAAAAATCAATTTTCTGATGAAAAACGATGACCCGTGACCAGTTAAACTTTCTCCAGATGGTCTGAAATGGTAATTTTTTTAACGTTTAATTTTTTGACTGTAAATGACAATTGCATTTGAATTATCACTTTTGGAACTAAAATAAGTGTGTTTTGAGTCATTTTAATGCCTGAAATTGGTCGAAATAGAAGCTTCTGAGAAGGAGAAAAAGTCTGTAAAAATGGCAATTTTGGTCACATTGAGGCTTTAAAAAGTAGTTATTCAACATGAGGCACAATCCAAATGACATTTTAAATCAATTTTTCTACAGTCCAAAAAATCAATTTTCTGATGAAAAACGATGACCCGTGACCAGTCAAACTTTCTCCAGATGGTCAGAAATGGTAATTTTTAAATGTTTAATTTTATGACTGTAAATGACTATTGCATGTGAATTATCACTTTTGGAACTAAAATAGGTGTGTTTAGAGTCATTTTAATGCCTGAAATTGGTCGAAATAGAAGCTTCTGAGTAGGAGAAAAGTCTATAAAAATGGCAATTTTGGTCACCTTGAGGCGTTAAAAAGTAGTTATTCAACATGAGGCACAATCCAAATGACATTTTGAATCAATTTTTCTACAGTCCAAAAAATCAATTTTCTGATGAAAAACGATGACCCGTGACCAGTTAAACTTTCTCCAGATGGTCTGAAATGGTAATTTTTTAACGTTTAATTTTTTGACTGTAAATGACAATTGCATGTGAATTATCACTTTTGGAACTAAAATACGTGTGTTTTGAGTCATTTTAATGCCTGAAATTGGTCGAAATAAAGCTTCTGAGAAGGAGAAAAAGTCTGTAAAAATGGCAATTTTCGTCACATTGAGGCTTTAAAAAGTAGTTATTCAACATGAGGCACAATCCAAATGACATTTTGAATCAATTTTTCTACAGTCCAAAAAATCAATTTTCTGATGAAAAACGATGACCCGTGACCTGTTGTACTTTCTCCAGATGGTCAGAAATTTTAATTTTTTTATTTTAAATTTTTTGACTGTAAATGACTATTGCATGTGAATTATCACTTTTGGAACTAAAATAAGTGTGTTTAGAGTCATTTTAGTGCCTGAAATAGGTCGAAATAGAAGCTTCTGAGTAGGAGAAAAAGTCTATAAAAATGGCAATTTCGGTCACGTTGAGGCTTTAAAAAGTAGTTATTCAACATGAGGCACAATCCAAATGACATTTTGAATAAATTTTTCTACAGTCCCAAAAATCCATTTTCTGATGAAAAACAATGACCCGTGACCTGTTGACTTTCTCCAGATGGTCAGAAATGTTAGTTTTTTAATTTTTCATTTTTTGACTGTAAATGACAATTGCATGTGAATTATCACTTTTGGAACTAAAATAAGTGTGTTTTGAGTCATTTTAATGCCTGAAATTGGTCGAAATAGAAGCTTCTGAGAAGGAGAAAAAGTCTGTAAAAATGGCAATTTTTGTCACATTGAGGCTTTAAAAAGTAGTTATTCAACATGAGGCACAATCCAAATTACATTTTGAATCAATTTTTCTACAGTCCAAAAAATCAATTTTCTGATGAAAAACGATGACCCGTGACCAGTTAAACTTTCTCCAGATGGTCTGAAATCGTAATTTTTTAACGTTTAATTTTTTGACTGTAGATGACAATTGCATGTGAATTATCACTTTTGGAACTAAAATAAGTGTGTTTTGAGTCATTTTAATGCCTGAAATTGGTCGAAATAGAAGCTTCTGAGAAGGAGAAAAAGTCTGTAAAAATGGCAATTTTTGTCACATTGAGGCTTTAAAAAGTAGTTATTCAACATGAGGCACAATCCAAATGACATTTTGAATCAATTTTTCTACAGTCCAAAAAATCAATTTTCTGATGAAAAACGATGACCCGTGACCAGTTAAACTTTCTCCAGATGGTCTGAAATGGTAATTTTTTAACGTTTAATTTTTTGACTGTAAATGACAATTGCATGTGAATTATCACTTTTGGAACTAAAATACGTGTGTTTTGAGTCATTTTAATGCCTGAAATTGGTCGAAATAAAGCTTCTGAGAAGGAGAAAAAGTCTGTAAAAATGGCAATTTTCGTCACATTGAGGCTTTAAAAAGTAGTTATTCAACATGAGGCACAATCCAAATGACATTTTGAATCAATTTTTCTACAGTCCAAAAAATCAATTTTCTGATGAAAAACGATGACCCGTGACCTGTTGAACTTTCTCCAGATGGTCAGAAATGGTAATTTTTTTAATGTTTAATTTTTTGACTGTAAATGGCTATTGCAAGTGAATTATCACTTTTGGAACTAAAATACGTGTGTTTTGAGTCATTTTAATGCCTGAAATTGGTCGAAATAGAAGCTTCTGAGAAGGAGAAAAAGTCTGTAAAAATGGCAATTTTTGTCACAATGAGGCTTTAAAAAGTAGTTATTCAACATGAGGCACAATCCAAATGACATTTTGAATCAATTTTTCTACAGTCCAAAACATCAATTTTCTGATGAACAATGATTACCCGTGACCTGTTGAACTTTCTCCAGATGGTCAGAAATTGTAATTTTTTAATGTTTAATTTTTTGACTGTAAATGACTATTGCATGTGAATTATCAATTTTGGAACTAAAATAAGTGTGTTTAGAGTCATTTTAGTGCCTGAAATTGGTCGAAATAGAAGCTTCTGAGTAGGAGAAAAAGTCTATAAAAATGGCAATTTTGGTCACATTGAGGCTTTAAAAAGTAGTTATTCAAAAGGAGGCACAATCCAAATGACATTTTGAATCAATTTTTCTACAGTCCAAAAAACCAATTTTCTGATGAAAAACGATGACCCGTGACCAGTTAAACTTTCTCCAGATGGTCTGAAATGGTAATTTTTTAATGTATAATTTTTCGACTGTAAATGACAATTGCATGTGAATTATCACTTTTGGAACTAAAATACGTGTGTTTTGAGTCATTTTAATGCCTGAAATTGGTCGAAATAAAGCTTCTGAGAAGGAGAAAAAGTCTGTAAAAATGGCAATTTTCGTCACATTGAGGCTTTAAAAAGTAGTTATTCAACATGAGGCACAATCCAAATGACATTTTGAATCAATTTTTCTACAGTCCAAAAAATCAATTTTCTGATGAAAAACGATGACCCGTGACCAGTTAAACTTTCTCCAGATGGTCTGAAATGGTAATTTTTTTAACGTTTAATTTTTTGACTGTAAATGACAATTGCATTTGAATTATCACTTTTGGAACTAAAATAAGTGTGTTTTGAGTCATTTTAATGCCTGAAATTGGTCGAAATAGAAGCTTCTGAGAAGGAGAAAAAGTCTGTAAAAATGGCAATTTTGGTCACATTGAGGCTTTAAAAAGTAGTTATTCAACATGAGGCACAATCCAAATGACATTTTAAATCAATTTTTCTACAGTCCAAAAAATCAATTTTCGGATGAAAAACGATGACCCGTGACCAGTCAAACTTTCTCCAGATGGTCAGAAATGGTAATTTTTAAATGTTTAATTTTATGACTGTAAATGACTATTGCATGTGAATTTTCACTTTTGGAACTAAAATAGGTGTGTTTAGAGTCATTTTAATGCCTGAAATTGGTCGAAATAGAAGCTTCTGAGTAGGAGAAAAGTCTATAAAAATGGCAATTTTGGTCACCTTGAGGCGTTAAAAAGTAGTTATTCAACATGAGGCACAATCCAAATGACATTTTGAATCAATTTTTCTACAGTCCAAAAAATCAATTTTCTGATGAAAAACGATGACCCGTGACCTGTTGTACTTTCTCCAGATGGTCAGAAATTTTAATTTTTTTATTTTAAATTTTTTGACTGTAAATGACTATTGCATGTGAATTATCACTTTTGGAACTAAAATAAGTGTGTTTAGAGTCATTTTAGTGCCTGAAATAGGTCGAAATAGAAGCTTCTGAGTAGGAGAAAAAGTCTATAAAAATGGCAATTTCGGTCACGTTGAGGCTTTAAAAAGTAGTTATTCAACATGAGGCACAATCCAAATGACATTTTGAATAAATTTTTCTACAGTCCCAAAAATCCATTTTCTGATGAAAAACAATGACCCGTGACCTGTTGACTTTCTCCAGATGGTCAGAAATGTTAATTTTTTAATTTTTCATTTTTTGACTGTAAATGACAATTGCATGTGAATTATCACTTTTGGAACTAAAATAAGTGTGTTTTGAGTCATTTTAATGCCTGAAATTGGTCGAAATAGAAGCTTCTGAGAAGGAGAAAAAGTCTGTAAAAATGGCAATTTTTGTCACATTGAGGCTTTAAAAAGTAGTTATTCAACATGAGGCACAATCCAAATGACATTTTGAATCAATTTTTCTACAGTCCAAAAAATCAATTTTCTGATGAAAAACGATGACCCGTGACCAGTTAAACTTTCTCCAGATGGTCTGAAATCGTAATTTTTTAACGTTTAATTTTTTGACTGTAGATGACAATTGCATGTGAATTATCACTTTTGGAACTAAAATAAGTGTGTTTTGAGTCATTTTAATGCCTGAAATTGGTCGAAATAGAAGCTTCTGAGAAGGAGAAAAAGTCTGTAAAAATGGCAATTTTTGTCACATTGAGGCTTTAAAAAGTAGTTATTCAACATGAGGCACAATCCAAATGACATTTTGAATCAATTTTTCTACAGTCCAAAAAATCAATTTTCTGATGAAAAACGATGACCCGTGACCTGTCAAACGCTCTTCAGATGGTCAAAAAAGGTAATTTTTTAATTTTTCATTTTTTGACTGTAAATGACTATTGCATGTGAATTATCACTTTTGGAAATAAAATACGTGTGTTTAGAGTCATTTTAATGCCCGAAATTGGTGGAAATAGAAGCTTCTGAGTGGGAGAAAAGTTTATAAAAATGGCAATTTTGGTCACATTGAGGCTTTAAAAAGTAGTTATTCAATATGAGGCGCAATCCAAATGACATTTTGAATCAATTTTTCTACAGTCAAAAAAATCAATTTTCTGATGAAAAATGATGACCCGTGACCTGTTGAACTTTCTCCAGATGGTCAGAAATCGTAATTTTTTTAATGTTTAATTTTTTGACTGTAAATGGCTATTGCAAGTGAATTATCACTTTTGGAACTAAAATAAGTGTGTTTAGAGTCATTTTAATGCCTGAAATTGGTCGAAATAGAAGCTTCTGAGAAGGAGAAAAAGTCTGTAAAAATGGCAATTTTTGTCACATTGAGGCTTTAAAAAGTAGTTATTCAACATGAGGCACAATCCAAATGACATTTTGAATCAATTTTTCTACAGTCCAAAACATCAATTTTCTGATGAACAATGATGACCCGTGACCTGTTGAACTTTCTCCAGATGGTCAGAAATGGTAATTTTTTTAATGTTTAATTTTTTGACTGTAAATGGCTATTGCAAGTGAATTATCACTTTTGGAACTAAAATAAGTGTGTTTAGAGTAATTTTAATGCCTGAAATTGGTCGAAATAGAAGCTTCTGAGAAGGAGAAAAAGTCTGTAAAAATGGCAATTTTTGTCACATTGAGGCTTTAAAAAGTTGTTATTCAACATGAGGCACAATCCAAATGACATTTTGAATCAATTTTTCTACAGTCCAAAACATCAATTTTCTGATGAACAATGATTACCCGTGACCTGTTGAACTTTCTCCAGATGGTCAGAAATTGTAATTTTTTAATGTTTAATTTTTTGACTGTAAATGGCTATTGCAAGTGAATTATCAATTTTGGAACTAAAATAAGTGTATTTAGAGTCATTTTAATGCCTGAAATTGGTCGAAATAGAAGCTACTGAGTGGGAGAAAATGTCTGTAAAAATGGCAATTTTGGTCACATTGAGGCTTTAAAAAGTAGTTATTCAACATGAGGCGCAATCCAAATGACATTTTGAATCAATTTTTCTACAGTCCAAAAAATCAATGCTCTGATGAAAAACGATGACCCGTGACCTGTCAAACGTTCTTCAGATGGTCAAAAATGGTAATTTTTTAATTTTTCATTTTTTGAGTGTAAATGACTATTGCATGTGAATTATCACTTTTGGAAATAAAATACGTGTGTTTAGAGTCATTTTAATGCCCGAAATTGGTGGAAATAGAAGCTTCTGAGTGGGAGAAAAGTCTATAAAAATGGCAATTTTGGTCACATTGAGGCTTTAAAAAGTAGTTATTCAATATGAGGCGCAATCCAAATGACATTTTGAATCAATTTTTCTACAGTCCAAAAAATCAATTTTCTGATGAAAAATGATGACCCGTGACCTGTTGAACTTTCTCCAGATGGTCAGAAATCGTAATTTTTTTAATGTTTAATTTTTTTACTGTAAATGGCTATTGCAAGTGAATTATCACTTTTGGAACTAAAATAAGTGTGTTTAGAGTCATTTTAATGCCTGAAATTGGTTGAAATAGAAGCTTCTGAGAAGGAGAAAAAGTCTGTAAAAATGGCAATTTTTGTCACATTGAGGCTTTAAAAAGTTGTTATTCAACATGAGGCACAATCCAAATGACATTTTGAATCAATTTTTCTACAGTCCAAAACATCAATTTTCTGATGAACAATGATTACCCGTGACCTGTTGAACTTTCTCCAGATGGTCAGAAATTGTAATTTTTTAATGTTTAATTTTTTGACTGTAAATGGCTATTGCAAGTGAATTATCAATTTTGGAACTAAAATAAGTGTATTTAGAGTCATTTTAATGCCTGAAATTGGTCGAAATAGAAGCTTCTGAGTGGGAGAAAATGTATGTAAAAATGGCAATTTTGGTCACATTGAGGCTTTAAAAAGTAGTTATTCAACATGAGGCGCAATCCAAATGACATTTTAAATCAATTTTTCTACAGTCCAAAAAATCAATTTTCTGATGAAAAACGATGACCCGTGACCAGTTAAACTTTCTCCAGATGGTCTGAAATGGTAATTTTTTAATGTTTAATTTTTTGACTGTAAATGACAATTGCATGTGAATTATCACTTTTGGAACTAAAATAAGTGTGTTTTGAGTAATTTTAATGCCTGAAATTGGTCGAAATAGAAGCTTCTGAGACGGAGAAAAAGTCTGTAAAAATGGCAATTTTGGTCACATTGAGGCTTTAAAAAGTAGTTATTCAACATGAGGCACAATCCAAATGACATTTTGAATCAATTTTTCTACAGTCCAAAAAATCAATTTTCTCATGAAAAACGATGACCCGTGACCTGTTGTACTTTCTCCAGATGGTCAGAAATTTAAATTTTTTTATTTTTAATTTTTTGACTGTAAATGACTATTGCATGTGAATTATCACTTTTGGAACTAAAATAAGTGTGTTTAGAGTCATTTTAGTGCCTGAAATTGGTCGAAATAGAAGCTTCTGAGTAGGAGAAAAAGTCTATAAAAATGGCAATTTTGGTCACATTGAGGCTTTAAAAAGTAGTTATTCAAAAGGAGGCACAATCCAAATGACATTTTGAATCAATTTTTCTACAGTCCAAAAAACCAATTTTCTGATGAAAAACGATGACCCGTGACCAGTTAAACTTTCTCCAGATGGTCTGAAATGGTAATTTTTTAACGTATAATTTTTCGACTGTAAATGACAATTGCATGTGAATTATCACTTTTGGAACTAAAATACGTGTGTTTTGAGTCATTTTAATGCCTGAAATTGGTCGAAATAAAGCTTCTGAGAAGGAGAAAAAGTCTGTAAAAATGGCAATTTTCGTCACATTGAGGCTTTAAAAAGTAGTTATTCAACATGAGGCACAATCCAAATGACATTTTGAATCAATTTTTCTACAGTCCAAAAAACCAATTTTCTGATGAAAAACGATGACCCGTGACCAGTTAAACTTTCTCCAGATGGTCTGAAATGGTAATTTTTTAACGTATAATTTTTCGACTGTAAATGACAATTGCATGTGAATTATCACTTTTGGAACTAAAATAAGTGTGTTTTGAGTCATTTTAATGCCTGAAATTGGTCGAAATAGAAGCTTCTGATATGGAGAAAAAGTCTGTAAAAATGGCAATTTTCGTCACATTAAGGCTTTAAAAAGTAGTTATTCAACATGAGGCACAATCCACATGACATTTTGAATCAATTTTTCTACAGTCCAAAAAATCAATTTTCTGATGAAAAACGATGACCCGTGACCTGTCAAACGTTCTTCAGATGGTCAAAAATGGTAATTTTTTAATTTTTCATTTTTTGACTGTAAATGACTATTGCATGTGAATTATCACTTTTGGAAATAAAATACGTGTGTTTAGAGTCATTTTAATGCCCGAAATTGGTGGAAATAGAAGCTTCTGAGTGGGAGAAAAGTCTATAAAAATGGCAATTTTGGTCACATTGAGGCTTTAAAAAGTAGTTATTCAATATGAGGCGCAATCCAAATGACATTTTGAATCAATTTTTCTACAGTCCAAAAAATCAATTTTCTGATGAAAAATGATGACCCGTGACCTGTTGAACTTTCTCCAGATGGTCAGAAATGGTAATTTTTTTAATGTTTAATTTTTTGACTGTAAATGGCTATTGCAAGTGAATTATCACTTTTGGAACTAAAATAAGTGTGTTTAGAGTCATTTTAATGCCTGAAATTGGTCGAAATAGAAGCTTCTGAGAAGGAGAAAAAGTCTGTAAAAATGGCAATTTTTGTCACATTGAGGCTTTAAAAAGTAGTTATTCAACATGAGGCACAATCCAAATGACATTTTGAATCAATTTTTCTACAGTCCAAAACATCAATTTTCTGATGAAAAATGATTACCCGTGACCTGTTGAACTTTCTCCAGATGGTCAGAAATGGTAATTTTTTAATGTTTAATTTTTTGACTGTAAATGGCTATTGCAAGTGAATTATCAATTTTGGAACTAAAATAAGTGTATTTAGAGTCATTTTAATGCCTGAAATTGGTTGAAATAGAAGCTTCTGAGTGGGAGAAAATGTCTGTAAAAATGGCAATTTTGGTCACATTGAGGCTTTAAAAAGTAGTTATTCAACATGAGGCGCAATCCAAATGACATTTTAAATCAATTTTTCTACAGTCCAAAAAATCAATTTTCTGATGAAAAACGATGACCCGTGACCAGTTAAACTTTCTCCAGATGGTCTGAAATGGTAATTTTTTAACGTTTAATTTTTTGACTGTAAATGACAATTGCATGTGAATTATCACTTTTGGAACTAAAATACGTGTGTTTTGAGTCATTTTAATGCCTGAAATTGGTCGAAATAAAGCTTCCGAGAAGGAGAAAAAGTCTGTAAAAATGGCAATTTTCGTCACATTGAGGCTTTAAAAAGTAGTTATTCAACATGAGGCACAATCCAAATGACATTTTGAATCAATTTTTCTACAGTCCAAAAAATCAATTTTCTGATGAAAAACGATGACCCGTGACCTGTTGTACTTTCTCCAGATGGTCAGAAATTTTAATTTTTTTATTTTAAATTTTTTGACTGTAAATGACTATTGCATGTGAATTATCACTTTTGGAACTAAAATAAGTGTGTTTAGAGTCATTTTAGTGCCTGAAATAGGTCGAAATAGAAGCTTCTGAGTAGGAGAAAAAGTCTATAAAAATGGCAATTTCGGTCACGTTGAGGCTTTAAAAAGTAGTTATTCAACATGAGGCACAATCCAAATGACATTTTGAATAAATTTTTCTACAGTCCCAAAAATCCATTTTCTGATGAAAAACAATGACCCGTGACCTGTTGACTTTCTCCAGATGGTCAGAAATGTTAGTTTTTTAATTTTTCATTTTTTGACTGTAAATGACAATTGCATGTGAATTATCACTTTTGGAACTAAAATAAGTGTGTTTTGAGTCATTTTAATGCCTGAAATTGGTCGAAATAGAAGCTTCTGAGAAGGAGAAAAAGTCTGTAAAAATGGCAATTTTTGTCACATTGAGGCTTTAAAAAGTAGTTATTCAACATGAGGCACAATCCAAATTACATTTTGAATCAATTTTTCTACAGTCCAAAAAATCAATTTTCTGATGAAAAACGATGACCCGTGACCAGTTAAACTTTCTCCAGATGGTCTGAAATCGTAATTTTTTAACGTTTAATTTTTTGACTGTAGATGACAATTGCATGTGAATTATCACTTTTGGAACTAAAATAAGTGTGTTTTGAGTCATTTTAATGCCTGAAATTGGTCGAAATAGAAGCTTCTGAGAAGGAGAAAAAGTCTGTAAAAATGGCAATTTTTGTCACATTGAGGCTTTAAAAAGTAGTTATTCAACATGAGGCACAATCCAAATGACATTTTGAATCAATTTTTCTACAGTCCAAAAAATCAATTTTCTGATGAAAAACGATGACCCGTGACCAGTTAAACTTTCTCCAGATGGTCTGAAATGGTAATTTTTTAACGTTTAATTTTTTGACTGTAAATGACAATTGCATGTGAATTATCACTTTTGGAACTAAAATACGTGTGTTTTGAGTCATTTTAATGCCTGAAATTGGTCGAAATAAAGCTTCTGAGAAGGAGAAAAAGTCTGTAAAAATGGCAATTTTCGTCACATTGAGGCTTTAAAAAGTAGTTATTCAACATGAGGCACAATCCAAATGACATTTTGAATCAATTTTTCTACAGTCCAAAAAATCAATTTTCTGATGAAAAACGATGACCCGTGACCTGTTGAACTTTCTCCAGATGGTCAGAAATGGTAATTTTTTTAATGTTTAATTTTTTGACTGTAAATGGCTATTGCAAGTGAATTATCACTTTTGGAACTAAAATACGTGTGTTTTGAGTATTTTTAATGCCTGAAATTGGTCGAAATAGAAGCTTCTGAGAAGGAGAAAAAGTCTGTAAAAATGGCAATTTTTGTCACAATGAGGCTTTAAAAAGTAGTTATTCAACATGAGGCACAATCCAAATGACATTTTGAATCAATTTTTCTACAGTCCAAAACATCAATTTTCTGATGAACAATGATTACCCGTGACCTGTTGAACTTTCTCCAGATGGTCAGAAATTGTAATTTTTTAATGTTTAATTTTTTGACTGTAAATGACTATTGCATGTGAATTATCAATTTTGGAACTAAAATAAGTGTGTTTAGAGTCATTTTAGTGCCTGAAATTGGTCGAAATAGAAGCTTCTGAGTAGGAGAAAAAGTCTATAAAAATGGCAATTTTGGTCACATTGAGGCTTTAAAAAGTAGTTATTCAAAAGGAGGCACAATCCAAATGACATTTTGAATCAATTTTTCTACAGTCCAAAAAACCAATTTTCTGATGAAAAACGATGACCCGTGACCAGTTAAACTTTCTCCAGATGGTCTGAAATGGTAATTTTTTAATGTATAATTTTTCGACTGTAAATGACAATTGCATGTGAATTATCACTTTTGGAACTAAAATACGTGTGTTTTGAGTCATTTTAATGCCTGAAATTGGTCGAAATAAAGCTTCTGAGAAGGAGAAAAAGTCTGTAAAAATGGCAATTTTCGTCACATTGAGGCTTTAAAAAGTAGTTATTCAACATGAGGCACAATCCAAATGACATTTTGAATCAATTTTTCTACAGTCCAAAAAATCAATTTTCTGATGAAAAACGATGACCCGTGACCAGTTAAACTTTCTCCAGATGGTCTGAAATGGTAATTTTTTTAACGTTTAATTTTTTGACTGTAAATGACAATTGCATTTGAATTATCACTTTTGGAACTAAAATAAGTGTGTTTTGAGTCATTTTAATGCCTGAAATTGGTCGAAATAGAAGCTTCTGAGAAGGAGAAAAAGTCTGTAAAAATGGCAATTTTGGTCACATTGAGGCTTTAAAAAGTAGTTATTCAACATGAGGCACAATCCAAATGACATTTTAAATCAATTTTTCTACAGTCCAAAAAATCAATTTTCGGATGAAAAACGATGACCCGTGACCAGTCAAACTTTCTCCAGATGGTCAGAAATGGTAATTTTTAAATGTTTAATTTTATGACTGTAAATGACTATTGCATGTGAATTTTCACTTTTGGAACTAAAATAGGTGTGTTTAGAGTCATTTTAATGCCTGAAATTGGTCGAAATAGAAGCTTCTGAGTAGGAGAAAAGTCTATAAAAATGGCAATTTTGGTCACCTTGAGGCGTTAAAAAGTAGTTATTCAACATGAGGCACAATCCAAATGACATTTTGAATCAATTTTTCTACAGTCCAAAAAATCAATTTTCTGATGAAAAACGATGACCCGTGACCAGTTAAACTTTCTCCAGATGGTCTGAAATGGTAATTTTTTAACGTTTAATTTTTTGACTGTAAATGACAATTGCATTTGAATTATCACTTTTGGAACTAAAATAAGTGTGTTTTGAGTCATTTTAATGCCTGAAATTGGTCGAAATAGAAGCTTCTGAGAAGGAGAAAAAGTCTGTAAAAATGGCAATTTTGGTCACATTGAGGCTTTAAAAAGTAGTTATTCAACATGAGGCACAATCCAAATGACATTTTGAATCAATTTTTCTACAGTCCAAAAATCAATTTTCTGATGAAAAACGATGACCCGTGACCAGTTGTACTTTCTCCAGATGGTCAGAAATTTTAATTTTTTTATTTTTATTTTTTTGACTGTAAATGACTATTGCATGTGAATTATCACTTTTGGAATTACAATAAGTGTGTTTAGAGTCATTTTAGTGCCTGAAATTGGTCGAAATAGAAGCTTCTGAGTAGGAGAAAAAGTCTAAAAAAAAGGGCAATTTTGGTCACATTGAGGCTTTAAAAAGTAGTTATTCAAAATGAGGCACAATCCAAATGACATTTTGAATCAATTTTTCTACAGTCCAAAAAATCAATTTTCTGATGAAAAACGATGACCCGTGACCAGTTAAACTTTCTCCAGATGGTCTGAAATGGTAATTTTTTAACGTTTAATTTTTTGACTGTAAATGACAATTGCATTTGAATTATCACTTTTGGAACTAAAATAAGTGTGTTTTGAGTCATTTTAATGCCCGAAACTGGTCGAAATAGAAGCTTCTGAGAAGGAGAAAAAGTCTGTAAAAATGGCAATTTTCATCACATTGAGGCTTTAAAAAGTAGTTATTCAACATGAGGCACAATCCAAATGACATTTTGAATCAATTTTTCTACAGTCCAAAAAATCAATTTTCTGATGAAAAACCTGTTGTACTTTCTCCAGATGGTCAGAAATTTAAATTTTTTTATTTTTAATTTTTTGACTGTAAATGACTATTGCATGTGAATTATCACTTTTGGAACTAAAATAAGTGTGTTTAGAGTCATTTTAGTGCCTGAAATACGTCGAAATAGATGCTTCTGAGTAGGAGAAAAAGTCTATAAAAATGGCAATTTCGGTCACGTTGAGGCTTTAAAAAGTAGTTATTCAACATGAGGCATAATCCAAATGACATTTTGAATAAATTTTTCTACAGTCCCAAAAATCCATTTTCTGATGAAAAACCATGACCCATGACCTGTTGACTTTCTCCAGATGGTCAGAAATGTTAATTTTTTAATTTTTCATTTTTTGACTGTAAATGACAATTGCATGTGAATTATCACTTTTGGAACTAAAATAAGTGTGTTTTGAGTCATTTTAATGCCTGAAATTGGTCGAAATAGAAGCTTCTGAGATGGAGAAAAAGTCTGTAAAAATGGCAATTTTCGTCACATTGAGGCTTTAAAAAGTAGTTATTCAACATGAGGCACAATCCAAATGACATTTTGAATCAATTTTTCTACAGTCCAAAAAATCAATTTTCTGATGAAAAACGATGACCCATGACCTGTTGTACTTTCTCCAGATGGTCAGAAATTTTAATTTTTTTATTTTAAATTTTTTGACTGTAAATTACTATTGCATGTGAATTATTACTTTTGGAACTAAAATAAGTGTGTTTAGAGTCCTTTTAGTGGCTGAAATAGGTCGAAATAGAAGCTTCTGAGTAGGAGAAAAAGTCTATAAAAATGGCAATTTCGGTCACGTTGAGGCTTTAAAAAGTAGTTATTCAACATGAGGCACAATCCAAATGACATTTTGAATAAATTTTTCTACAGTCCAAAAAATCAATTTTCTGATGAAAAACGATGACCCGTGACCAGTTAAACTTTCTCCAGATGGTCTGAAATCGTAATTTTTTAATTTTTCATTTTTTGACTGTAAATGACAATTGCATGTGAATTATCACTTTTGGAACTAAAATAAGTGTGTTTTGAGTCATTTTAATGCCTGAAATTGGTTGAAATAGAAGCTTCTGAGAAGGAGAAAAAGTCTGTAAAAATGGCAATTTTTGTCACATTGAGGCTTTAAAAAGTAGTTATTCAACATGAGGCACAATCCAAATTACATTTTGAATCAATTTTTCTACAGTCCAAAAAATCAATTTTCTGATGAAAAACGATGACCCGTGACCAGTTAAACTTTCTCCAGATGGTCTGAAATCGTAATTTTTTAATGTTTAATTTTTTGTTTGTAGATGACAATTGCATGTGAATTATCACTTTTGGAACTAAAATAAGTGTGTTTTGAGTCATTTTAATGCCTGAAATTGGTCGAAATAGAAGCTTCTGAGAAGGAGAAAAAGTCTGTAAAAATGGCAATTTTTGTCACATTGAGGCTTTAAAAAGTAGTTATTCAACATGAGGCACAATCCAAATGACATTTTGAATCAATTTTTCTACAGTCCAAAAAATCAAATTTCTGATGAAAAACGATGACCCGTGACCAGTTAAACTTTCTCCAGATGGTCTGAAATCGTAATTTTTTAACGTTTCATTTTTTGACTGTAGATGACAATTGCAAGCGAATTATCTCTTTTGGAACTAAAATAAGTGTGTTTTGAGTCATTTTAATGCCTGAAATTGGTCGAAATAGAAGCTTCTGAGAAGGAGAAAAAGTCTGTAAAAATGGCAATTTTTGTCACATTGAGGCTTTAAAAAGTAGTTATTCAACATGAGGCACAATCCAAATGACATTTTGAATCAATTTTTCTACAGTCCAAAAAATCAATTTTCTGATGAAAAACGATGACCCGTGACCTGTCAAACGTTCTTCAGATGGTCAAAAATGGTAATTTTTTAATTTTTCATTTTTTGACTGTAAATGACTATTGCATGTGAATTATCACTTTTGGAAATAAAATACGTGTGTTTAGAGTCATTTTAATGCCCGAAATTGGTGGAAATAGAAGCTTCTGAGTGGGAGAAAAGTCTATAAAAATGGCAATTTTGGTCACATTGAGGCTTTAAAAAGTAGTTATTCAATATGAGGCGCAATCCAAATGACATTTTGAATCAATTTTTCTACAGTCCAAAAAATCAATTTTCTGATGAAAAATGATGACCCGTGACCTGTTGAACTTTCTCCAGATGGTCAGAAATGGTAATTTTTTTAATGTTTAATTTTTTGACTGTAAATGGCTATTGCAAGTGAATTATCACTTTTGGAACTAAAATAAGTGTGTTTAGAGTCATTTTAATGCCTGAAATTGGTCGAAATAGAAGCTTCTGAGAAGGAGAAAAAGTCTGTAAAAATGGCAATTTTTGTCACATTGAGGCTTTAAAAAGTTGTTATTCAACATGAGGCACAATCCAAATGACATTTTGAATCAATTTTTCTACAGTCCAAAACATCAATTTTCTGATGAACAATGATTACCCGTGACCTGTTGAACTTTCTCCAGATGGTCAGAAATTGTAATTTTTTAATGTTTAATTTTTTGACTGTAAATGGCTATTGCAAGTGAATTATCAATTTTGGAACTAAAATACGTGTATTTAGAGTCATTTTAATGCCTGAAATTGGTCGAAATAGAAGCTTCTAAGTGGAAGAAAATGTCTGTAAAAATGGCAATTTTGGTCACATTGAGGCTTTAAAAAGTAGTTATTCAACATGAGGCGCAATCCAAATGACATTTTGAATCAATTTTTCTACAGTCCAAAAAATCAATTTTCTGATGAAAAACGATGACCCGTGACCTGTCAAACGTTCTTCAGATGGTCAAAAATTGTAATTTTTTTATTTTTCATTTTTTGACTGTAAATGACTATTGCATGTGAATTATCATTTTTGGAAATAAAATACGTGTGTTTAGAGTCATTTTATTGCCCGAAATTGGAGGAAATAGAAGCTTCTGAGTGGGAGAAAAGTCTATAAAAATGGCAATTTTGGTCACATTGAGGCTTTAAAAAGTAGTTATTCAATATGAGGCGCAATCCAAATGACATTTTGAATCAATTTTTCTACAGTCCAAAAAACCAATTTTCTGATGAAAAATGATGACCCGTGACCTGTTGAACTTTCTCCAGATGGTCAGAAATGGTAATTTTTTTAATGTTTAATTTTTTGACTGTAAATGGCTATTGCAAGTGAATTATCACTTTTGGAACTAAAATAAGTGTGTTTAGAGTCATTTTAATGCCTGAAATTGGTCGAAATAGAAGCTTCTGAGTAGGAGAAAAAGTCTATAAAAATGGCAATTTCGGTCACGTTGAGGCTTTAAAAAGTAGTTATTCAACATGAGGCACAATCCAAATGACATTTTGAATCAATTTTTCTACAGTCCAAAAAATAAATTTTCTGATGAAAAACGATGACCCGTGACCAGTTAAACTTTCTCCAGATGGTCTGAAATGGTAATTTTTTAATGTTTAATTTTTTGACTGCAAATGACAATTGCAAGTGAATTATCACTTTTGGAACTAAAATAAGTGTGTTTAGAGTCATTTTAATGCCTGAAATTGGTCGAAATAGAAGCTTCTGAGACAGAGAAAAAGTCTATAAAAATGGCAATTTTGGTCACATTGAGGCTTTAAAAAGTAGTTATTCAACATGAGGCACAATCCAAATGACATTTTGAATAAATTTTTCTACAGTCCCAAAAATCCATTTTCTGATGAAAAACAATGACCCGTGACCTGTTGTACTTTCTCCAGATGGTCAGAAATTTAAATTTTTTTATTTTTAATTTTTTGACTGTAAATGACTATTGCATGTGAATTATCACTTTTGGAACTAAAATACGTGTGTTTTGAGTCATTTTAATGCCTGAAATTGGTCGAAATAAAGCTTCTGAGAAGGAGAAAAAGTCTGTAAAAATGGCAATTTTCGTCACATTGAGGCTTTAAAAAGTAGTTATTCAACATGAGGCACAATCCAAATGACATTTTGAATCAATTTTTCTACAGTCCAAAAAATCAATTTTCTGATGAAAAACGATGACCCATGACCTGTTGTACTTTCTCCAGATGGTCAGAAATTTTAATTTTTTTATTTTAAATTTTTTGACTGTAAATGACTATTGCATGTGAATTATTACTTTTGGAACTAAAATAAGTGTGTTTAGAGTCATTTTAGTGCCTGAAATAGGTCGAAATAGAAGCTTCTGAGTAGGAGAAAAAGTCTATAAAAATGGCAATTTCGGTCACGTTGAGGCTTTAAAAAGTAGTTATTCAACATGAGGCACAATCCAAATGACATTTTGAATAAATTTTTCTACAGTCCCAAAAATCCATTTTCTGATGAAAAACAATGACCCGTGACCTGTTGACTTTCTGCAGATGGTCAGAAATGTTAATTTTTTAATTTTTCATTTTTTGACTGTAAATGACAATTGCATGTGAATTATCACTTTTGGAACTAAAATAAGTGTGTTTTGAGTCATTTTAATGCCTGAAATTGGTTGAAATAGAAGCTTCTGAGAAGGAGAAAAAGTCTGTAAAAATGGCAATTTTTGTCACATTGAGGCTTTAAAAAGTAGTTATTCAACATGAGGCACAATCCAAATTACATTTTGAATCAATTTTTCTACAGTCCAAAAAATCAATTTTCTGATGAAAAACGATGACCCGTGACCAGTTAAACTTTCTCCAGATGGTCTGAAATCGTAATTTTTTAACGTTTAATTTTTTGATTGTAGATGACAATTGCATGTGAATTATCACTTTTTGAACTAAAATAAGTGTGTTTTGAGTCATTTTAATGCCTGAAATTGGTTGAAATAGAAGCTTCTGAGAAGGAGAAAAAGTCTGTAAAAATGGCAATTTTTGTCACATTGAGGCTTTAAAAAGTAGTTATTCAACATGAGGCACAATCCAAATTACATTTTGAATCAATTTTTCTACAGTCCAAAAAATCAATTTTCTGATGAAAAACGATGACCCGTGACCAGTTAAACTTTCTCCAGATGGTCTGAAATCGTAATTTTTTAACGTTTAATTTTTTGATTGTAGATGACAATTGCATGTGAATTATCACTTTTTGAACTAAAATAAGTGTGTTTTGAGTCATTTTAATGCCTGAAATTGGTCGAAATAGAAGCTTCTGAGAAGGAGAAAAAGTCTATAAAAATGGCAATTTCGGTCACGTTGAGGCTTTAAAAAGTAGTTATTCAACATGAGGCATAATCCAAATGACATTTTGAATAAATTTTTCTACAGTCCCATAAATCCATTTTCTGATGAAAAACAATGACCCGTGACCTGTTGACTTTCTCCAGATGGTCAGAAATGTTAATTTTTTAATTTTTCATTTTTTGAATGTAAATGACAATTGCATGTGAATTATCACTTTTGGAACTAAAATAAGTGTGTTTTGAGTCATTTTAATGCCTGAAATTGTTCGAAATAGAAGCTTCTGATATGGAGAAAAAGTCTGTAAAAATGGCAATTTTCGTCACATTAAGGCTTTAAAAAGTAGTTATTCAACATGAGGCACAATCCACATGACATTTTGAATCAATTTTTCTACAGTCCAAAAAATCAATTTTCTGATGAAAAACGATGACCCGTGACCTGTCAAACGTTCTTCAGATGGTCAAAAATGGTAATTTTTTAATTTTTCATTTTTTGACTGTAAATGACTATTGCATGTGAATTATCACTTTTGGAAATAAAATACGTGTGTTTAGAGTCATTTTAATGCCCGAAATTGGTGGAAATAGAAGCTTCTGAGTGGGAGAAAAGTCTATAAAAATGGCAATTTTGGTCACATTGAGGCTTTAAAAAGTAGTTATTCAATATGAGGCGCAATCCAAATGACATTTTGAATCAATTTTTCTACAGTCCAAAAAATCAATTTTCTGATGAAAAATGATGACCCGTGACCTGTTGAACTTTCTCCAGATGGTCAGAAATGGTAATTTTTTTAATGTTTAATTTTTTGACTGTAAATGGCTATTGCAAGTGAATTATCACTTTTGGAACTAAAATAAGTGTGTTTAGAGTCATTTTAATGCCTGAAATTGGTCGAAATAGAAGCTTCTGAGAAGGAGAAAAAGTCTGTAAAAATGGCAATTTTTGTCACATTGAGGCTTTAAAAAGTAGTTATTCAACATGAGGCACAATCCAAATGACATTTTGAATCAATTTTTCTACAGTCCAAAACATCAATTTTCTGATGAAAAATGATTACCCGTGACCTGTTGAACTTTCTCCAGATGGTCAGAAATGGTAATTTTTTAATGTTTAATTTTTTGACTGTAAATGGCTATTGCAAGTGAATTATCAATTTTGGAACTAAAATAAGTGTATTTAGAGTCATTTTAATGCCTGAAATTGGTTGAAATAGAAGCTTCTGAGTGGGAGAAAATGTCTGTAAAAATGGCAATTTTGGTCACATTGAGGCTTTAAAAAGTAGTTATTCAACATGAGGCGCAATCCAAATGACATTTTAAATCAATTTTTCTACAGTCCAAAAAATCAATTTTCTGATGAAAAACGATGACCCGTGACCAGTTAAACTTTCTCCAGATGGTCTGAAATGGTAATTTTTTAACGTTTAATTTTTTGACTGTAAATGACAATTGCATGTGAATTATCACTTTTGGAACTAAAATAAGTGTGTTTTGAGTAATTTTAATGCCTGAAATTGGTCGAAATAGAAGCTTCTGAGACGGAGAAATAGTCTGTAAAAATGGCAATTTTTGTCACATTGAGGCTTTAAAAAGTAGTTATTCAACATGAGGCACAATCCAAATGACATTTTGAATCAATTTTTCTACAGTCCAAAAATCAATTTTCTGATGAAAAACGATGACCCGTGACCTGTTGTACTTTCTCCAGATGGTCAGAAATTTTAATTTTTTTATTTTTATTTTTTTGACTGTAAATGACTATTGCATGTGAATTATCACTTTTGGAATTACAATAAGTGTGTTTAGAGTCATTTTAGTGCCTGAAATTGGTCGAAATAGAAGCTTCTGAGTAGGAGAAAAAGTCTAAAAAAAATGGCAATTTTGGTCACATTGAGGCTTTAAAAAGTAGTTATTCAAAATGAGGCACAATCCAAATGACATTTTGAATCAATTTTTCTACAGTCCAAAAAATCAATTTTCTGATGAAAAACGATGACCCGTGACCAGTTAAACTTTCTCCAGATGGTCTGAAATGGTAATTTTTTAACGTTTAATTTTTTGACTGTAAATGACAATTGCATTTGAATTATCACTTGTGGAACTAAAATAAGTGTGTTTTGAGTCATTTTAATGCCCGAAACTGGTCGAAATAGAAGCTTCTGAGAAGGAGAAAAAGTCTGTAAAAATGGCAATTTTCATCACATTGAGGCTTTAAAAAGTAGTTATTCAACATGAGGCACAATCCAAATGACATTTTGAATCAATTTTTCTACAGTCCAAAAAATCAATTTTCTGATGAAAAACCTGTTGTACTTTCTCCAGATGGTCAGAAATTTAAATTTTTTTATTTTTAATTTTTTGACTGTAAATGACTATTGCATGTGAATTATCACTTTTGGAACTAAAATAAGTGTGTTTAGAGTCATTTTAGTGCCTGAAATACGTCGAAATAGATGCTTCTGAGTAGGAGAAAAAGTCTATAAAAATGGCAATTTCGGTCACGTTGAGGCTTTAAAAAGTAGTTATTCAACATGAGGCATAATCCAAATGACATTTTGAATAAATTTTTCTACAGTCCCAAAAATCCATTTTCTGATGAAAAACCATGACCCATGACCTGTTGACTTTCTCCAGATGGTCAGAAATGTTAATTTTTTAATTTTTCATTTTTTGACTGTAAATGACAATTGCATGTGAATTATCACTTTTGGAACTAAAATAAGTGTGTTTTGAGTCATTTTAATGCCTGAAATTGGTCGAAATAGAAGCTTCTGAGATGGAGAAAAAGTCTGTAAAAATGGCAATTTTCGTCACATTGAGGCTTTAAAAAGTAGTTATTCAACATGAGGCACAATCCAAATGACATTTTGAATCAATTTTTCTACAGTCCAAAAAATCAATTTTCTGATGAAAAACGATGACCCATGACCTGTTGTACTTTCTCCAGATGGTCAGAAATTTTAATTTTTTTATTTTAAATTTTTTGACTGTAAATTACTATTGCATGTGAATTATTACTTTTGGAACTAAAATAAGTGTGTTTAGAGTCCTTTTAGTGGCTGAAATAGGTCGAAATAGAAGCTTCTGAGTAGGAGAAAAAGTCTATAAAAATGGCAATTTCGGTCACGTTGAGGCTTTAAAAAGTAGTTATTCAACATGAGGCACAATCCAAATGACATTTTGAATAAATTTTTCTACAGTCCAAAAAATCAATTTTCTGATGAAAAACGATGACCCGTGACCAGTTAAACTTTCTCCAGATGGTCTGAAATCGTAATTTTTTAATTTTTCATTTTTTGACTGTAAATGACAATTGCATGTGAATTATCACTTTTGGAACTAAAATAAGTGTGTTTTGAGTCATTTTAATGCCTGAAATTGGTTGAAATAGAAGCTTCTGAGAAGGAGAAAAAGTCTGTAAAAATGGCAATTTTTGTCACATTGAGGCTTTAAAAAGTAGTTATTCAACATGAGGCACAATCCAAATTACATTTTGAATCAATTTTTCTACAGTCCAAAAAATCAATTTTCTGATGAAAAACGATGACCCGTGACCAGTTAAACTTTCTCCAGATGGTCTGAAATCGTAATTTTTTAATGTTTAATTTTTTGTTTGTAGATGACAATTGCATGTGAATTATCACTTTTGGAACTAAAATAAGTGTGTTTTGAGTCATTTTAATGCCTGAAATTGGTCGAAATAGAAGCTTCTGAGAAGGAGAAAAAGTCTGTAAAAATGGCAATTTTTGTCACATTGAGGCTTTAAAAAGTAGTTATTCAACATGAGGCACAATCCAAATGACATTTTGAATCAATTTTTCTACAGTCCAAAAAATCAAATTTCTGATGAAAAACGATGACCCGTGACCAGTTAAACTTTCTCCAGATGGTCTGAAATCGTAATTTTTTAACGTTTCATTTTTTGACTGTAGATGACAATTGCATGTGAATTATCTCTTTTGGAACTAAAATAAGTGTGTTTTGAGTCATTTTAATGCCTGAAATTGGTCGAAATAGAAGCTTCTGAGAAGGAGAAAAAGTCTGTAAAAATGGCAATTTTTGTCACATTGAGGCTTTAAAAAGTAGTTATTCAACATGAGGCACAATCCAAATGACATTTTGAATCAATTTTTCTACAGTCCAAAAAATCAATTTTCTGATGAAAAACGATGACCCGTGACCTGTCAAACGTTCTTCAGATGGTCAAAAATGGTAATTTTTTAATTTTTCATTTTTTGACTGTAAATGACTATTGCATGTGAATTATCACTTTTGGAAATAAAATACGTGTGTTTAGAGTCATTTTAATGCCCGAAATTGGTGGAAATAGAAGCTTCTGAGTGGGAGAAAAGTCTATAAAAATGGCAATTTTGGTCACATTGAGGCTTTAAAAAGTAGTTATTCAATATGAGGCGCAATCCAAATGACATTTTGAATCAATTTTTCTACAGTCCAAAAAATCAATTTTCTGATGAAAAATGATGACCCGTGACCTGTTGAACTTTCTCCAGATGGTCAGAAATGGTAATTTTTTTAATGTTTAATTTTTTGACTGTAAATGGCTATTGCAAGTGAATTATCACTTTTGGAACTAAAATAAGTGTGTTTAGAGTCATTTTAATGCCTGAAATTGGTCGAAATAGAAGCTTCTGAGAAGGAGAAAAAGTCTGTAAAAATGGCAATTTTTGTCACATTGAGGCTTTAAAAAGTTGTTATTCAACATGAGGCACAATCCAAATGACATTTTGAATCAATTTTTCTACAGTCCAAAACATCAATTTTCTGATGAACAATGATTACCCGTGACCTGTTGAACTTTCTCCAGATGGTCAGAAATTGTAATTTTTTAATGTTTAATTTTTTGACTGTAAATGGCTATTGCAAGTGAATTATCAATTTTGGAACTAAAATACGTGTATTTAGAGTCATTTTAATGCCTGAAATTGGTCGAAATAGAAGCTTCTAAGTGGAAGAAAATGTCTGTAAAAATGGCAATTTTGGTCACATTGAGGCTTTAAAAAGTAGTTATTCAACATGAGGCACAATCCAAATTACATTTTGAATCAATTTTTCTACAGTCCAAAAAATCAATTTTCTGATGAAAAACGATGACCCGTGACCAGTTAAACTTTCTCCAGATGGTCTGAAATCGTAATTTTTTAATGTTTAATTTTTTGTTTGTAGATGACAATTGCATGTGAATTATCACTTTTGGAACTAAAATAAGTGTGTTTTGAGTCATTTTAATGCCTGAAATTGGTCGAAATAGAAGCTTCTGAGAAGGAGAAAAAGTCTGTAAAAATGGCAATTTTTGTCACATTGAGGCTTTAAAAAGTAGTTATTCAACATGAGGCACAATCCAAATGACATTTTGAATCAATTTTTCTACAGTCCAAAAAATCAAATTTCTGATGAAAAACGATGACCCGTGACCAGTTAAACTTTCTCCAGATGGTCTGAAATCGTAATTTTTTAACGTTTCATTTTTTGACTGTAGATGACAATTGCATGTGAATTATCTCTTTTGGAACTAAAATAAGTGTGTTTTGAGTCATTTTAATGCCTGAAATTGGTCGAAATAGAAGCTTCTGAGAAGGAGAAAAAGTCTGTAAAAATGGCAATTTTTGTCACATTGAGGCTTTAAAAAGTAGTTATTCAACATGAGGCACAATCCAAATGACATTTTGAATCAATTTTTCTACAGTCCAAAAAATCAATTTTCTGATGAAAAACGATGACCCGTGACCTGTCAAACGTTCTTCAGATGGTCAAAAATGGTAATTTTTTAATTTTTCATTTTTTGACTGTAAATGACTATTGCATGTGAATTATCACTTTTGGAAATAAAATACGTGTGTTTAGAGTCATTTTAATGCCCGAAATTGGTGGAAATAGAAGCTTCTGAGTGGGAGAAAAGTCTATAAAAATGGCAATTTTGGTCACATTGAGGCTTTAAAAAGTAGTTATTCAATATGAGGCGCAATCCAAATGACATTTTGAATCAATTTTTCTACAGTCCAAAAAATCAATTTTCTGATGAAAAATGATGACCCGTGACCTGTTGAACTTTCTCCAGATGGTCAGAAATGGTAATTTTTTTAATGTTTAATTTTTTGACTGTAAATGGCTATTGCAAGTGAATTATCACTTTTGGAACTAAAATAAGTGTGTTTAGAGTCATTTTAATGCCTGAAATTGGTCGAAATAGAAGCTTCTGAGAAGGAGAAAAAGTCTGTAAAAATGGCAATTTTTGTCACATTGAGGCTTTAAAAAGTTGTTATTCAACATGAGGCACAATCCAAATGACATTTTGAATCAATTTTTCTACAGTCCAAAACATCAATTTTCTGATGAACAATGATTACCCGTGACCTGTTGAACTTTCTCCAGATGGTCAGAAATTGTAATTTTTTAATGTTTAATTTTTTGACTGTAAATGGCTATTGCAAGTGAATTATCAATTTTGGAACTAAAATACGTGTATTTAGAGTCATTTTAATGCCTGAAATTGGTCGAAATAGAAGCTTCTAAGTGGAAGAAAATGTCTGTAAAAATGGCAATTTTGGTCACATTGAGGCTTTAAAAAGTAGTTATTCAACATGAGGCGCAATCCAAATGACATTTTGAATCAATTTTTCTACAGTCCAAAAAATCAATTTTCTGATGAAAAACGATGACCCGTGACCTGTCAAACGTTCTTCAGATGGTCAAAAATGGTAATTTTTTTATTTTTCATTTTTTGACTGTAAATGACTATTGCATGTGAATTATCATTTTTGGAAATAAAATACGTGTGTTTAGAGTCATTTTATTGCCCGAAATTGGAGGAAATAGAAGCTTCTGAGTGGGAGAAAAGTCTATAAAAATGGCAATTTTGGTCACATTGAGGCTTTAAAAAGTAGTTATTCAATATGAGGCGCAATCCAAATGACATTTTGAATCAATTTTTCTACAGTCCAAAAAATCAATTTTCTGATGAAAAATGATGACCCGTGACCTGTTGAACTTTCTCCAGATGGTCAGAAATGGTAATTTTTTTAATGTTTAATTTTTTGACTGTAAATGGCTATTGCAAGTGAATTATCACTTTTGGAACTAAAATAAGTGTGTTTAGAGTCATTTTAATGCCTGAAATTGGTCGAAATAGAAGCTTCTGAGAAGGAGAAAAAGTCTGTAAAAATGGCAATTTTTGTCACATTGAGGCTTTAAAAAGTAGTTATTCAACATGAGGCACAATCCAAATGACATTTTGAATCAATTTTTCTACAGTCCAAAAAATAAATTTTCTGATGAAAAACGATGACCCGTGACCAGTTAAACTTTCTCCAGATGGTCTGAAATGGTAATTTTTTAATGTTTAATTTTTTGACTGCAAATGACAATTGCATGTGAATTATCACTTTTGGAACTAAAATAAGTGTGTTTTGAGTAATTTTAATGCCTGAAATTGGTCGAAATAGAAGCTTCTGAGACAGAGAAAAAGTCTATAAAAATGGCAATTTTGGTCACATTGAGGCTTTAAAAAGTAGTTATTCAACATGAGGCACAATCCAAATGACATTTTGAATAAATTTTTCTACAGTCCCAAAAATCCATTTTCTGATGAAAAACAATGACCCGTGACCTGTTGTACTTTCTCCAGATGGTCAGAAATTTAAATTTTTTTATTTTTAATTTTTTGACTGTAAATGACTATTGCATGTGAATTATCACTTTTGGAACTAAAATACGTGTGTTTTGAGTCATTTTAATGCCTGAAATTGGTCGAAATAAAGCTTCTGAGAAGGAGAAAAAGTCTGTAAAAATGGCAATTTTCGTCACATTGAGGCTTTAAAAAGTAGTTATTCAACATGAGGCACAATCCAAATGACATTTTGAATCAATTTTTCTACAGTCCAAAAAATCAATTTTCTGATGAAAAACGATGACCCATGACCTGTTGTACTTTCTCCAGATGGTCAGAAATTTTAATTTTTTTATTTTAAATTTTTTGACTGTAAATGACTATTGCATGTGAATTATTACTTTTGGAACTAAAATAAGTGTGTTTAGAGTCATTTTAGTGCCTGAAATAGGTCGAAATAGAAGCTTCTGAGTAGGAGAAAAAGTCTATAAAAATGGCAATTTCGGTCACGTTGAGGCTTTAAAAAGTAGTTATTCAACATGAGGCACAATCCAAATGACATTTTGAATAAATTTTTCTACAGTCCCAAAAATCCATTTTCTGATGAAAAACAATGACCCGTGACCTGTTGACTTTCTGCAGATGGTCAGAAATGTTAATTTTTTAATTTTTCATTTTTTGACTGTAAATGACAATTGCATGTGAATTATCACTTTTGGAACTAAAATAAGTGTGTTTTGAGTCATTTTAATGCCTGAAATTGGTTGAAATAGAAGCTTCTGAGAAGGAGAAAAAGTCTGTAAAAATGGCAATTTTGGTCACATTGAGGCTTTAAAAAGTAGTTATTCAATATGAGGCGCAATCCAAATGACATTTTGAATCAATTTTTCTACAGTCCAAAAAATCAATTTTCTGATGAAAAATGATGACCCGTGACCTGTTGAACTTTCTCCAGATGGTCAGAAATGGTAATTTTTTTAATGTTTAATTTTTTGACTGTAAATGGCTATTGCAAGTGAATTATCACTTTTGGAACTAAAATAAGTGTGTTTAGAGTCATTTTAATGCCTGAAATTGGTCGAAATAGAAGCTTCTGAGAAGGAGAAAAAGTCTGTAAAAATGGCAATTTTTGTCACATTGAGGCTTTAAAAAGTAGTTATTCAACATGAGGCACAATCCAAATGACATTTTGAATCAATTTTTCTACAGTCCAAAACATCAATTTTCTGATGAAAAATGATTACCCGTGACCTGTTGAACTTTCTCCAGATGGTCAGAAATGGTAATTTTTTAATGTTTAATTTTTTGACTGTAAATGGCTATTGCAAGTGAATTATCAATTTTGGAACTAAAATAAGTGTATTTAGAGTCATTTTAATGCCTGAAATTGGTTGAAATAGAAGCTTCTGAGTGGGAGAAAATGTCTGTAAAAATGGCAATTTTGGTCACATTGAGGCTTTAAAAAGTAGTTATTCAACATGAGGCGCAATCCAAATGACATTTTAAATCAATTTTTCTACAGTCCAAAAAATCAATTTTCTGATGAAAAACGATGACCCGTGACCAGTTAAACTTTCTCCAGATGGTCTGAAATGGTAATTTTTTAACGTTTAATTTTTTGACTGTAAATGACAATTGCATGTGAATTATCACTTTTGGAACTAAAATAAGTGTGTTTTGAGTAATTTTAATGCCTGAAATTGGTCGAAATAGAAGCTTCTGAGACGGAGAAATAGTCTGTAAAAATGGCAATTTTTGTCACATTGAGGCTTTAAAAAGTAGTTATTTAACATGAGGCACAATCCAAATGACATTTTGAATCAATTTTTCTACAGTCCAAAAATATATTTTCTGATGAAAAACGATGACCCGTGACCTGTTGTACTTTCTCCAGATGGTCAGAAATTTTAATTTTTTTATTTTTATTTTTTTGACTGTAAATGACTATTGCATGTGAATTATCACTTTTGGAATTACAATAAGTGTGTTTAGAGTCATTTTAGTGCCTGAAATTGGTCGAAATAGAAGCTTCTGAGTAGGAGAAAAAGTCTAAAAAAAATGGCAATTTTGGTCACATTGAGGCTTTAAAAAGTAGTTATTCAAAATGAGGCACAATCCAAATGACATTTTGAATCAATTTTTCTACAGTCCAAAAAATCAATTTTCTGATGAAAAACGATGACCCGTGACCAGTTAAACTTTCTCCAGATGGTCTGAAATGGTAATTTTTTAACGTTTAATTTTTTGACTGTAAATGACAATTGCATTTGAATTATCACTTGTGGAACTAAAATAAGTGTGTTTTGAGTCATTTTAATGCCCGAAACTGGTCGAAATAGAAGCTTCTGAGAAGGAGAAAAAGTCTGTAAAAATGGCAATTTTCATCACATTGAGGCTTTAAAAAGTAGTTATTCAACATGAGGCACAATCCAAATGACATTTTGAATCAATTTTTCTACAGTCCAAAAAATCAATTTTCTGATGAAAAACCTGTTGTACTTTCTCCAGATGGTCAGAAATTTAAATTTTTTTATTTTTAATTTTTTGACTGTAAATGACTATTGCATGTGAATTATCACTTTTGGAACTAAAATAAGTGTGTTTAGAGTCATTTTAGTGCCTGAAATACGTCGAAATAGATGCTTCTGAGTAGGAGAAAAAGTCTATAAAAATGGCAATTTCGGTCACGTTGAGGCTTTAAAAAGTAGTTATTCAACATGAGGCATAATCCAAATGACATTTTGAATAAATTTTTCTACAGTCCCAAAAATCCATTTTCTGATGAAAAACCATGACCCATGACCTGTTGACTTTCTCCAGATGGTCAGAAATGTTAATTTTTTAATTTTTCATTTTTTGACTGTAAATGACAATTGCATGTGAATTATCACTTTTGGAACTAAAATAAGTGTGTTTTGAGTCATTTTAATGCCTGAAATTGGTCGAAATAGAAGCTTCTGAGATGGAGAAAAAGTCTGTAAAAATGGCAATTTTCGTCACATTGAGGCTTTAAAAAGTAGTTATTCAACATGAGGCACAATCCAAATGACATTTTGAATCAATTTTTCTACAGTCCAAAAAATCAATTTTCTGATGAAAAACGATGACCCATGACCTGTTGTACTTTCTCCAGATGGTCAGAAATTTTAATTTTTTTATTTTAAATTTTTTGACTGTAAATTACTATTGCATGTGAATTATTACTTTTGGAACTAAAATAAGTGTGTTTAGAGTCCTTTTAGTGGCTGAAATAGGTCGAAATAGAAGCTTCTGAGTAGGAGAAAAAGTCTATAAAAATGGCAATTTCGGTCACGTTGAGGCTTTAAAAAGTAGTTATTCAACATGAGGCACAATCCAAATGACATTTTGAATAAATTTTTCTACAGTCCAAAAAATCAATTTTCTGATGAAAAACGATGACCCGTGACCAGTTAAACTTTCTCCAGATGGTCTGAAATCGTAATTTTTTAATTTTTCATTTTTTGACTGTAAATGACAATTGCATGTGAATTATCACTTTTGGAACTAAAATAAGTGTGTTTTGAGTCATTTTAATGCCTGAAATTGGTTGAAATAGAAGCTTCTGAGAAGGAGAAAAAGTCTGTAAAAATGGCAATTTTTGTCACATTGAGGCTTTAAAAAGTAGTTATTCAACATGAGGCACAATCCAAATTACATTTTGAATCAATTTTTCTACAGTCCAAAAAATCAATTTTCTGATGAAAAACGATGACCCGTGACCAGTTAAACTTTCTCCAGATGGTCTGAAATCGTAATTTTTTAATGTTTAATTTTTTGTTTGTAGATGACAATTGCATGTGAATTATCACTTTTGGAACTAAAATAAGTGTGTTTTGAGTCATTTTAATGCCTGAAATTGGTCGAAATAGAAGCTTCTGAGAAGGAGAAAAAGTCTGTAAAAATGGCAATTTTTGTCACATTGAGGCTTTAAAAAGTAGTTATTCAACATGAGGCACAATCCAAATGACATTTTGAATCAATTTTTCTACAGTCCAAAAAATCAAATTTCTGATGAAAAACGATGACCCGTGACCAGTTAAACTTTCTCCAGATGGTCTGAAATCGTAATTTTTTAACGTTTCATTTTTTGACTGTAGATGACAATTGCATGTGAATTATCTCTTTTGGAACTAAAATAAGTGTGTTTTGAGTCATTTTAATGCCTGAAATTGGTCGAAATAGAAGCTTCTGAGAAGGAGAAAAAGTCTGTAAAAATGGCAATTTTTGTCACATTGAGGCTTTAAAAAGTAGTTATTCAACATGAGGCACAATCCAAATGACATTTTGAATCAATTTTTCTACAGTCCAAAAAATCAATTTTCTGATGAAAAACGATGACCCGTGACCTGTCAAACGTTCTTCAGATGGTCAAAAATGGTAATTTTTTAATTTTTCATTTTTTGACTGTAAATGACTATTGCATGTGAATTATCACTTTTGGAAATAAAATACGTGTGTTTAGAGTCATTTTAATGCCCGAAATTGGTGGAAATAGAAGCTTCTGAGTGGGAGAAAAGTCTATAAAAATGGCAATTTTGGTCACATTGAGGCTTTAAAAAGTAGTTATTCAATATGAGGCGCAATCCAAATGACATTTTGAATCAATTTTTCTACAGTCCAAAAAATCAATTTTCTGATGAAAAATGATGACCCGTGACCTGTTGAACTTTCTCCAGATGGTCAGAAATGGTAATTTTTTTAATGTTTAATTTTTTGACTGTAAATGGCTATTGCAAGTGAATTATCACTTTTGGAACTAAAATAAGTGTGTTTAGAGTCATTTTAATGCCTGAAATTGGTCGAAATAGAAGCTTCTGAGAAGGAGAAAAAGTCTGTAAAAATGGCAATTTTTGTCACATTGAGGCTTTAAAAAGTTGTTATTCAACATGAGGCACAATCCAAATGACATTTTGAATCAATTTTTCTACAGTCCAAAACATCAATTTTCTGATGAACAATGATTACCCGTGACCTGTTGAACTTTCTCCAGATGGTCAGAAATTGTAATTTTTTAATGTTTAATTTTTTGACTGTAAATGGCTATTGCAAGTGAATTATCAATTTTGGAACTAAAATACGTGTATTTAGAGTCATTTTAATGCCTGAAATTGGTCGAAATAGAAGCTTCTAAGTGGAAGAAAATGTCTGTAAAAATGGCAATTTTGGTCACATTGAGGCTTTAAAAAGTAGTTATTCAACATGAGGCGCAATCCAAATGACATTTTGAATCAATTTTTCTACAGTCCAAAAAATCAATTTTCTGATGAAAAACGATGACCCGTGACCTGTCAAACGTTCTTCAGATGGTCAAAAATGGTAATTTTTTTATTTTTCATTTTTTGACTGTAAATGACTATTGCATGTGAATTATCATTTTTGGAAATAAAATACGTGTGTTTAGAGTCATTTTATTGCCCGAAATTGGAGGAAATAGAAGCTTCTGAGTGGGAGAAAAGTCTATAAAAATGGCAATTTTGGTCACATTGAGGCTTTAAAAAGTAGTTATTCAATATGAGGCGCAATCCAAATGACATTTTGAATCAATTTTTCTACAGTCCAAAAAATCAATTTTCTGATGAAAAATGATGACCCGTGACCTGTTGAACTTTCTCCAGATGGTCAGAAATGGTAATTTTTTTAATGTTTAATTTTTTGACTGTAAATGGCTATTGCAAGTGAATTATCACTTTTGGAACTAAAATAAGTGTGTTTAGAGTCATTTTAATGCCTGAAATTGGTCGAAATAGAAGCTTCTGAGAAGGAGAAAAAGTCTGTAAAAATGGCAATTTTTGTCACATTGAGGCTTTAAAAAGTAGTTATTCAACATGAGGCACAATCCAAATGACATTTTGAATCAATTTTTCTACAGTCCAAAAAATAAATTTTCTGATGAAAAACGATGACCCGTGACCAGTTAAACTTTCTCCAGATGGTCTGAAATGGTAATTTTTTAATGTTTAATTTTTTGACTGCAAATGACAATTGCATGTGAATTATCACTTTTGGAACTAAAATAAGTGTGTTTTGAGTAATTTTAATGCCTGAAATTGGTCGAAATAGAAGCTTCTGAGACAGAGAAAAAGTCTATAAAAATGGCAATTTTGGTCACATTGAGGCTTTAAAAAGTAGTTATTCAACATGAGGCACAATCCAAATGACATTTTGAATAAATTTTTCTACAGTCCCAAAAATCCATTTTCTGATGAAAAACAATGACCCGTGACCTGTTGTACTTTCTCCAGATGGTCAGAAATTTAAATTTTTTTATTTTTAATTTTTTGACTGTAAATGACTATTGCATGTGAATTATCACTTTTGGAACTAAAATACGTGTGTTTTGAGTCATTTTAATGCCTGAAATTGGTCGAAATAAAGCTTCTGAGAAGGAGAAAAAGTCTGTAAAAATGGCAATTTTCGTCACATTGAGGCTTTAAAAAGTAGTTATTCAACATGAGGCACAATCCAAATGACATTTTGAATCAATTTTTCTACAGTCCAAAAAATCAATTTTCTGATGAAAAACGATGACCCATGACCTGTTGTACTTTCTCCAGATGGTCAGAAATTTTAATTTTTTTATTTTAAATTTTTTGACTGTAAATGACTATTGCATGTGAATTATTACTTTTGGAACTAAAATAAGTGTGTTTAGAGTCATTTTAGTGCCTGAAATAGGTCGAAATAGAAGCTTCTGAGTAGGAGAAAAAGTCTATAAAAATGGCAATTTCGGTCACGTTGAGGCTTTAAAAAGTAGTTATTCAACATGAGGCACAATCCAAATGACATTTTGAATAAATTTTTCTACAGTCCCAAAAATCCATTTTCTGATGAAAAACAATGACCCGTGACCTGTTGACTTTCTGCAGATGGTCAGAAATGTTAATTTTTTAATTTTTCATTTTTTGACTGTAAATGACAATTGCATGTGAATTATCACTTTTGGAACTAAAATAAGTGTGTTTTGAGTCATTTTAATGCCTGAAATTGGTTGAAATAGAAGCTTCTGAGAAGGAGAAAAAGTCTGTAAAAATGGCAATTTTTGTCACATTGAGGCTTTAAAAAGTAGTTATTCAACATGAGGCACAATCCAAATTACATTTTGAATCAATTTTTCTACAGTCCAAAAAATCAATTTTCTGATGAAAAACGATGACCCGTGACCAGTTAAACTTTCTCCAGATGGTCTGAAATCGTAATTTTTTAACGTTTAATTTTTTGATTGTAGATGACAATTGCATGTGAATTATCACTTTTTGAACTAAAATAAGTGTGTTTTGAGTCATTTTAATGCCTGAAATTGGTCGAAATAGAAGCTTCTGAGAAGGAGAAAAAGTCTGTAAAAATGGCAATTTTTGTCACATTGAGGCTTTAAAAAGTAGTTATTCAACATGAGGCACAATCCAAATGACATTTTGAATCAATTTTTCTACAGTCCAAAAAATCAATTTTCTGATGAAAAACGATGACCCGTGACCTGTCAAACGTTCTTCAGATGGTCAAAAATGGTAATTTTTTAATTTTTCATTTTTTGACTGTAAATGACTATTGCATGTGAATTATCACTTTTGGAAATAAAATACGTGTGTTTAGAGTCATTTTAATGCCCGAAATTGGTGGAAATAGAAGCTTCTGAGTGGGAGAAAAGTCTATAAAAATGGCAATTTTGGTCACATTGAGGCTTTAAAAAGTAGTTATTCAATATGAGGCGCAATCCAAATGACATTTTGAATCAATTTTTCTGCAGTCCAAAAAATCAATTTTCTGATGAAAAATGATGACCCGTGACCTGTTGAACTTTCTCCAGATGGTCAGAAATGGTAATTTTTTTAATGTTTAATTTTTTGACTGTAAATGGCTATTGCAAGTGAATTATCACTTTTGGAACTAAAATAAGTGTGTTTAGAGTCATTTTAATGCCTGAAATTGGTCGAAATAGAAGCTTCTGAGAAGGAGAAAAAGTCTGTAAAAATGGCAATTTTTGTCACATTGAGGCTTTAAAAAGTTGTTATTCAACATGAGGCACAATCCAAATGACATTTTGAATCAATTTTTCTACAGTCCAAAACATCAATTTTCTGATGAACAATGATTACCCGTGACCTGTTGAACTTTCTCCAGATGGTCAGAAATTGTAATTTTTTAATGTTTAATTTTTTGACTGTAAATGGCTATTGCAAGTGAATTATCAATTTTGGAACTAAAATAAGTGTATTTAGAGTCATTTTAATGCCTGAAATTGGTCGAAATAGAAGCTTCTGAGTGGAAGAAAATGTCTGTAAAAATGGCAATTTTGGTCACATTGAGGCTTTAAAAAGTAGTTATTCAACATGAGGCGCAATCCAAATGACATTTTGAATCAATTTTTCTACAGTCCAAAAAATCAATTTTCTGATGAAAAACGATGACCCGTGACCTGTCAAACGTTCTTCAGATGGTCAAAAATGGTAATTTTTTTATTTTTCATTTTTTGACTGTAAATGACTATTGCATGTGAATTATCATTTTTGGAAATAAAATACGTGTGTTTAGAGTCATTTTAATGCCCGAAATTGGAGGAAATAGAAGCTTCTGAGTGGGAGAAAAGTCTATAAAAATGGCAATTTTGGTCACATTGAGGCTTTAAAAAGTAGTTATTCAATATGAGGCACAATCCAAATGACATTTTGAATCAATTTTTCTACAGTCCAAAAAATCAATTTTCTGATGAAAAATGATGACCCGTGACCTGTTGAACTTTCTCCAGATGGTCAGAAATGGTAATTTTTTTAATGTTTAATTTTTTGACTGTAAATGGCTATTGCAAGTGAATTATCACTTTTGGAACTAAAATAAGTGTGTTTAGAGTCATTTTAATGCCTGAAATTGGTCGAAATAGAAGCTTCTGAGAAGGAGAAAAAGTCTGTAAAAATGGCAATTTTTGTCACATTGAGGCTTTAAAAAGTAGTTATTCAACATGAGGCACAATCCAAATGACATTTTGAATCAATTTTTCTACAGTCCAAAACATCAATTTTCTGATGAACAATGATTACCCGTGACCTGTTGAACTTTCTCCAGATGGTCAGAAATTGTAATTTTTTAATGTTTAATTTTTTGACTGTAAATGGCTATTGCAAGTGAATTATCAATTTTGGAACTAAAATAAGTGTATTTAGAGTCATTTTAATGCCTGAAATTGGTCGAAATAGAAGCTTCTGAGTGGGAGAAAATGTCTGTAAAAATGGCAATTTTGGTCACATTGAGGCTTTAAAAAGTAGTTATTCAACATGAGGCGCAATCCAAATGACATTTTAAATCAATTTTTCTACAGTCCAAAAAATCAATTTTCTGATGAAAAACGATGACCCGTGACCAGTTAAACTTTCTCCAGATGGTCTGAAATGGTAATTTTTTAATGTTTAATTTTTTGACTGCAAATGACAATTGCATGTGAATTATCACTTTTGGAACTAAAATAAGTGTGTTTTGAGTAATTTTAATGCCTGAAATTGGTCGAAATAGAAGCTTCTGAGACGGAGAAAAAGTCTGTAAAAATGGCAATTTTTGTCACATTGAGGCTTTAAAAAGTAGTTATTCAACATGAGGCACAATCCAAATGACATTTTGAATCAATTTTTCTACAGTCCAAAAAATCAATTTTCTGATGAAAAACGATGACCCGTGACCCGTTGTACTTTCTCCAGATGGTCAGAAATTTAAATTTTTTTATTTTTAATTTTTTGACTGTAAATGACTATTGCATGTGAATTATCACTTTTGGAACTAAAATAAGTGTGTTTAGAGTCATTTTAGTGCCTGAAATTGGTTGAAATAGAAGCTTCTGAGTAGGAGAAAAAGTCTATAAAAATGGCAATTTTGGTCACATTGAGGCTTTAAAAAGTAGTTATTCAAAAGGAGGCACAATCCAAATGACATTTTGAATCAATTTTTCTACAGTCCAAAAAATCAATTTTCTGATGAAAAACGATGACCCGTGACCTGTCAAACGTTCTTCAGATGGTCAAAAATGGTAATTTTTTTATTTTTCATTTTTTGACTGTAAATGACTATTGCATGTGAATTATCATTTTTGGAAATAAAATACGTGTGTTTAGAGTCATTTTATTGCCCGAAATTGGAGGAAATAGAAGCTTCTGAGTGGGAGAAAAGTCTATAAAAATGGCAATTTTGGTCACATTGAGGCTTTAAAAAGTAGTTATTCAATATGAGGCGCAATCCAAATGACATTTTGAATCAATTTTTCTACAGTCCAAAAAATCAATTTTCTGATGAAAAATGATGACCCGTGACCTGTTGAACTTTCTCCAGATGGTCAGAAATGGTAATTTTTTTAATGTTTAATTTTTTGACTGTAAATGGCTATTGCAAGTGAATTATCACTTTTGGAACTAAAATAAGTGTGTTTAGAGTCATTTTAATGCCTGAAATTGGTCGAAATAGAAGCTTCTGAGAAGGAGAAAAAGTCTGTAAAAATGGCAATTTTTGTCACATTGAGGCTTTAAAAAGTAGTTATTCAACATGAGGCACAATCCAAATGACATTTTGAATCAATTTTTCTACAGTCCAAAAAATAAATTTTCTGATGAAAAACGATGACCCGTGACCAGTTAAACTTTCTCCAGATGGTCTGAAATGGTAATTTTTTAATGTTTAATTTTTTGACTGCAAATGACAATTGCATGTGAATTATCACTTTTGGAACTAAAATAAGTGTGTTTTGAGTAATTTTAATGCCTGAAATTGGTCGAAATAGAAGCTTCTGAGACAGAGAAAAAGTCTATAAAAATGGCAATTTTGGTCACATTGAGGCTTTAAAAAGTAGTTATTCAACATGAGGCACAATCCAAATGACATTTTGAATAAATTTTTCTACAGTCCCAAAAATCCATTTTCTGATGAAAAACAATGACCCGTGACCTGTTGTACTTTCTCCAGATGGTCAGAAATTTAAATTTTTTTATTTTTAATTTTTTGACTGTAAATGACTATTGCATGTGAATTATCACTTTTGGAACTAAAATACGTGTGTTTTGAGTCATTTTAATGCCTGAAATTGGTCGAAATAAAGCTTCTGAGAAGGAGAAAAAGTCTGTAAAAATGGCAATTTTCGTCACATTGAGGCTTTAAAAAGTAGTTATTTAACATGAGGCACAATCCAAATGACATTTTGAATCAATTTTTCTACAGTCCAAAAAATCAATTTTCTGATGAAAAACGATGACCCATGACCTGTTGTACTTTCTCCAGATGGTCAGAAATTTTAATTTTTTCATTTTAAATTTTTTGACTGTAAATGACTATTGCATGTGAATTATTACTTTTGGAACTAAAATAAGTGTGTTTAGAGTCATTTTAGTGCCTGAAATAGGTCGAAATAGAAGCTTCTGAGTAGGAGAAAAAGTCTATAAAAATGGCAATTTCGGTCACGTTGAGGCTTTAAAAAGTAGTTATTCAACATGAGGCACAATCCAAATGACATTTTGAATAAATTTTTCTACAGTCCCAAAAATCCATTTTCTGATGAAAAACAATGACCCGTGACCTGTTGACTTTCTGCAGATGGTCAGAAATGTTAATTTTTTAATTTTTCATTTTTTGACTGTAAATGACAATTGCATGTGAATTATCACTTTTGGAACTAAAATAAGTGTGTTTTGAGTCATTTTAATGCCTGAAATTGGTTGAAATAGAAGCTTCTGAGAAGGAGAAAAAGTCTGTAAAAATGGCAATTTTTGTCACATTGAGGCTTTAAAAAGTAGTTATTCAACATGAGGCACAATCCAAATTACATTTTGAATCAATTTTTCTACAGTCCAAAAAATCAATTTTCTGATGAAAAACGATGACCCGTGACCAGTTAAACTTTCTCCAGATGGTCTGAAATCGTAATTTTTTAACGTTTAATTTTTTGATTGTAGATGACAATTGCATGTGAATTATCACTTTTTGAACTAAAATAAGTGTGTTTTGAGTCATTTTAATGCCTGAAATTGGTCGAAATAGAAGCTTCTGAGAAGGAGAAAAAGTCTGTAAAAATGGCAATTTTTGTCACATTGAGGCTTTAAAAAGTAGTTATTCAACATGAGGCACAATCCAAATGACATTTTGAATCAATTTTTCTACAGTCCAAAAAATCAATTTTCTGATGAAAAACGATGACCCGTGACCTGTCAAACGTTCTTCAGATGGTCAAAAATGGTAATTTTTTAATTTTTCATTTTTTGACTGTAAATGACTATTGCATGTGAATTATCACTTTTGGAAATAAAATACGTGTGTTTAGAGTCATTTTAATGCCCGAAATTGGTGGAAATAGAAGCTTCTGAGTGGGAGAAAAGTCTATAAAAATGGCAATTTTGGTCACATTGAGGCTTTAAAAAGTAGTTATTCAATATGAGGCGCAATCCAAATGACATTTTGAATCAATTTTTCTGCAGTCCAAAAAATCAATTTTCTGATGAAAAATGATGACCCGTGACCTGTTGAACTTTCTCCAGATGGTCAGAAATGGTAATTTTTTTAATGTTTAATTTTTTGACTGTAAATGGCTATTGCAAGTGAATTATCACTTTTGGAACTAAAATAAGTGTGTTTAGAGTCATTTTAATGCCTGAAATTGGTCGAAATAGAAGCTTCTGAGAAGGAGAAAAAGTCTGTAAAAATGGCAATTTTTGTCACATTGAGGCTTTAAAAAGTTGTTATTCAACATGAGGCACAATCCAAATGACATTTTGAATCAATTTTTCTACAGTCCAAAACATCAATTTTCTGATGAACAATGATTACCCGTGACCTGTTGAACTTTCTCCAGATGGTCAGAAATTGTAATTTTTTAATGTTTAATTTTTTGACTGTAAATGGCTATTGCAAGTGAATTATCAATTTTGGAACTAAAATAAGTGTATTTAGAGTCATTTTAATGCCTGAAATTGGTCGAAATAGAAGCTTCTGAGTGGAAGAAAATGTCTGTAAAAATGGCAATTTTGGTCACATTGAGGCTTTAAAAAGTAGTTATTCAACATGAGGCGCAATCCAAATGACATTTTGAATCAATTTTTCTACAGTCCAAAAAATCAATTTTCTGATGAAAAACGATGACCCGTGACCTGTCAAACGTTCTTCAGATGGTCAAAAATGGTAATTTTTTTATTTTTCATTTTTTGACTGTAAATGACTATTGCATGTGAATTATCATTTTTGGAAATAAAATACGTGTGTTTAGAGTCATTTTAATGCCCGAAATTGGAGGAAATAGAAGCTTCTGAGTGGGAGAAAAGTCTATAAAAATGGCAATTTTGGTCACATTGAGGCTTTAAAAAGTAGTTATTCAATATGAGGCACAATCCAAATGACATTTTGAATCAATTTTTCTACAGTCCAAAAAATCAATTTTCTGATGAAAAATGATGACCCGTGACCTGTTGAACTTTCTCCAGATGGTCAGAAATGGTAATTTTTTTAATGTTTAATTTTTTGACTGTAAATGGCTATTGCAAGTGAATTATCACTTTTGGAACTAAAATAAGTGTGTTTAGAGTCATTTTAATGCCTGAAATTGGTCGAAATAGAAGCTTCTGAGAAGGAGAAAAAGTCTGTAAAAATGGCAATTTTTGTCACATTGAGGCTTTAAAAAGTAGTTATTCAACATGAGGCACAATCCAAATGACATTTTGAATCAATTTTTCTACAGTCCAAAACATCAATTTTCTGATGAACAATGATTACCCGTGACCTGTTGAACTTTCTCCAGATGGTCAGAAATTGTAATTTTTTAATGTTTAATTTTTTGACTGTAAATGGCTATTGCAAGTGAATTATCAATTTTGGAACTAAAATAAGTGTATTTAGAGTCATTTTAATGCCTGAAATTGGTCGAAATAGAAGCTTCTGAGTGGGAGAAAATGTCTGTAAAAATGGCAATTTTGGTCACATTGAGGCTTTAAAAAGTAGTTATTCAACATGAGGCGCAATCCAAATGACATTTTAAATCAATTTTTCTACAGTCCAAAAAATCAATTTTCTGATGAAAAACGATGACCCGTGACCAGTTAAACTTTCTCCAGATGGTCTGAAATGGTAATTTTTTAATGTTTAATTTTTTGACTGCAAATGACAATTGCATGTGAATTATCACTTTTGGAACTAAAATAAGTGTGTTTTGAGTAATTTTAATGCCTGAAATTGGTCGAAATAGAAGCTTCTGAGACGGAGAAAAAGTCTGTAAAAATGGCAATTTTTGTCACATTGAGGCTTTAAAAAGTAGTTATTCAACATGAGGCACAATCCAAATGACATTTTGAATCAATTTTTCTACAGTCCAAAAAATCAATTTTCTGATGAAAAACGATGACCCGTGACCTGTTGTACTTTCTCCAGATGGTCAGAAATTTAAATTTTTTTATTTTTAATTTTTTGACTGTAAATGACTATTGCATGTGAATTATCACTTTTGGAACTAAAATAAGTGTGTTTAGAGTCATTTTAGTGCCTGAAATTGGTTGAAATAGAAGCTTCTGAGTAGGAGAAAAAGTCTATAAAAATGGCAATTTTGGTCACATTGAGGCTTTAAAAAGTAGTTATTCAAAAGGAGGCACAATCCAAATGACATTTTGAATCAATTTTTCTACAGTCCAAAAAACCAATTTTCTGATGAAAAACGATGACCCGTGACCAGTTAAACTTTCTCCAGATGGTCTGAAATGGTAATTTTTATCGTATCATTTTTCGACTGTAAATGACAATTGCATGTGAATTATCACTTTTGGAACTAAAATACGTGTGTTTTGAGTCATTTTAATGCCTGAAATTGGTCGAAATAAAGCTTCTGAGAAGGAGAAAAAGTCTGTAAAAATGGCAATTTTCGTCACATTGAGGCTTTAAAAAGTAGTTATTCAACATGAGGCACAATCCAAATGACATTTTGAATCAATTTTTCTACAGTCCAAAAAATCCATTTTCTGATGAAAAACGATGACCCGTGACCAGTTAAACTTTCTCCAGATGGTCTGAAATGGTAATTTTTTAACGTTTAATTTTTTGACTGTAAATGACTATTGCATGTGAATTATCACTTTTGGAACTAAAATACGTGTGTTTTGAGTCATTTTAGTGCCTGAAATTGGTCGAAATAGAAGCTTCTGAGTAGGAGAAAAAGTCTATAAAAATGGCAATTTTGGTCACATTGAGGCTTTAAAAAGTAGTTATTCAAAAGGAGGCACAATCCAAATGACATTTTGAATCAATTTTTCTACAGTCCAAAAAACCAATTTTCTGATGAAAAACGATGACCCGTGACCAGTTAAACTTTCTCCAGATGGTCTGAAATGGTAATTTTTATCGTATCATTTTTCGACTGTAAATGACAATTGCATGTGAATTATCACTTTTGGAACTAAAATACGTGTGTTTTGAGTCATTTTAATGCCTGAAATTGGTCGAAATAAAGCTTCTGAGAAGGAGAAAAAGTCTGTAAAAATGGCAATTTTCGTCACATTGAGGCTTTAAAAAGTAGTTATTCAACATGAGGCACAATCCAAATGACATTTTGAATCAATTTTTCTACAGTCCAAAAAACCAATTTTCTGATGAAAAATGATGACCCGTGACCAGTTAAACTTTCTCCAGATGGTCTGAAATGGTAATTTTTATCGTATCATTTTTCGACTGTAAATGACAATTGCATGTGAATTATCACTTTTGGAACTAAAATACGTGTGTTT
The DNA here is from genome assembly GCF_964204655.1 of Triturus cristatus. Classification (NCBI taxonomy): domain Eukaryota; kingdom Metazoa; phylum Chordata; class Amphibia; order Caudata; family Salamandridae; genus Triturus; species Triturus cristatus. Next base: position 664,709,196 of record NC_140592.1, read on the forward strand.
TGAGTCATTTTAATGCCTGAAATTGGTCGAAATAAAGCTTCTGAGAAGGAGAAAAAGTCTGTAAAAATGGCAATTTTCGTCACATTGAGGCTTTAAAAAGTAGTTATTCAACATGAGGCACAATCCAAATGACATTTTGAATCAATTTTTCTACAGTCCAAAAAATCAATTTTCTGATGAAAAACGATGACCCGTGACCAGTTAAACTTTCTCCAGATGGTCTGAAATGGTAATTTTTTAACGTTTAATTTTTTGACTGTAAATGACAATTGCATGTGAATTATCACTTTTGGAACTAAAATACGTGTGTTTTGAGTCATTTTAATGCCTGAAATTGGTCGAAATAAAGCTTCTGAGAAGGAGAAAAAGTCTGTAAAAATGGCAATTTTCGTCACATTGAGGCTTTAAAAAGTAGTTATTCAACATGAGGCACAATCCAAATGACATTTTGAATAAATTTTTCTACAGTCCCAAAAATCCATTTTCTGATGAAAAACAATGACCCGTGACCTGTTGACTTTCTCCAGATGGTCAGAAATGTTAATTTTTTAATTTTTCATTTTTTGACTGTAAATGACAATTGCATGTGAATTATCACTTTTGGAACTAAAATAAGCGTGTTTTGAGTCATTTTAATGCCTGAAATTGGTTGAAATAGAAGCTTCTGAGAAGGAGAAAAAGTCTGTAAAAATGGCAATTTTTGTCACATTGAGGCTTTAAAAAGTAGTTATTCAACATGAGGCACAATCCAAATTACATTTTGAATCAATTTTTCTACAGTCCAAAAAATCAATTTTCTGATGAAAAACGATGACCCGTGACCAGTTAAACTTTCTCCAGATGGTCTGAAATCGTAATTTTTTAACGTTTAATTTTTTGATTGTAGATGACAATTGCATGTGAATTATCAATTTTGGAACTAAAATAAGTGTGTTTTGAGTCATTTTAATGCCTGAAATTGGTCGAAATAGAAGCTTCTGAGAAGGAGAAAAAGTCTGTAAAAATGGCAATTTTTGTCACATTGAGGCTTTAAAAAGTAGTTATTCAACATGAGGCACAATCCAAATGACATTTTGAATCAATTTTTCTACAGTCCAAAAAATCAATTTTCTGATGAAAAACGATGACCCGTGACCTGTCAAACGTTCTTCAGATGGTCAAAAATGGTAATTTTTTAATTTTTCATTTTTTGACTGTAAATGACTATTGCATGTGAATTATCACTTTTGGAAATAAAATACGTGTGTTTAGAGTCATTTTAATGCCTGAAATTGGTCGAAATAGAAGCTTCTGAGAAGGAGAAAAAGTCTGTAAAAATGGCAATTTTTGTCACATTGAGGCTTTAAAAAGTTGTTATTCAACATGAGGCACAATCCAAATGTCATTTTGAATCAATTTTTCTACAGTCCAAAACATCAATTTTCTGATGAACAATGATTACCCGTGACCTGTTGAACTTTCTCCAGATGGTCAGAAATTGTAATTTTTTAATGTTTAATTTTTTGACTGTAAATGGCTATTGCAAGTGAATTATCAATTTTGGAACTAAAATAAGTGTATTTAGAGTCATTTTAATGCCTGAAATTGGTCGAAATAGAAGCTTCTGAGTGGAAGAAAATGTCTGTAAAAATGGCAATTTTGGTCACATTGAGGCTTTAAAAAGTAGTTATTCAACATGAGGCGCAATCCAAATGACATTTTGAATCAATTTTTCTACAGTCCAAAAAATCAATTTTCTGATGAAAAACGATGACCCGTGACCTGTCAAACGTTCTTCAGATGGTCAAAAATGGTAATTTTTTTATTTTTCATTTTTTGACTGTAAATGACTATTGCATGTGAATTATCATTTTTGGAAATAAAATACGTGTGTTTAGAGTCATTTTAATGCCCGAAATTGGAGGAAATAGAAGCTTCTGAGTGGGAGAAAAGTCTATAAAAATGGCAATTTTGGTCACATTGAGGCTTTAAAAAGTAGTTATTCAATATGAGGCGCAATCCAAATGACATTTTGAATCAATTTTTCTACAGTCCAAAAAATCAATTTTCTGATGAAAAATGATGACCCGTGACCTGTTGAACTTTCTCCAGATGGTCAGAAATGGTAATTTTTTTAATGTTTAATTTTTTGACTGTAAATGGCTATTGCAAGTGAATTATCACTTTTGGAACTAAAATAAGTGTGTTTAGAGTCATTTTAATGCCTGAAATTGGTCGAAATAGAAGCTTCTGAGAAGGAGAAAAAGTCTGTAAAAATGGCAATTTTCGTCACATTGAGGCTTTAAAAAGTAGTTATTCAACATGAGGCGCAATCCAAATGACATTTTGAATCAATTTTTCTACAGTCCAAAAAATCAATTTTCTGATGAAAAACGATGACCTGTGACCTGTCAAACGTTCTTCAGATGGTCAAAAATGGTAATTTTTTTATTTTTCATTTTTTGACTGTAAATGACTATTGCATGTGAATTATCATTTTTGGAAATAAAATACGTGTGTTTAGAGTCATTTTAATGCCCGAAATTGGAGGAAATAGAAGCTTCTGAGTGGGAGAAAAGTCTATAAAAATGGCAATTTTGGTCACATTGAGGCTTTAAAAAGTAGTTATTCAATATGAGGCGCAATCCAAATGACATTTTGAATCAATTTTTCTACAGTCCAAAAAATCAATTTTCTGATGAAAAATGATGACCCGTGACCTGTTGAACTTTCTCCAGATGGTCAGAAATGGTAATTTTTTTAATGTTTAATTTTTTGACTGTAAATGGCTATTGCAAGTGAATTATCACTTTTGGAACTAAAATAAGTGTGTTTAGAGTCATTTTAATGCCTGAAATTGGTCGAAATAGAAGCTTCTGAGAAGGAGAAAAAGTCTGTAAAAATGGCAATTTTTGTCACATTGAGGCTTTAAAAAGTAGTTATTCAACATGAGGCACAATCCAAATGACATTTTGAATCAATTTTTCTACAGTCCAAAACATCAATTTTCTGATGAACAATGATTACCCGTGACCTGTTGAACTTTCTCCAGATGGTCAGAAATTGTAATTTTTTAATGTTTAATTTTTTGACTGTAAATGGCTATTGCAAGTGAATTATCAATTTTGGAACTAAAATAAGTGTATTTAGAGTCATTTTAATGCCTGAAATTGGTCGAAATAGAAGCTTCTGAGTGGGAGAAAATGTCTGTAAAAATGGCAATTTTGGTCACATTGAGGCTTTAAAAAGTAGTTATTCAACATGAGGCGCAATCCAAATGACATTTTAAATCAATTTTTCTACAGTCCAAAAAATCAATTTTCTGATGAAAAACGATGACCCGTGACCAGTTAAACTTTCTCCAGATGGTCTGAAATGGTAATTTTTTAATGTTTAATTTTTTGACTGCAAATGACAATTGCATGTGAATTATCACTTTTGGAACTAAAATAAGTGTGTTTTGAGTAATTTTAATGCCTGAAATTGGTCGAAATAGAAGCTTCTGAGACGGAGAAAAAGTCTGTAAAAATGGCAATTTTTGTCACATTGAGGCTTTAAAAAGTAGTTATTCAACATGAGGCACAATCCAAATGACATTTTGAATCAATTTTTCTACAGTCCAAAAAATCAATTTTCTGATGAAAAACGATGACCCGTGACCTGTTGTACTTTCTCCAGATGGTCAGAAATTTAAATTTTTTTATTTTTAATTTTTTGACTGTAAATGACTATTGCATGTGAATTATCACTTTTGGAACTAAAATAAGTGTGTTTAGAGTCATTTTAGTGCCTGAAATTGGTCGAAATAGAAGCTTCTGAGTAGGAGAAAAAGTCTATAAAAATGGCAATTTTGGTCACATTGAGGCTTTAAAAAGTAGTTATTCAAAAGGAGGCACAATCCAAATGACATTTTGAATCAATTTTTCTACAGTCCAAAAAACCAATTTTCTGATGAAAAACGATGACCCGTGACCAGTTAAACTTTCTCCAGATGGTCTGAAATGGTAATTTTTATCGTATCATTTTTCGACTGTAAATGACAATTGCATGTGAATTATCACTTTTGGAACTAAAATACGTGTGTTTTGAGTCATTTTAATGCCTGAAATTGGTCGAAATAAAGCTTCTGAGAAGGAGAAAAAGTCTGTAAAAATGGCAATTTTCGTCACATTGAGGCTTTAAAAAGTAGTTATTCAACATGAGGCACAATCCAAATGACATTTTGAATCAATTTTTCTACAGTCCAAAAAACCAATTTTCTGATGAAAAACGATGACCCGTGACCAGTTAAACTTTCTCCAGATGGTCTGAAATGGTAATTTTTTAACGTATAATTTTTCGACTGTAAATGACAATTGCATGTGAATTATCACTTTTGGAACTAAAATAAGTGTGTTTTGAGTCATTTTAATGCCTGAAATTGGTCGAAATAGAAGCTTCGGAGAAGGAGAAAAAGTCTGTAAAAATGGCAATTTTCTTCATATTGAGGCTTTAAAAAGTAGTTATTCAAGATGAGGAACAATCCAAATGACATTTTGAATCAATTTTTCTACAGTCCAAAAAATCAATTTTCTGATGAAAAACGATGACCCGTGACCAGTTAAACTTTCTCCAGATGGTCTGAAATGGTAATTTTTTAACGTATAATTTTTCGACTGTAAATGACAATTGCATGTGAATTATCACTTTTGGAACTAAAATACGTGTGTTTTGAGTCATTTTAATGCCTGAAATTGGTCGAAATAAAGCTTCTGAGAAGGAGAAAAAGTCTGTAAAAATGGCAATTTTCATCACATTGAGGCTTTAAAAAGTAGTTATTCAACATGAGGCACAATCCAAATGACATTTTGAATCAATTTTTCTACAGTCCAAAAAAAAAAATTCTGATGAAAAACGATGACCCGTGACCAGTTAAACTTTCTCCAGATGGTCTGAAATGGTAATTTTTTAACGTATAATTTTTCGACTGTAAATGACAATTGCATGTGAATTATCACTTTTGGAACTAAAATAAGTGTGTTTTGAGTCATTTTAATGCCTGAAATTGGTCGAAATAGAAGCTTCTGAGAAGGAGAAAAAGTCTGTAAAAATGGCAATTTTCGTCACATTAAGGCTTTAAAAAGTAGTTATTCAACATGAGGCACAATCCACATGACATTTTGAATCAATTTTTCTACAGTCCAAAAAATCAATTTTCTGATGAAAAACGATGACCCGTGACCTGTCAAACGTTCTTCAGATGGTCAAAAATGGTAATTTTTTAATTTTTCATTTTTTGACTGTAAATGACTATTGCATGTGAATTATCACTTTGGAAATAAAATACGTGTGTTTAGAGTCATTTTAATGCCCGAAATTGGTGGAAATAGAAGCTTCTGAGTGGGAGAAAAGTCTATAAAAATGGCAATTTTGGTCACATTGAGGCTTTAAAAAGTAGTTATTCAACATGAGGGGCAATCCAAATGACATTTTAAATCAATTTTTCTACAGTCCAAAAAATCAATTTTCTGATGAAAAACGATGACCCGTGACCAGTTAAACTTTCTCCAGATGGTCTGAAATGGTAATTTTTTAACGTTTAATTTTTTGACTGTAAATGACAATTGCATGTGAATTATCACTTTTGGAACTAAAATAAGTGTGTTTTGAGTAATTTTAATGCCTGAAATTGGTCGAAATAGAAGCTTCTGAGACGGAGAAATAGTCTGTAAAAATGGCAATTTTTGTCACATTGAGGCTTTAAAAAGTAGTTATTCAACATGAGGCACAATCCAAATGACATTTTGAATCAATTTTTCTACAGTCCAAAAATCAATTTTCTGATGAAAAACGATGACCCGTGACCTGTTGTACTTTCTCCAGATGGTCAGAAATTTTAATTTTTTTATTTTTATTTTTTTGACTGTAAATGACTATTGCATGTGAATTATCACTTTTGGAATTACAATAAGTGTGTTTAGAGTCATTTTAGTGCCTGAAATTGGTCGAAATAGAAGCTTCTGAGTAGGAGAAAAAGTCTAAAAAAATGGCAATTTTGGTCACATTGAGGCTTTAAAAAGTAGTTATTCAAAATGAGGCACAATCCAAATGACATTTTGAATCAATTTTTCTACAGTCCAAAAAATCAATTTTCTGATGAAAAACGATGACCCGTGACCAGTTAAACTTTCTCCAGATGGTCTGAAATGGTAATTTTTTAACGTTTAATTTTTTGACTGTAAATGACAATTGCATTTGAATTATCACTTTTGGAACTAAAATAAGTGTGTTTTGAGTCATTTTAATGCCCGAAACTGGTCGAAATAGAAGCTTCTGAGAAGGAGAAAAAGTCTGTAAAAATGGCAATTTTCATCACATTGAGGCTTTAAAAAGTAGTTATTCAACATGAGGCACAATCCAAATGACATTTTGAATCAATTTTTCTACAGTCCAAAAAATCAATTTTCTGATGAAAAACCTCTTGTACTTTCTCCAGATGGTCAGAAATTTAAATTTTTTTATTTTTAATTTTTTGACTGTAAATGACTATTGCATGTGAATTATCACTTTTGGAACTAAAATAAGTGTGTTTAGAGTCATTTTAGTGCCTGAAATACGTCGAAATAGAAGCTTCTGAGTAGGAGAAAAAGTCTATAAAAATGGCAATTTCGGTCACGTTGAGGCTTTAAAAAGTAGTTATTCAACATGAGGCATAATCCAAATGACATTTTGAATACATTTTTCTACAGTCCCAAAAATCCATTTTCTGATGAAAAACCATGACCCATGACCTGTTGACTTTCTCCAGATGGTCAGAAATGTTAATTTTTTAATTTTTCATTTTTTGACTGTAAATGACAATTGCATGTGAATTATCACTTTTGGAACTAAAATAAGTGTGTTTTGAGTCATTTTAATGCCTGAAATTGGTCGAAATAGAAGCTTCTGAGATGGAGAAAAAGTCTGTAAAAATGGCAATTTTCGTCACATTAAGGCTTTAAAAAGTAGTTATTCAATATGAGGCACAATCCAAAAGACATTTTGAATCAATTTTTCTACAGTCCAAAAAACCAATTTTCTGATGAAAAACGATGACCCGTGACCTGTTGTACTTTCTCCAGATGGTCAGAAATTATAATTTTTTTATTTTTAATTTTTTGACTGTAAATGACTATTGCATGTGAATTATCACTTTTGGAACTAAAATAAGTGTGTTTTGAGTCATTTTAATGCCTGAAATTGGTCGAAAAAGAAGCTTCTGAGAAGGAGAAAAAGTCTGTAAAAATGGCAATTTTTGTCACATTGAGGCTTTAAAAAGTAGTTATTCAACATGAGGCACAATCCAAATGACATTTTGAATCAATTTTTCTACAGTCCAAAAAATCAATTTTCTGATGAAAAACGATGACCCGTGACCAGTCAAACTTTCTCCAGATGGTCAGAAATGGTAATTTTTAAATGTTTAATTTTATGACTGTAAATGACTATTGCATGTGAATTATCACTTTTGGAACTAAAATAGGTGTGTTTAGAGTCATTTTAATGCTTGAAATTGGTCGAAATAGAAGCTTCTGAGTAGGAGAAAAGTCTATAAAAATGGCAATTTTGGTCACCTTGAGGCGTTAAAAAGTAGTTATTCAACATGAGGCACAATCCAAATGACATTTTGAATCAATTTTTCTACAGTCCAAAAAATCAATTTTCTGATGAAAAACGATGACCCATGACCTGTTGTACTTTCTCCAGATGGTCAGAAATTTTAATTTTTTTATTTTAAATTTTTTGACTGTAAATGACTATTGCATGTGAATTATTACTTTTGGAACTAAAATAAGTGTGTTTAGAGTCATTTTAGTGCCTGAAATGGGTCGAAATAGAAGCTTCTGAGTAGGAGAAAAAGTCTATAAAAATGGCAATTTCGGTCACGTTGAGGCTTTAAAAAGTAGTTATTCAACATGAGGCACAATCCAAATGACATTTTGAATAAATTTTTCTACAGTCCCAAAAATCCATTTTCTGATGAAAAACAATGACCCGTGACCTGTTGACTTTCTCCAGATGGTCAGAAATGTTAATTTTTTAATTTTTCATTTTTTGACTGTAAATGACAATTGCATGTGAATTATCACTTTTGGAACTAAAATAAGTGTGTTTTGAGTCATTTTAATGCCTGAAATTGGTTGAAATAGAAGCTTCTGAGAAGGAGAAAAAGTCTGTAAAAATGGCAATTTTTGTCACATTGAGGCTTTAAAAAGTAGTTATTCAACATGAGGCACAATCCAAATTACATTTTGAATCAATTTTTCTACAGTCCAAAAAATCAATTTTCTGATGAAAAACGATGACCCGTGACCAGTTAAACTTTCTCCAGATGGTCTGAAATCGTAATTTTTTAACGTTTAATTTTTTGATTGTAGATGACAATTGCATGTGAATTATCAATTTTGGAACTAAAATAAGTGTGTTTTGAGTCATTTTAATGCCTGAAATTGGTCGAAATAGAAGCTTCTGAGAAGGAGAAAAAGTCTGTAAAAATGGCAATTTTTGTCACATTGAGGCTTTAAAAAGTAGTTATTCAACATGAGGCACAATCCAAATGACATTTTGAATCAATTTTTCTACAGTCCAAAAAATCAATTTTCTGATGAAAAACGATGACCCGTGACCTGTCAAACGTTCTTCAGATGGTCAAAAATGGTAATTTTTTAATTTTTCATTTTTTGACTGTAAATGACTATTGCATGTGAATTATCACTTTTGGAAATAAAATACGTGTGTTTAGAGTCATTTTAATGCCCGAAATTGGTGGAAATAGAAGCTTCTGAGTGGGAGAAAAGTCTATAAAAATGGCAATTTTGGTCACATTGAGGCTTTAAAAAGTAGTTATTCAATATGAGGCGCAATCCAAATGACATTTTGAATCAATTTTTCTACAGTCCAAAAAATCAATTTTCTGATGAAAAATGATGACCCGTGACCTGTTGAACTTTCTCCAGATGGTCAGAAATGGTAATTTTTTTAATGTTTAATTTTTTGACTGTAAATGGCTATTGCAAGTGAATTATCACTTTTGGAACTAAAATAAGTGTGTTTAGAGTCATTTTAATGCCTGAAATTGGTCGAAATAGAAGCTTCTGAGAAGGAGAAAAAGTCTGTAAAAATGGCAATTTTTGTCACATTGAGGCTTTAAAAAGTTGTTATTCAACATGAGGCACAATCCAAATGTCATTTTGAATCAATTTTTCTACAGTCCAAAACATCAATTTTCTGATGAACAATGATTACCCGTGACCTGTTGAACTTTCTCCAGATGGTCAGAAATTGTAATTTTTTAATGTTTAATTTTTTGACTGTAAATGGCTATTGCAAGTGAATTATCAATTTTGGAACTAAAATAAGTGTATTTAGAGTCATTTTAATGCCTGAAATTGGTCGAAATAGAAGCTTCTGAGTGGAAGAAAATGTCTGTAAAAATGGCAATTTTGGTCACATTGAGGCTTTAAAAAGTAGTTATTCAACATGAGGCGCAATCCAAATGACATTTTGAATCAATTTTTCTACAGTCCAAAAAATCAATTTTCTGATGAAAAACGATGACCCGTGACCTGTCAAACGTTCTTCAGATGGTCAAAAATGGTAATTTTTTTATTTTTCATTTTTTGACTGTAAATGACTATTGCATGTGAATTATCATTTTTGGAAATAAAATACGTGTGTTTAGAGTCATTTTAATGCCCGAAATTGGAGGAAATAGAAGCTTCTGAGTGGGAGAAAAGTCTATAAAAATGGCAATTTTGGTCACATTGAGGCTTTAAAAAGTAGTTATTCAATATGAGGCGCAATCCAAATGACATTTTGAATCAATTTTTCTACAGTCCAAAAAATCAATTTTCTGATGAAAAATGATGACCCGTGACCTGTTGAACTTTCTCCAGATGGTCAGAAATGGTAATTTTTTTAATGTTTAATTTTTTGACTGTAAATGGCTATTGCAAGTGAATTATCACTTTTGGAACTAAAATAAGTGTGTTTAGAGTCATTTTAATGCCTGAAATTGGTCGAAATAGAAGCTTCTGAGAAGGAGAAAAAGTCTGTAAAAATGGCAATTTTTGTCACATTGAGGCTTTAAAAAGTTGTTATTCAACATGAGGCACAATCCAAATGTCATTTTGAATCAATTTTTCTACAGTCCAAAACATCAATTTTCTGATGAACAATGATTACCCGTGACCTGTTGAACTTTCTCCAGATGGTCAGAAATTGTAATTTTTTAATGTTTAATTTTTTGACTGTAAATGGCTATTGCAAGTGAATTATCAATTTTGGAACTAAAATAAGTGTATTTAGAGTCATTTTAATGCCTGAAATTGGTCGAAATAGAAGCTTCTGAGTGGAAGAAAATGTCTGTAAAAATGGCAATTTTGGTCACATTGAGGCTTTAAAAAGTAGTTATTCAACATGAGGCGCAATCCAAATGACATTTTGAATCAATTTTTCTACAGTCCAAAAAATCAATTTTCTGATGAAAAACGATGACCCGTGACCTGTCAAACGTTCTTCAGATGGTCAAAAATGGTAATTTTTTTATTTTTCATTTTTTGACTGTAAATGACTATTGCATGTGAATTATCATTTTTGGAAATAAAATACGTGTGTTTAGAGTCATTTTAATGCCCGAAATTAGAGGAAATAGAAGCTTCTGAGTGGGAGAAAAGTCTATAAAAATGGCAATTTTGGTCACATTGAGGCTTTAAAAAGTAGTTATTCAATATGAGGCGCAATCCAAATGACATTTTGAATCAATTTTTCTACAGTCCAAAAAATCAATTTTCTGATGAAAAATGATGACCCGTGACCTGTTGAACTTTCTCCTGATGGTCAGAAATGGTAATTTTTTTAATGTTTAATTTTTTGACTGTAAATGGCTATTGCAAGTGAATTATCACTTTTGGAACTAAATTAAGTGTGTTTAGAGTCATTTTAATGCCTGAAATTTGTCGAAATAGAAGCTTCTGAGAAGGAGAAAAAGTCTGTAAAAATGGCAATTTTTGTCACATTGAGGCTTTAAAAAGTAGTTATTCAACATGAGGCACAATCCAAATGACATTTTGAATCAATTTTTCTACAGTCCAAAACATCAATTTTCTGATGAACAATGATTACCCGTGACCTGTTGAACTTTCTCCAGATGGTCAGAAATTGTAATTTTTTAATGTTTAATTTTTTGACTGTAAATGGCTATTGCAAGTGAATTATCAATTTTGGAACTAAAATAAGTGTATTTAGAGTCATTTTAATGCCTGAAATTGGTCGAAATAGAAGCTTCTGAGTGGGAGAAAATGTCTGTAAAAATGGCAATTTTGGTCACATTGAGGCTTTAAAAAGTAGTTATTCAACATGAGGCGCAATCCAAATGACATTTTAAATCAATTTTTCTACAGTCCAAAAAATCAATTTTCTGATGAAAAACGATGACCCGTGACCAGTTAAACTTTCTCCAGATGGTCTGAAATGGTAATTTTTTAATGTTTAATTTTTTGACTGCAAATGACAATTGCATGTGAATTATCACTTTTGGAACTAAAATAAGTGTGTTTTGAGTAATTTTAATGCCTGAAATTGGTCGAAATAGAAGCTTCTGAGACGGAGAAAAAGTCTGTAAAAATGGCAATTTTTGTCACATTGAGGCTTTAAAAAGTAGTTATTCAACATGAGGCACAATCCAAATGACATTTTGAATCAATTTTTCTACAGTCCAAAAAATCAATTTTCTGATGAAAAACGATGACCCGTGACCTGTTGTACTTTCTCCAGATGGTCAGAAATTTAAATTTTTTTATTTTTAATTTTTTGACTGTAAATGACTATTGCATGTGAATTATCACTTTTGGAACTAAAATAAGTGTGTTTAGAGTCATTTTAGTGCCTGAAATTGGTCGAAATAGAAGCTTCTGAGTAGGAGAAAAAGTCTATAAAAATGGCAATTTTGGTCACATTGAGGCTTTAAAAAGTAGTTATTCAAAAGGAGGCACAATCCAAATGACATTTTGAATCAATTTTTCTACAGTCCAAAAAACCAATTTTCTGATGAAAAACGATGACCCGTGACCAGTTAAACTTTCTCCAGATGGTCTGAAATGGTAATTTTTATCGTATCATTTTTCGACTGTAAATGACAATTGCATGTGAATTATCACTTTTGGAACTAAAATACGTGTGTTTTGAGTCATTTTAATGCCTGAAATTGGTCGAAATAAAGCTTCTGAGAAGGAGAAAAAGTCTGTAAAAATGGCAATTTTCATCACATTGAGGCTTTAAAAAGTAGTTATTCAACATGAGGCACAATCCAAATGACATTTTGAATCAATTTTTCTACAGTACAAAAAACCAATTTTCTGATGAAAAACGATGACCCGTGACCAGTTAAACTTTCTCCAGATGGTCTGAAATGGTAATTTTTTAACGTATAATTTTTCGACTGTAAATGACAATTGCATGTGAATTATCACTTTTGGAACTAAAATAAGTGTGTTTTGAGTCATTTTAATGCCTGAAATTGGTCGAAATAGAAGCTTCGGAGAAGGAGAAAAAGTCTGTAAAAATGGCAATTTTCTTCATATTGAGGCTTTAAAAAGTAGTTATTCAAGATGAGGAACAATCCAAATGACATTTTGAATCAATTTTTCTACAGTCCAAAAAATCAATTTTCTGATGAAAAACGATGACCCGTGACCAGTTAAACTTTCTCCAGATGGTCTGAAATGGTAATTTTTTAACGTATAATTTTTCGACTGTAAATGACAATTGCATGTGAATTATCACTTTTGGAACTAAAATACGTGTGTTTTGAGTCATTTTAATGCCTGAAATTGGTCGAAATAAAGCTTCTGAGAAGGAGAAAAAGTCTGTAAAAATGGCAATTTTCATCACATTGAGGCTTTAAAAAGTAGTTATTCAACATGAGGCACAATCCAAATGACATTTTGAATCAATTTTTCTACAGTCCAAAAAAAAAAAATTCTGATGAAAAACGATGACCCGTGACCAGTTAAACTTTCTCCAGATGGTCTGAAATGGTAATTTTTTAACGTATAATTTTTCGACTGTAAATGACAATTGCATGTGAATTATCACTTTTGGAACTAAAATAAGTGTGTTTTGAGTCATTTTAATGCCTGAAATTGGTCGAAATAGAAGCTTCTGAGAAGGAGAAAAAGTCTGTAAAAATGGCAATTTTTGTCACATTGAGGCTTTAAAAAGTAGTTATTCAACATGAGGCACAATCCAAATGACATTTTGAATCAATTTTTCTACAGTCCAAAAAATCAAATTTCTGATGAAAAACGATGACCCGTGACCAGTTAAACTTTCTCCAGATGGTCTGAAATCGTAATTTTTTAACGTTTCATTTTTTGACTGTAGATGACAATTGCATGTGAATTATCTCTTTTGGAACTAAAATAAGTGTGTTTTGAGTCATTTTAATGCCTGAAATTGGTCGAAATAGAAGCTTCTGAGAAGGAGAAAAAGTCTGTAAAAATGGCAATTTTTGTCACATTGAGGCTTTAAAAAGTAGTTATTCAACATGAGGCACAATCCAAATGACATTTTGAATCAATTTTTCTACAGTCCAAAAAATCAATTTTCTGATGAAAAACGATGACCCGTGACCTGTCAAACGTTCTTCAGATGGTCAAAAATGGTAATTTTTTAATTTTTCATTTTTTGACTGTAAATGACTATTGCATGTGAATTATCACTTTTGGAAATAAAATACGTGTGTTTAGAGTCATTTTAATGCCCGAAATTGGTGGAAATAGAAGCTTCTGAGTGGGAGAAAAGTCTATAAAAATGGCAATTTTGGTCACATTGAGGCTTTAAAAAGTAGTTATTCAATATGAGGCGCAATCCAAATGACATTTTGAATCAATTTTTCTACAGTCCAAAAAATCAATTTTCTGATGAAAAATGATGACCCGTGACCTGTTGAACTTTCTCCAGATGGTCAGAAATGGTAATTTTTTTAATGTTTAATTTTTTGACTGTAAATGGCTATTGCAAGTGAATTATCACTTTTGGAACTAAAATAAGTGTGTTTAGAGTCATTTTAATGCCTGAAATTGGTCGAAATAGAAGCTTCTGAGAAGGAGAAAAAGTCTGTAAAAATGGCAATTTTTGTCACATTGAGGCTTTAAAAAGTTGTTATTCAACATGAGGCACAATCCAAATGACATTTTGAATCAATTTTTCTACAGTCCAAAACATCAATTTTCTGATGAACAATGATTACCCGTGACCTGTTGAACTTTCTCCAGATGGTCAGAAATTGTAATTTTTTAATGTTTAATTTTTTGACTGTAAATGGCTATTGCAAGTGAATTATCAATTTTGGAACTAAAATACGTGTATTTAGAGTCATTTTAATGCCTGAAATTGGTCGAAATAGAAGCTTCTAAGTGGAAGAAAATGTCTGTAAAAATGGCAATTTTGGTCACATTGAGGCTTTAAAAAGTAGTTATTCAACATGAGGCGCAATCCAAATGACATTTTGAATCAATTTTTCTACAGTCCAAAAAATCAATTTTCTGATGAAAAACGATGACCCGTGACCTGTCAAACGTTCTTCAGATGGTCAAAAATGGTAATTTTTTTATTTTTCATTTTTTGACTGTAAATGACTATTGCATGTGAATTATCATTTTTGGAAATAAAATACGTGTGTTTAGAGTCATTTTAATGCCCGAAATTGGAGGAAATAGAAGCTTCTGAGTGGGAGAAAAGTCTATAAAAATGGCAATTTTGGTCACATTGAGGCTTTAAAAAGTAGTTATTCAATATGAGGCGCAATCCAAATGACATTTTGAATCAATTTTTCTACAGTCCAAAAAATCAATTTTCTGATGAAAAATGATGACCCGTGACCTGTTGAACTTTCTCCAGATGGTCAGAAATGGTAATTTTTTTAATGTTTAATTTTTTGACTGTAAATGGCTATTGCAAGTGAATTATCACTTTTGGAACTAAAATAAGTGTGTTTAGAGTCATTTTAATGCCTGAAATTGGTCGAAATAGAAGCTTCTGAGAAGGAGAAAAAGTCTGTAAAAATGGCAATTTTTGTCACATTGAGGCTTTAAAAAGTAGTTATTCAACATGAGGCACAATCCAAATGACATTTTGAATCAATTTTTCTACAGTCCAAAAAATAAATTTTCTGATGAAAAACGATGACCCGTGACCAGTTAAACTTTCTCCAGATGGTCTGAAATGGTAATTTTTTAATGTTTAATTTTTTGACTGCAAATGACAATTGCATGTGAATTATCACTTTTGGAACTAAAATAAGTGTGTTTTGAGTAATTTTAATGCCTGAAATTGGTCGAAATAGAAGCTTCTGAGACAGAGAAAAAGTCTATAAAAATGGCAATTTTGGTCACATTGAGGCTTTAAAAAGTAGTTATTCAACATGAGGCACAATCCAAATGACATTTTGAATAAATTTTTCTACAGTCCCAAAAATCCATTTTCTGATGAAAAACAATGACCCGTGACCTGTTGTACTTTCTCCAGATGGTCAGAAATTTAAATTTTTTTATTTTTAATTTTTTGACTGTAAATGACTATTGCATGTGAATTATCACTTTTGGAACTAAAATACGTGTGTTTTGAGTCATTTTAATGCCTGAAATTGGTCGAAATAAAGCTTCTGAGAAGGAGAAAAAGTCTATAAAAATGGCAATTTCGGTCACGTTGAGGCTTTAAAAAGTAGTTATTCAACATGAGGCACAATCCAAATGACATTTTGAATAAATTTTTCTACAGTCCCAAAAATCCATTTTCTGATGAAAAACAATGACCCGTGACCTGTTGACTTTCTGCAGATGGTCAGAAATGTTAATTTTTTAATTTTTCATTTTTTGACTGTAAATGACAATTGCATGTGAATTATCACTTTTGGAACTAAAATAAGTGTGTTTTGAGTCATTTTAATGCCTGAAATTGGTTGAAATAGAAGCTTCTGAGAAGGAGAAAAAGTCTGTAAAAATGGCAATTTTTGTCACATTGAGGCTTTAAAAAGTAGTTATTCAACATGAGGCACAATCCAAATTACATTTTGAATCAATTTTTCTACAGTCCAAAAAATCAATTTTCTGATGAAAAACGATGACCCGTGACCAGTTAAACTTTCTCCAGATGGTCTGAAATCGTAATTTTTTAACGTTTAATTTTTTGATTGTAGATGACAATTGCATGTGAATTATCACTTTTTGAACTAAAATAAGTGTGTTTTGAGTCATTTTAATGCCTGAAATTGGTCGAAATAGAAGCTTCTGAGAAGGAGAAAAAGTCTGTAAAAATGGCAATTTTTGTCACATTGAGGCTTTAAAAAGTAGTTATTCAACATGAGGCACAATCCAAATGACATTTTGAATCAATTTTTCTACAGTCCAAAAAATCAATTTTCTGATGAAAAACGATGACCCGTGACCTGTCAAACGTTCTTCAGATGGTCAAAAATGGTAATTTTTTAATTTTTCATTTTTTGACTGTAAATGACTATTGCATGTGAATTATCACTTTTGGAAATAAAATACGTGTGTTTAGAGTCATTTTAATGCCCGAAATTGGTGGAAATAGAAGCTTCTGAGTGGGAGAAAAGTCTATAAAAATGGCAATTTTGGTCACATTGAGGCTTTAAAAAGTAGTTATTCAATATGAGGCGCAATCCAAATGACATTTTGAATCAATTTTTCTGCAGTCCAAAAAATCAATTTTCTGATGAAAAATGATGACCCGTGACCTGTTGAACTTTCTCCAGATGGTCAGAAATGGTAATTTTTTTAATGTTTAATTTTTTGACTGTAAATGGCTATTGCAAGTGAATTATCACTTTTGGAACTAAAATAAGTGTGTTTAGAGTCATTTTAATGCCTGAAATTGGTCGAAATAGAAGCTTCTGAGAAGGAGAAAAAGTCTGTAAAAATGGCAATTTTTGTCACATTGAGGCTTTAAAAAGTTGTTATTCAACATGAGGCACAATCCAAATGACATTTTGAATCAATTTTTCTACAGTCCAAAACATCAATTTTCTGATGAACAATGATTACCCGTGACCTGTTGAACTTTCTCCAGATGGTCAGAAATTGTAATTTTTTAATGTTTAATTTTTTGACTGTAAATGGCTATTGCAAGTGAATTATCAATTTTGGAACTAAAATAAGTGTATTTAGAGTCATTTTAATGCCTGAAATTGGTCGAAATAGAAGCTTCTGAGTGGAAGAAAATGTCTGTAAAAATGGCAATTTTGGTCACATTGAGGCTTTAAAAAGTAGTTATTCAACATGAGGCGCAATCCAAATGACATTTTGAATCAATTTTTCTACAGTCCAAAAAATCAATTTTCTGATGAAAAACGATGACCCGTGACCTGTCAAACGTTCTTCAGATGGTCAAAAATGGTAATTTTTTTATTTTTCATTTTTTGACTGTAAATGACTATTGCATGTGAATTATCATTTTTGGAAATAAAATACGTGTGTTTAGAGTCATTTTAATGCCCGAAATTGGAGGAAATAGAAGCTTCTGAGTGGGAGAAAAGTCTATAAAAATGGCAATTTTGGTCACATTGAGGCTTTAAAAAGTAGTTATTCAATATGAGGCACAATCCAAATGACATTTTGAATCAATTTTTCTACAGTCCAAAAAATCAATTTTCTGATGAAAAATGATGACCCGTGACCTGTTGAACTTTCTCCAGATGGTCAGAAATGGTAATTTTTTTAATGTTTAATTTTTTGACTGTAAATGGCTATTGCAAGTGAATTATCACTTTTGGAACTAAAATAAGTGTGTTTAGAGTCATTTTAATGCCTGAAATTGGTCGAAATAGAAGCTTCTGAGAAGGAGAAAAAGTCTGTAAAAATGGCAATTTTTGTCACATTGAGGCTTTAAAAAGTAGTTATTCAACATGAGGCACAATCCAAATGACATTTTGAATCAATTTTTCTACAGTCCAAAACATCAATTTTCTGATGAACAATGATTACCCGTGACCTGTTGAACTTTCTCCAGATGGTCAGAAATTGTAATTTTTTAATGTTTAATTTTTTGACTGTAAATGGCTATTGCAAGTGAATTATCAATTTTGGAACTAAAATAAGTGTATTTAGAGTCATTTTAATGCCTGAAATTGGTCGAAATAGAAGCTTCTGAGTGGGAGAAAATGTCTGTAAAAATGGCAATTTTGGTCACATTGAGGCTTTAAAAAGTAGTTATTCAACATGAGGCGCAATCCAAATGACATTTTAAATCAATTTTTCTACAGTCCAAAAAATCAATTTTCTGATGAAAAACGATGACCCGTGACCAGTTAAACTTTCTCCAGATGGTCTGAAATGGTAATTTTTTAATGTTTAATTTTTTGACTGCAAATGACAATTGCATGTGAATTATCACTTTTGGAACTAAAATAAGTGTGTTTTGAGTAATTTTAATGCCTGAAATTGGTCGAAATAGAAGCTTCTGAGACGGAGAAAAAGTCTGTAAAAATGGCAATTTTTGTCACATTGAGGCTTTAAAAAGTAGTTATTCAACATGAGGCACAATCCAAATGACATTTTGAATCAATTTTTCTACAGTCCAAAAAATCAATTTTCTGATGAAAAACGATGACCCGTGACCTGTTGTACTTTCTCCAGATGGTCAGAAATTTAAATTTTTTTATTTTTAATTTTTTGACTGTAAATGACTATTGCATGTGAATTATCACTTTTGGAACTAAAATAAGTGTGTTTAGAGTCATTTTAGTGCCTGAAATTGGTTGAAATAGAAGCTTCTGAGTAGGAGAAAAAGTCTATAAAAATGGCAATTTTGGTCACATTGAGGCTTTAAAAAGTAGTTATTCAAAAGGAGGCACAATCCAAATGACATTTTGAATCAATTTTTCTACAGTCCAAAAAACCAATTTTCTGATGAAAAACGATGACCCGTGACCAGTTAAACTTTCTCCAGATGGTCTGAAATGGTAATTTTTATCGTATCATTTTTCGACTGTAAATGACAATTGCATGTGAATTATCACTTTTGGAACTAAAATACGTGTGTTTTGAGTCATTTTAATGCCTGAAATTGGTCGAAATAAAGCTTCTGAGAAGGAGAAAAAGTCTGTAAAAATGGCAATTTTCGTCACATTGAGGCTTTAAAAAGTAGTTATTCAACATGAGGCACAATCCAAATGACATTTTGAATCAATTTTTCTACAGTCCAAAAAATCCATTTTCTGATGAAAAACGATGACCCGTGACCAGTTAAACTTTCTCCAGATGGTCTGAAATGGTAATTTTTTAACGTTTAATTTTTTGACTGTAAATGACTATTGCATGTGAATTATCACTTTTGGAACTAAAATACGTGTGTTTTGAGTCATTTTAGTGCCTGAAATTGGTCGAAATAGAAGCTTCTGAGTAGGAGAAAAAGTCTATAAAAATGGCAATTTTGGTCACATTGAGGCTTTAAAAAGTAGTTATTCAAAAGGAGGCACAATCCAAATGACATTTTGAATCAATTTTTCTACAGTCCAAAAAACCAATTTTCTGATGAAAAACGATGACCCGTGACCAGTTAAACTTTCTCCAGATGGTCTGAAATGGTAATTTTTATCGTATCATTTTTCGACTGTAAATGACAATTGCATGTGAATTATCACTTTTGGAACTAAAATACGTGTGTTTTGAGTCATTTTAATGCCTGAAATTGGTCGAAATAAAGCTTCTGAGAAGGAGAAAAAGTCTGTAAAAATGGCAATTTTCGTCACATTGAGGCTTTAAAAAGTAGTTATTCAACATGAGGCACAATCCAAATGACATTTTGAATCAATTTTTCTACAGTCCAAAAAACCAATTTTCTGATGAAAAACGATGACCCGTGACCAGTTAAACTTTCTCCAGATGGTCTGAAATGGTAATTTTTATCGTATCATTTTTCGACTGTAAATGACAATTGCATGTGAATTATCACTTTTGGAACTAAAATACGTGTGTTTTGAGTCATTTTAATGCCTGAAATTGGTCGAAATAAAGCTTCTGAGAAGGAGAAAAAGTCTGTAAAAATGGCAATTTTCGTCACATTGAGGCTTTAAAAAGTAGTTATTCAACATGAGGCACAATCTAAATGACATTTTGAATCAATTTTTCTACAGTCCAAAAAATCAATTTTCTGATGAAAAACGATGACCCGTGACCAGTTAAACTTTCTCCAGATGGTCTGAAATGGTAATTTTTTAACGTTTAATTTTTTGACTGTAAATGACAATTGCATGTGAATTATCACTTTTGGAACTAAAATACGTGTGTTTTGAGTCATTTTAATGCCTGAAATTGGTCGAAATAAAGCTTCTGAGAAGGAGAAAAAGTCTGTAAAAATGGCAATTTTCGTCACATTGAGGCTTTAAAAAGTAGTTATTCAACATGAGGCACAATCCAAATGACATTTTGAATCAATTTTTCTACAGTCCAAAAAATCAATTTTCTGATGAAAAACGATGACCCATGACCTGTTGTACTTTCTCCAGATGGTCAGAAATTTTAATTTTTTTATTTTAAATTTTTTGACTGTAAATGACTATTGCATGTGAATTATTACTTTTGGAACTAAAATAAGTGTGTTTAGAGTCATTTTAGTGCCTGAAATAGGTCGAAATAGAAGCTTCTGAGTAGGAGAAAAAGTCTATAAAAATGGCAATTTCGGTCACGTTGAGGCTTTAAAAAGTAGTTATTCAACATGAGGCACAATCCAAATGACATTTTGAATAAATTTTTCTACAGTCCCAAAAATCCATTTTCTGATGAAAAACAATGACCCGTGACCTGTTGACTTTCTCCAGATGGTCAGAAATGTTAATTTTTTAATTTTTCATTTTTTGACTGTAAATGACAATTGCATGTGAATTATCACTTTTGGAACTAAAATAAGTGTGTTTTGAGTCATTTTAATGCCTGAAATTGGTTGAAATAGAAGCTTCTGAGAAGGAGAAAAAGTCTGTAAAAATGGCAATTTTTGTCACATTGAGGCTTTAAAAAGTAGTTATTCAACATGAGGCACAATCCAAATTACATTTTGAATCAATTTTTCTACAGTCCAAAAAATCAATTTTCTGATGAAAAACGATGACCCGTGACCAGTTAAACTTTCTCCAGATGGTCTGAAATCGTAATTTTTTAACGTTTAATTTTTTGATTGTAGATGACAATTGCATGTGAATTATCAATTTTGGAACTAAAATAAGTGTGTTTTGAGTCATTTTAATGCCTGAAATTGGTCGAAATAGAAGCTTCTGAGAAGGAGAAAAAGTCTGTAAAAATGGCAATTTTTGTCACATTGAGGCTTTAAAAAGTAGTTATTCAACATGAGGCACAATCCAAATGACATTTTGAATCAATTTTTCTACAGTCCAAAAAATCAATTTTCTGATGAAAAACGATGACCCGTGACCTGTCAAACGTTCTTCAGATGGTCAAAAATGGTAATTTTTTAATTTTTCATTTTTTGACTGTAAATGACTATTGCATGTGAATTATCACTTTTGGAAATAAAATACGTGTGTTTAGAGTCATTTTAATGCCTGAAATTGGTCAAAATAGAAGCTTCTGAGAAGGAGAAAAAGTCTGTAAAAATGGCAATTTTTGTCACATTGAGGCTTTAAAAAGTTGTTATTCAACATGAGGCACAATCCAAATGTCATTTTGAATCAATTTTTCTACAGTCCAAAACATCAATTTTCTGATGAACAATGATTACCCGTGACCTGTTGAACTTTCTCCAGATGGTCAGAAATTGTAATTTTTTAATGTTTAATTTTTTGACTGTAAATGGCTATTGCAAGTGAATTATCAATTTTGGAACTAAAATAAGTGTATTTAGAGTCATTTTAATGCCTGAAATTGGTCGAAATAGAAGCTTCTGAGTGGAAGAAAATGTCTGTAAAAATGGCAATTTTGGTCACATTGAGGCTTTAAAAAGTAGTTATTCAACATGAGGCGCAATCCAAATGACATTTTGAATCAATTTTTCTACAGTCCAAAAAATCAATTTTCTGATGAAAAACGATGACCCGTGACCTGTCAAACGTTCTTCAGATGGTCAAAAATGGTAATTTTTTTATTTTTCATTTTTTGACTATAAATGACTATTGCATGTGAATTATCATTTTTGGAAATAAAATACGTGTGTTTAGAGTCATTTTAATGCCCGAAATTGGAGGAAATAGAAGCTTCTGAGTGGGAGAAAAGTCTATAAAAATGGCAATTTTGGTCACATTGAGGCTTTAAAAAGTAGTTATTCAATATGAGGCGCAATCCAAATGACATTTTGAATCAATTTTTCTACAGTCCAAAAAATCAATTTTCTGATGAAAAATGATGACCCGTGACCTGTTGAACTTTCTCCAGATGGTCAGAAATGGTAATTTTTTTAATGTTTAATTTTTTGACTGTAAATGGCTATTGCAAGTGAATTATCACTTTTGGAACTAAAATAAGTGTGTTTAGAGTCATTTTAATGCCTGAAATTGGTCGAAATAGAAGCTTCTGAGAAGGAGAAAAAGTCTGTAAAAATGGCAATTTTCGTCACATTGAGGCTTTAAAAAGTAGTTATTCAACATGAGGCGCAATCTAAATGACATTTTGAATCAATTTTTCTACAGTCCAAAAAATCAATTTTCTGATGAAAAACGATGACCCGTGACCTGTCAAACGTTCTTCAGATGGTCAAAAATGGTAATTTTTTTATTTTTCATTTTTTGACTGTAAATGACTATTGCATGTGAATTATCATTTTTGGAAATAAAATACGTGTGTTTAGAGTCATTTTAATGCCCGAAATTGGAGGAAATAGAAGCTTCTGAGTGGGAGAAAAGTCTATAAAAATGGCAATTTTGGTCACATTGAGGCTTTAAAAAGTAGTTATTCAATATGAGGCGCAATCCAAATGACATTTTGAATCAATTTTTCTACAGTCCAAAAAATCAATTTTCTGATGAAAAATGATGACCCGTGACCTGTTGAACTTTCTCCAGATGGTCAGAAATGGTAATTTTTTTAATGTTTAATTTTTTGACTGTAAATGGCTATTGCAAGTGAATTATCACTTTTGGAACTAAAATAAGTGTGTTTAGAGTCATTTTAATGCCTGAAATTGGTCGAAATAGAAGCTTCTGAGAAGGAGAAAAAGTCTGTAAAAATGGCAATTTTTGTCACATTGAGGCTTTAAAAAGTAGTTATTCAACATGAGGCACAATCCAAATGACATTTTGAATCAATTTTTCTACAGTCCAAAACATCAATTTTCTGATGAACAATGATTACCCGTGACCTGTTGAACTTTCTCCAGATGGTCAGAAATTGTAATTTTTTAATGTTTAATTTTTTGACTGTAAATGGCTATTGCAAGTGAATTATCAATTTTGGAACTAAAATAAGTGTATTTAGAGTCATTTTAATGCCTGAAATTGGTCGAAATAGAAGCTTCTGAGTGGGAGAAAATGTCTGTAAAAATGGCAATTTT
Organism: Triturus cristatus; assembly: GCF_964204655.1. NCBI lineage: Eukaryota > Metazoa > Chordata > Amphibia > Caudata > Salamandridae > Triturus > Triturus cristatus. Next base: position 664,732,710 of record NC_140592.1, read on the forward strand.
GGTCACATTGAGGCTTTAAAAAGTAGTTATTCAACATGAGGCGCAATCCAAATGACATTTTAAATCAATTTTTCTACAGTCCAAAAAATCAATTTTCTGATGAAAAACGATGACCCGTGACCAGTTAAACTTTCTCCAGATGGTCTGAAATGGTAATTTTTTAATGTTTAATTTTTTGACTGCAAATGACAATTGCATGTGAATTATCACTTTTGGAACTAAAATAAGTGTGTTTAGAGTCATTTTAGTGCCTGAAATTGGTCGAAATAGAAGCTTCTGAGTAGGAGAAAAAGTCTATAAAAATGGCAATTTTGGTCACATTGAGGCTTTAAAAAGTAGTTATTCAAAAGGAGGCACAATCCAAATGACATTTTGAATCAATTTTTCTACAGTCCAAAAAACCAATTTTCTGATGAAAAACGATGACCCGTGACCAGTTAAACTTTCTCCAGATGGTCTGAAATGGTAATTTTTATCGTATCATTTTTCGACTGTAAATGACAATTGCATGTGAATTATCACTTTTGGAACTAAAATACGTGTGTTTTGAGTCATTTTAATGCCTGAAATTGGTCGAAATAAAGCTTCTGAGAAGGAGAAAAAGTCTGTAAAAATGGCAATTTCCGTCACATTGAGGCTTTAAAAAGTAGTTATTCAACATGAGGCACAATCCAAATGACATTTTGAATCAATTTTTCTACAGTCCAAAAAACCAATTTTCTGATGAAAAACGATGACCCGTGACCAGTTAAACTTTCTCCAGATGGTCTGAAATGGTAATTTTTTAACGTATAATTTTTCGACTGTAAATGACAATTGCATGTGAATTATCACTTTTGGAACTAAAATAAGTGTGTTTTGAGTCATTTTAATGCCTGAAATTGGTCGAAATAGAAGCTTCGGAGAAGGAGAAAAAGTCTGTAAAAATGGCAATTTTCTTCATATTGAGGCTTTAAAAAGTAGTTATTCAAGATGAGGAACAATCCAAATGACATTTTGAATCAATTTTTCTACAGTCCAAAAAATCAATTTTCTGATGAAAAACGATGACCCGTGACCAGTTAAACTTTCTCCAGATGGTCTGAAATGGTAATTTTTTAACGTATAATTTTTCGACTGTAAATGACAATTGCATGTGAATTATCACTTTTGGAACTAAAATACGTGTGTTTTGAGTCATTTTAATGCCTGAAATTGGTCGAAATAAAGCTTCTGAGAAGGAGAAAAAGTCTGTAAAAATGGCAATTTTCATCACATTGAGGCTTTAAAAAGTAGTTATTCAACATGAGGCACAATCCAAATGACATTTTGAATCAATTTTTCTACAGTCCAAAAAAAAAAATTCTGATGAAAAACGATGACCCGTGACCAGTTAAACTTTCTCCAGATGGTCTGAAATGGTAATTTTTTAACGTATAATTTTTCGACTGTAAATGACAATTGCATGTGAATTATCACTTTTGGAACTAAAATAAGTGTGTTTTGAGTCATTTTAATGCCTGAAATTGGTCGAAATAGAAGCTTCTGAGAAGGAGAAAAAGTCTGTAAAAATGGCAATTTTCGTCACATTAAGGCTTTAAAAAGTAGTTATTCAACATGAGGCACAATCCACATGACATTTTGAATCAATTTTTCTACAGTCCAAAAAATCAATTTTCTGATGAAAAACGATGACCCGTGACCTGTCAAACGTTCTTCAGATGGTCAAAAATGGTAATTTTTTAATTTTTCATTTTTTGACTGTAAATGACTATTGCATGTGAATTATCACTTTTGGAAATAAAATACGTGTGTTTAGAGTCATTTTAATGCCCGAAATTGGTGGAAATAGAAGCTTCTGAGTGGGAGAAAAGTCTATAAAAATGGCAATTTTGGTCACATTGAGGCTTTAAAAAGTAGTTATTCAACATGAGGCGCAATCCAAATGACATTTTAAATCAATTTTTCTACAGTCCAAAAAATCAATTTTCTGATGAAAAACGATGACCCGTGACCAGTTAAACTTTCTCCAGATGGTCTGAAATGGTAATTTTTTAACGTTTAATTTTTTGACTGTAAATGACAATTGCATGTGAATTATCACTTTTGGAACTAAAATAAGTGTGTTTTGAGTAATTTTAATGCCTGAAATTGGTCGAAATAGAAGCTTCTGAGACGGAGAAATAGTCTGTAAAAATGGCAATTTTTGTCACATTGAGGCTTTAAAAAGTAGTTATTCAACATGAGGCACAATCCAAATGACATTTTGAATCAATTTTTCTACAGTCCAAAAATCAATTTTCTGATGAAAAACGATGACCCGTGACCTGTTGTACTTTCTCCAGATGGTCAGAAATTTTAATTTTTTTATTTTTATTTTTTTGACTGTAAATGACTATTGCATGTGAATTATCATTTTTGGAAATAAAATACGTGTGTTTAGAGTCATTTTAATGCCCGAAATTGGAGGAAATAGAAGCTTCTGAGTGGGAGAAAAGTCTATAAAAATGGCAATTTTGGTCACATTGAGGCTTTAAAAAGTAGTTATTCAATATGAGGCGCAATCCAAATGACATTTTGAATCAATTTTTCTACAGTCCAAAAAATCAATTTTCTGATGAAAAATGATGACCCGTGACCTGTTGAACTTTCTCCAGATGGTCAGAAATGGTAATTTTTTTAATGTTTAATTTTTTGACTGTAAATGGCTATTGCAAGTGAATTATCACTTTTGGAACTAAAATAAGTGTGTTTAGAGTCATTTTAATGCCTGAAATTGGTCGAAATAGAAGCTTCTGAGAAGGAGAAAAAGTCTGTAAAAATGGCAATTTTCGTCACATTGAGGCTTTAAAAAGTAGTTATTCAACATGAGGCGCAATCTAAATGACATTTTGAATCAATTTTTCTACAGTCCAAAAAATCAATTTTCTGATGAAAAACGATGACCCGTGACCTGTCAAACGTTCTTCAGATGGTCAAAAATGGTAATTTTTTTATTTTTCATTTTTTGACTGTAAATGACTATTGCATGTGAATTATCATTTTTGGAAATAAAATACGTGTGTTTAGAGTCATTTTAATGCCCGAAATTGGAGGAAATAGAAGCTTCTGAGTGGGAGAAAAGTCTATAAAAATGGCAATTTTGGTCACATTGAGGCTTTAAAAAGTAGTTATTCAATATGAGGCGCAATCCAAATGACATTTTGAATCAATTTTTCTACAGTCCAAAAAATCAATTTTCTGATGAAAAATGATGACCCGTGACCTGTTGAACTTTCTCCAGATGGTCAGAAATGGTAATTTTTTTAATGTTTAATTTTTTGACTGTAAATGGCTATTGCAAGTGAATTATCACTTTTGGAACTAAAATAAGTGTGTTTAGAGTCATTTTAATGCCTGAAATTGGTCGAAATAGAAGCTTCTGAGAAGGAGAAAAAGTCTGTAAAAATGGCAATTTTTGTCACATTGAGGCTTTAAAAAGTAGTTATTCAACATGAGGCACAATCCAAATGACATTTTGAATCAATTTTTCTACAGTCCAAAACATCAATTTTCTGATGAACAATGATTACCCGTGACCTGTTGAACTTTCTCCAGATGGTCAGAAATTGTAATTTTTTAATGTTTAATTTTTTGACTGTAAATGGCTATTGCAAGTGAATTATCAATTTTGGAACTAAAATAAGTGTATTTAGAGTCATTTTAATGCCTGAAATTGGTCGAAATAGAAGCTTCTGAGTGGGAGAAAATGTCTGTAAAAATGGCAATTTTGGTCACATTGAGGCTTTAAAAAGTAGTTATTCAACATGAGGCGCAATCCAAATGACATTTTAAATCAATTTTTCTACAGTCCAAAAAATCAATTTTCTGATGAAAAACGATGACCCGTGACCAGTTAAACTTTCTCCAGATGGTCTGAAATGGTAATTTTTTAATGTTTAATTTTTTGACTGCAAATGACAATTGCATGTGAATTATCACTTTTGGAACTAAAATAAGTGTGTTTAGAGTCATTTTAGTGCCTGAAATTGGTCGAAATAGAAGCTTCTGAGTAGGAGAAAAAGTCTATAAAAATGGCAATTTTGGTCACATTGAGGCTTTAAAAAGTAGTTATTCAAAAGGAGGCACAATCCAAATGACATTTTGAATCAATTTTTCTACAGTCCAAAAAACCAATTTTCTGATGAAAAACGATGACCCGTGACCAGTTAAACTTTCTCCAGATGGTCTGAAATGGTAATTTTTATCGTATCATTTTTCGACTGTAAATGACAATTGCATGTGAATTATCACTTTTGGAACTAAAATACGTGTGTTTTGAGTCATTTTAATGCCTGAAATTGGTCGAAATAAAGCTTCTGAGAAGGAGAAAAAGTCTGTAAAAATGGCAATTTCCGTCACATTGAGGCTTTAAAAAGTAGTTATTCAACATGAGGCACAATCCAAATGACATTTTGAATCAATTTTTCTACAGTCCAAAAAACCAATTTTCTGATGAAAAACGATGACCCGTGACCAGTTAAACTTTCTCCAGATGGTCTGAAATGGTAATTTTTTAACGTATAATTTTTCGACTGTAAATGACAATTGCATGTGAATTATCACTTTTGGAACTAAAATAAGTGTGTTTTGAGTCATTTTAATGCCTGAAATTGGTCGAAATAGAAGCTTCGGAGAAGGAGAAAAAGTCTGTAAAAATGGCAATTTTCTTCATATTGAGGCTTTAAAAAGTAGTTATTCAAGATGAGGAACAATCCAAATGACATTTTGAATCAATTTTTCTACAGTCCAAAAAATCAATTTTCTGATGAAAAACGATGACCCGTGACCAGTTAAACTTTCTCCAGATGGTCTGAAATGGTAATTTTTTAACGTATAATTTTTCGACTGTAAATGACAATTGCATGTGAATTATCACTTTTGGAACTAAAATACGTGTGTTTTGAGTCATTTTAATGCCTGAAATTGGTCGAAATAAAGCTTCTGAGAAGGAGAAAAAGTCTGTAAAAATGGCAATTTTCATCACATTGAGGCTTTAAAAAGTAGTTATTCAACATGAGGCACAATCCAAATGACATTTTGAATCAATTTTTCTACAGTCCAAAAAAAAAAATTCTGATGAAAAACGATGACCCGTGACCAGTTAAACTTTCTCCAGATGGTCTGAAATGGTAATTTTTTAACGTATAATTTTTCGACTGTAAATGACAATTGCATGTGAATTATCACTTTTGGAACTAAAATAAGTGTGTTTTGAGTCATTTTAATGCCTGAAATTGGTCGAAATAGAAGCTTCTGAGAAGGAGAAAAAGTCTGTAAAAATGGCAATTTTCGTCACATTAAGGCTTTAAAAAGTAGTTATTCAACATGAGGCACAATCCACATGACATTTTGAATCAATTTTTCTACAGTCCAAAAAATCAATTTTCTGATGAAAAACGATGACCCGTGACCTGTCAAACGTTCTTCAGATGGTCAAAAATGGTAATTTTTTAATTTTTCATTTTTTGACTGTAAATGACTATTGCATGTGAATTATCACTTTTGGAAATAAAATACGTGTGTTTAGAGTCATTTTAATGCCCGAAATTGGTGGAAATAGAAGCTTCTGAGTGGGAGAAAAGTCTATAAAAATGGCAATTTTGGTCACATTGAGGCTTTAAAAAGTAGTTATTCAACATGAGGCGCAATCCAAATGACATTTTAAATCAATTTTTCTACAGTCCAAAAAATCAATTTTCTGATGAAAAACGATGACCCGTGACCAGTTAAACTTTCTCCAGATGGTCTGAAATGGTAATTTTTTAACGTTTAATTTTTTGACTGTAAATGACAATTGCATGTGAATTATCACTTTTGGAACTAAAATAAGTGTGTTTTGAGTAATTTTAATGCCTGAAATTGGTCGAAATAGAAGCTTCTGAGACGGAGAAATAGTCTGTAAAAATGGCAATTTTTGTCACATTGAGGCTTTAAAAAGTAGTTATTCAACATGAGGCACAATCCAAATGACATTTTGAATCAATTTTTCTACAGTCCAAAAATCAATTTTCTGATGAAAAACGATGACCCGTGACCTGTTGTACTTTCTCCAGATGGTCAGAAATTTTAATTTTTTTATTTTTATTTTTTTGACTGTAAATGACTATTGCATGTGAATTATCACTTTTGGAATTACAATAAGTGTGTTTAGAGTCATTTTAGTGCCTGAAATTGGTCGAAATAGAAGCTTCTGAGTAGGAGAAAAAGTCTAAAAAAATGGCAATTTTGGTCACATTGAGGCTTTAAAAAGTAGTTATTCAAAATGAGGCACAATCCAAATGACATTTTGAATCAATTTTTCTACAGTCCAAAAAATCAATTTTCTGATGAAAAACGATGACCCGTGACCAGTTAAACTTTCTCCAGATGGTCTGAAATGGTAATTTTTTAACGTTTAATTTTTTGACTGTAAATGACAATTGCATTTGAATTATCACTTTTGGAACTAAAATAAGTGTGTTTTGAGTCATTTTAATGCCCGAAACTGGTCGAAATAGAAGCTTCTGAAAAGGAGAAAAAGTCTGTAAAAATGGCAATTTTCGTCACATTGAGGCTTTAAAAAGTAGTTATTCAACATGAGGCACAATCCAAATGACATTTTGAATCAATTTTTCTACAGTCCAAAAAATCAATTTTCTGATGAAAAACCTCTTGTACTTTCTCCAGATGGTCAGAAATTTAAATTTTTTTATTTTTAATTTTTTGACTGTAAATGACTATTGCATGTGAATTATCACTTTTGGAACTAAAATAAGTGTGTTTAGAGTCATTTTAGTGCCTGAAATACGTCGAAATAGAAGCTTCTGAGTAGGAGAAAAAGTCTATAAAAATGGCAATTTCGGTCACGTTGAGGCTTTAAAAAGTAGTTATTCAACATGAGGCATAATCCAAATGACATTTTGAATACATTTTTCTACAGTCCCAAAAATCCATTTTCTGATGAAAAACCATGACCCATGACCTGTTGACTTTCTCCAGATGGTCAGAAATGTTAATTTTTTAATTTTTCATTTTTTGACTGTAAATGACAATTGCATGTGAATTATCACTTTTGGAACTAAAATAAGTGTGTTTTGAGTCATTTTAATGCCTGAAATTGGTCGAAATAGAAGCTTCTGAGATGGAGAAAAAGTCTGTAAAAATGGCAATTTTCGTCACATTAAGGCTTTAAAAAGTAGTTATTCAATATGAGGCACAATCCAAAAGACATTTTGAATCAATTTTTCTACAGTCCAAAAAACCAATTTTCTGATGAAAAACGATGACCCGTGACCTGTTGTACTTTCTCCAGATGGTCAGAAATTATAATTTTTTTATTTTTAATTTTTTGACTGTAAATGACTATTGCATGTGAATTATCACTTTTGGAACTAAAATAAGTGTGTTTTGAGTCATTTTAATGCCTGAAATTGGTCGAAAAAGAAGCTTCTGAGAAGGAGAAAAAGTCTGTAAAAATGGCAATTTTTGTCACATTGAGGCTTTAAAAAGTAGTTATTCAACATGAGGCACAATCCAAATGACATTTTGAATCAATTTTTCTACAGTCCAAAAAATCAATTTTCTGATGAAAAACGATGACCCGTGACCAGTCAAACTTTCTCCAGATGGTCAGAAATGGTAATTTTTAAATGTTTAATTTTATGACTGTAAATGACTATTGCATGTGAATTATCACTTTTGGAACTAAAATAGGTGTGTTTAGAGTCATTTTAATGCTTGAAATTGGTCGAAATAGAAGCTTCTGAGTAGGAGAAAAGTCTATAAAAATGGCAATTTTGGTCACCTTGAGGCGTTAAAAAGTAGTTATTCAACATGAGGCACAATCCAAATGACATTTTGAATCAATTTTTCTACAGTCCAAAAAATCAATTTTCTGATGAAAAACGATGACCCGTGACCAGTTAAACTTTCTCCAGATGGTCTGAAATGGTAATTTTTTAACGTTTAATTTTTTGACTGTAAATGACAATTGCATGTGAATTATCACTTTTGGAACTAAAATACGTGTGTTTTGAGTCATTTTAATGCCTGAAATTGGTCGAAATAAAGCTTCTGAGAAGGAGAAAAAGTCTGTAAAAATGGCAATTTTCGTCACATTGAGGCTTTAAAAAGTAGTTATTCAACATGAGGCACAATCCAAATGACATTTTGAATCAATTTTTCTACAGTCCAAAAAATCAATTTTCTGATGAAAAACGATGACCCATGACCTGTTGTACTTTCTCCAGATGGTCAGAAATTTTAATTTTTTTATTTTAAATTTTTTGACTGTAAATGACTATTGCATGTGAATTATTACTTTTGGAACTAAAATAAGGGTGTTTAGAGTCATTTTAGTGCCTGAAATAGGTCGAAATAGAAGCTTCTGAGTAGGAGAAAAAGTCTATAAAAATGGCAATTTCGGTCACGTTGAGGCTTTAAAAAGTAGTTATTCAACATGAGGCACAATCCAAATGACATTTTGAATAAATTTTTCTACAGTCCCAAAAATCCATTTTCTGATGAAAAACAATGACCCGTGACCTGTTGACTTTCTCCAGATGGTCAGAAATGTTAATTTTTTAATTTTTCATTTTTTGACTGTAAATGACAATTGCATGTGAATTATCACTTTTGGAACTAAAATAAGTGTGTTTTGAGTCATTTTAATGCCTGAAATTGGTTGAAATAGAAGCTTCTGAGAAGGAGAAAAAGTCTGTAAAAATGGCAATTTTTGTCACATTGAGGCTTTAAAAAGTTGTTATTCAACATGAGGCACAATCCAAATTACATTTTGAATCAATTTTTCTACAGTCCAAAAAATCAATTTTCTGATGAAAAACGATGACCCGTGACCAGTTAAACTTTCTCCAGATGGTCTGAAATCGTAATTTTTTAACGTTTAATTTTTTGATTGTAGATGACAATTGCATGTGAATTATCAATTTTGGAACTAAAATAAGTGTGTTTTGAGTCATTTTAATGCCTGAAATTGGTCGAAATAGAAGCTTCTGAGAAGGAGAAAAAGTCTGTAAAAATGGCAATTTTTGTCACATTGAGGCTTTAAAAAGTAGTTATTCAACATGAGGCACAATCCAAATGACATTTTGAATCAATTTTTCTACAGTCCAAAAAATCAATTTTCTGATGAAAAACGATGACCCGTGACCTGTCAAACGTTCTTCAGATGGTCAAAAATGGTAATTTTTTAATTTTTCATTTTTTGACTGTAAATGACTATTGCATGTGAATTATCACTTTTGGAAATAAAATACGTGTGTTTAGAGTCATTTTAATGCCCGAAATTGGTGGAAATAGAAGCTTCTGAGTGGGAGAAAAGTCTATAAAAATGGCAATTTTGGTCACATTGAGGCTTTAAAAAGTAGTTATTCAATATGAGGCGCAATCCAAATGACATTTTGAATCAATTTTTCTACAGTCCAAAAAATCAATTTTATGATGAAAAATGATGACCCGTGACCTGTTGAACTTTCTCCAGATGGTCAGAAATGGTAATTTTTTTAATGTTTAATTTTTTGACTGTAAATGGCTATTGCAAGTGAATTATCACTTTTGGAACTAAAATAAGTGTGTTTAGAGTCATTTTAATGCCTGAAATTGGTCGAAATAGAAGCTTCTGAGAAGGAGAAAAAGTCTGTAAAAATGGCAATTTTTGTCACATTGAGGCTTTAAAAAGTTGTTATTCAACATGAGGCACAATCCAAATGTCATTTTGAATCAATTTTTCTACAGTCCAAAACATCAATTTTCTGATGAACAATGATTACCCGTGACCTGTTGAACTTTCTCCAGATGGTCAGAAATTGTAATTTTTTAATGTTTAATTTTTTGACTGTAAATGGCTATTGCAAGTGAATTATCAATTTTGGAACTAAAATAAGTGTATTTAGAGTCATTTTAATGCCTGAAATTGGTCGAAATAGAAGCTTCTGAGTGGAAGAAAATGTCTGTAAAAATGGCAATTTTGGTCACATTGAGGCTTTAAAAAGTAGTTATTCAACATGAGGCGCAATCCAAATGACATTTTGAATCAATTTTTCTACAGTCCAAAAAATCAATTTTCTGATGAAAAACGATGACCCGTGACCTGTCAAACGTTCTTCAGATGGTCAAAAATGGTAATTTTTTTATTTTTCATTTTTTGACTGTAAATGACTATTGCATGTGAATTATCATTTTTGGAAATAAAATACGTGTGTTTAGAGTCATTTTAATGCCCGAAATTGGAGGAAATAGAAGCTTCTGAGTGGGAGAAAAGTCTATAAAAATGGCAATTTTGGTCACATTGAGGCTTTAAAAAGTAGTTATTCAATATGAGGCGCAATCCAAATGACATTTTGAATCAATTTTTCTACAGTCCAAAAAATCAATTTTCTGATGAAAAATGATGACCCGTGACCTGTTGAACTTTCTCCAGATGGTCAGAAATGGTAATTTTTTTAATGTTTAATTTTTTGACTGTAAATGGCTATTGCAAGTGAATTATCACTTTTGGAACTAAAATAAGTGTGTTTAGAGTCATTTTAATGCCTGAAATTGGTCGAAATAGAAGCTTCTGAGAAGGAGAAAAAGTCTGTAAAAATGGCAATTTTTGTCACATTGAGGCTTTAAAAAGTTGTTATTCAACATGAGGCACAATCCAAATGTCATTTTGAATCAATTTTTCTACAGTCCAAAACATCAATTTTCTGATGAACAATGATTACCCGTGACCTGTTGAACTTTCTCCAGATGGTCAGAAATTGTAATTTTTTAATGTTTAATTTTTTGACTGTAAATGGCTATTGCAAGTGAATTATCAATTTTGGAACTAAAATAAGTGTATTTAGAGTCATTTTAATGCCTGAAATTGGTCGAAATAGAAGCTTCTGAGTGGAAGAAAATGTCTGTAAAAATGGCAATTTTGGTCACATTGAGGCTTTAAAAAGTAGTTATTCAACATGAGGCGCAATCCAAATGACATTTTGAATCAATTTTTCTACAGTCCAAAAAATCAATTTTCTGATGAAAAACGATGACCCGTGACCTGTCAAACGTTCTTCAGATGGTCAAAAATGGTAATTTTTTTATTTTTCATTTTTTGACTGTAAATGACTATTGCATGTGAATTATCATTTTTGGAAATAAAATACGTGTGTTTAGAGTCATTTTAATGCCCGAAATTAGAGGAAATAGAAGCTTCTGAGTGGGAGAAAAGTCTATAAAAATGGCAATTTTGGTCACATTGAGGCTTTAAAAAGTAGTTATTCAATATGAGGCGCAATCCAAATGACATTTTGAATCAATTTTTCTACAGTCCAAAAAATCAATTTTCTGATGAAAAATGATGACCCGTGACCTGTTGAACTTTCTCCAGATGGTCAGAAATGGTAATTTTTTTAATGTTTAATTTTTTGACTGTAAATGGCTATTGCAAGTGAATTATCACTTTTGGAACTAAAATAAGTGTGTTTAGAGTCATTTTAATGCCTGAAATTTGTCGAAATAGAAGCTTCTGAGAAGGAGAAAAAGTCTGTAAAAATGGCAATTTTTGTCACATTGAGGCTTTAAAAAGTAGTTATTCAACATGAGGCACAATCCAAATGACATTTTGAATCAATTTTTCTACAGTCCAAAACATCAATTTTCTGATGAACAATGATTACCCGTGACCTGTTGAACTTTCTCCAGATGGTCAGAAATTGTAATTTTTTAATGTTTAATTTTTTGACTGTAAATGGCTATTGCAAGTGAATTATCAATTTTGGAACTAAAATAAGTGTATTTAGAGTCATTTTAATGCCTGAAATTGGTCGAAATAGAAGCTTCTGAGTGGGAGAAAATGTCTGTAAAAATGGCAATTTTGGTCACATTGAGGCTTTAAAAAGTAGTTATTCAACATGAGGCGCAATCCAAATGACATTTTAAATCAATTTTTCTACAGTCCAAAAAATCAATTTTCTGATGAAAAACGATGACCCGTGACCAGTTAAACTTTCTCCAGATGGTCTGAAATGGTAATTTTTTAATGTTTAATTTTTTGACTGCAAATGACAATTGCATGTGAATTATCACTTTTGGAACTAAAATAAGTGTGCTTTGAGTAATTTTAATGCCTGAAATTGGTCGAAATAGAAGCTTCTGAGACGGAGAAAAAGTCTGTAAAAATGGCAATTTTTGTCACATTGAGGCTTTAAAAAGTAGTTATTCAACATGAGGCACAATCCAAATGACATTTTGAATCAATTTTTCTACAGTCCAAAAAATCAATTTTCTGATGAAAAACGATGACCCGTGACCTGTTGTACTTTCTCCAGATGGTCAGAAATTTAAATTTTTTTATTTTTAATTTTTTGACTGTAAATGACTATTGCATGTGAATTATCACTTTTGGAACTAAAATAAGTGTGTTTAGAGTCATTTTAGTGCCTGAAATTGGTCGAAATAGAAGCTTCTGAGTAGGAGAAAAAGTCTATAAAAATGGCAATTTTGGTCACATTGAGGCTTTAAAAAGTAGTTATTCAAAAGGAGGCACAATCCAAATGACATTTTGAATCAATTTTTCTACAGTCCAAAAAACCAATTTTCTGTTGAAAAACGATGACCCGTGACCAGTTAAACTTTCTCCAGATGGTCTGAAATGGTAATTTTTATCGTATCATTTTTCGACTGTAAATGACAATTGCATGTGAATTATCACTTTTGGAACTAAAATACGTGTGTTTTGAGTCATTTTAATGCCTGAAATTGGTCGAAATAAAGCTTCTGAGAAGGAGAAAAAGTCTGTAAAAATGGCAATTTTCATCACATTGAGGCTTTAAAAAGTAGTTATTCAACATTGAGGCACAATCCAAATGACATTTTGAATCAATTTTTCTACAGTCCAAAAAACCAATTTTCTGATGAAAAACGATGACCCGTGACCAGTTAAACTTTCTCCAGATGGTCTGAAATGGTAATTTTTTAACGTATAATTTTTCGACTGTAAATGACAATTGCATGTGAATTATCACTTTTGGAACTAAAATAAGTGTGTTTTGAGTCATTTTAATGCCTGAAATTGGTCGAAATAGAAGCTTCGGAGAAGGAGAAAAAGTCTGTAAAAATGGCAATTTTCTTCATATTGAGGCTTTAAAAAGTAGTTATTCAAGATGAGGAACAATCTAAATGACATTTTGAATCAATTTTTCTACAGTCCAAAAAATCAATTTTCTGATGAAAAACGATGACCCGTGACCAGTTAAACTTTCTCCAGATGGTCTGAAATGGTAATTTTTTAACGTATAATTTTTCGACTGTAAATGACAATTGCATGTGAATTATCACTTTTGGAACTAAAATACGTGTGTTTTGAGTCATTTTAATGCCTGAAATTGGTCGAAATAAAGCTTCTGAGAAGGAGAAAAAGTCTGTAAAAATGGCAATTTTCATCACATTGAGGCTTTAAAAAGTAGTTATTCAACATGAGGCACAATCCAAATGACATTTTGAATCAATTTTTCTACAGTCCAAAAAAAAAAAATTCTGATGAAAAACGATGACCCGTGACCAGTTAAACTTTCTCCAGATGGTCTGAAATGGTAATTTTTTAACGTATTATTTTTCGACTGTAAATGACAATTGCATGTGAATTATCACTTTTGGAACTAAAATAAGTGTGTTTTGAGTCATTTTAATGCCTGAAATTGGTTGAAATAGAAGCTTCTGAGAAGGAGAAAAAGTCTGTAAAAATGGCAATTTTCGTCACATTAAGGCTTTAAAAAGTAGTTATTCAACATGAGGCACAATCCACATGACATTTTGAATCAATTTTTCTACAGTCCAAAAAATCAATTTTCTGATGAAAAACGATGACCCGTGACCTGTCAAACGTTCTTCAGATGGTCAAAAATGGTAATTTTTTTATTTTTCATTTTTTGACTGTAAATGACTATTGCATGTGAATTATCATTTTTGGAAATAAAATACGTGTGTTTAGAGTCATTTTAATGCCCGAAATTGGAGGAAATAGAAGCTTCTGAGTGGGAGAAAAGTCTATAAAAATGGCAATTTTGGTCACATTGAGGCTTTAAAAAGTAGTTATTCAATATGAGGCGCAATCCAAATGACATTTTGAATCAATTTTTCTACAGTCCAAAAAATCAATTTTCTGATGAAAAATGATGACCCGTGACCTGTTGAACTTTCTCCAGATGGTCAGAAATGGTAATTTTTTTAATGTTTAATTTTTTGACTGTAAATGGCTATTGCAAGTGAATTATCACTTTTGGAACTAAAATAAGTGTGTTTAGAGTCATTTTAATGCCTGAAATTGGTCGAAATAGAAGCTTCTGAGAAGGAGAAAAAGTCTGTAAAAATGGCAATTTTTGTCACATTGAGGCTTTAAAAAGTAGTTATTCAACATGAGGCACAATCCAAATGACATTTTGAATCAATTTTTCTACAGTCCAAAACATCAATTTTCTGATGAACAATGATTACCCGTGACCTGTTGAACTTTCTCCAGATGGTCAGAAATTGTAATTTTTTAATGTTTAATTTTTTGACTGTAAATGGCTATTGCAAGTGAATTATCAATTTTGGAACTAAAATAAGTGTATTTAGAGTCATTTTAATGCCTGAAATTGGTCGAAATAGAAGCTTCTGAGTGGGAGAAAATGTCTGTAAAAATGGCAATTTTGGTCACATTGAGGCTTTAAAAAGTAGTTATTCAACATGAGGCGCAATCCAAATGACATTTTAAATCAATTTTTCTACAGTCCAAAAAATCAATTTTCTGATGAAAAACGATGACCCGTGACCAGTTAAACTTTCTCCAGATGGTCTGAAATGGTAATTTTTTAATGTTTAATTTTTTGACTGCAAATGACAATTGCATGTGAATTATCACTTTTGGAACTAAAATAAGTGTGTTTTGAGTCATTTTAATGCCTGAAATTGGTCGAAATAGAAGCTTCTGAGACGGAGAAAAAGTCTGTAAAAATGGCAATTTTTGTCACATTGAGGCTTTAAAAAGTAGTTATTCAACATGAGGCACAATCCAAATGACATTTTGAATCAATTTTTCTACAGTCCAAAAAACCAATTTTCTGATGAAAAACGATGACCCGTGACCAGTTAAACTTTCTCCAGATGGTCTGAAATGGTAATTTTTATCGTATCATTTTTCGACTGTAAATGACAATTGCATGTGAATTATCACTTTTGGAACTAAAATACGTGTGTTTTGAGTCATTTTAATGCCTGAAATTGGTCGAAATAAAGCTTCTGAGAAGGAGAAAAAGTCTGTAAAAATGGCAATTTTCGTCACATTGAGGCTTTAAAAAGTAGTTATTCAACATGAGGCACAATCCAAATGACATTTTGAATCAATTTTTCTACAGTCCAAAAAACCAATTTTCTGATGAAAAACGATGACCCGTGACCAGTTAAACTTTCTCCAGATGGTCTGAAATGGTAATTTTTTAACGTATAATTTTTCGACTGTAAATGACAATTGCATGTGAATTATCACTTTTGGAACTAAAATAAGTGTGTTTTGAGTCATTTTAATGCCTGAAATTGGTCGAAATAGAAGCTTCGGAGAAGGAGAAAAAGTCTGTAAAAATGGCAATTTTCTTCATATTGAGGCTTTAAAAAGTAGTTATTCAAGATGAGGAACAATCCAAATGACATTTTGAATCAATTTTTGTACAGTCCAAAAAATCAATTTTCTGATGAAAAACGATGACCCGTGACCAGTTAAACTTTCTCCAGATGGTCTGAAATGATAATTTTTTAACGTATAATTTTTCGACTGTAAATGACAATTGCATGTGAATTATCACTTTTGGAACTAAAATACGTGTGTTTTGAGTCATTTTAATGCCTGAAATTGGTCGAAATAAAGCTTCTGAGAAGGAGAAAAAGTCTGTAAAAATGGCAATTTTCATCACATTGAGGCTTTAAAAAGTAGTTATTCAACATGAGGCACAATCCAAATGACATTTTGAATCAATTTTTCTACAGTCCAAAAAAAAAAAATTCTGATGAAAAACGATGACCCGTGACCAGTTAAACTTTCTCCAGATGGTCTGAAATGGTAATTTTTTAACGTATAATTTTTCGACTGTAAATGACAATTGCATGTGAATTATCACTTTTGGAACTAAAATAAGTGTGTTTTGAGTCATTTTAATGCCTGAAATTGGTCGAAATAGAAGCTTCTGAGAAGGAGAAAAAGTCTGTAAAAATGGCAATTTTCGTCACATTAAGGCTTTAAAAAGTAGTTATTCAACATGAGGCACAATCCACATGACATTTTGAATCAATTTTTCTACAGTCCAAAAAATCAATTTTCTGATGAAAAACGATGACCCGTGACCTGTCAAACGTTCTTCAGATGGTCAAAAATGGTAATTTTTTAATTTTTCATTTTTTGACTGTAAATGACTATTGCATGTGAATTATCACTTTTGGAAATAAAATACGTGTGTTTAGAGTCATTTTAATGCCCGAAATTGGTGGAAATAGAAGCTTCTGAGTGGGAGAAAAGTCTATAAAAATGGCAATTTTGGTCACATTGAGGCTTTAAAAAGTAGTTATTCAACATGAGGCGCAATCCAAATGACATTTTAAATCAATTTTTCTACAGTCCAAAAAATCAATTTTCTGATGAAAAACGATGACCCGTGACCAGTTAAACTTTCTCCAGATGGTCTGAAATGGTAATTTTTTAACGTTTAATTTTTTGACTGTAAATGACAATTGCATGTGAATTATCACTTTTGGAACTAAAATAAGTGTGTTTTGAGTAATTTTAATGCCTGAAATTGGTCGAAATAGAAGCTTCTGAGAGGGAGAAATAGTCTGTAAAAATGGCAATTTTTGTCACATTGAGGCTTTAAAAAGTAGTTATTCAACATGAGGCACAATCCAAATGACATTTTGAATCAATTTTTCTACAGTCCAAAAATCAATTTTCTGATGAAAAACGATGACCCGTGACCTGTTGTACTTTCTCCAGATGGTCAGAAATTTTAATTTTTTTATTTTTATTTTTTTGACTGTAAATGACTATTGCATGTGAATTATCACTTTTGGAATTACAATAAGTGTGTTTAGAGTCATTTTAGTGCCTGAAATTGGTCGAAATAGAAGCTTCTGAGTAGGAGAAAAAGTCTAAAAAAATGGCAATTTTGGTCACATTGAGGCTTTAAAAAGTAGTTATTCAAAATGAGGCACAATCCAAATGACATTTTGAATCAATTTTTCTACAGTCCAAAAAATCAATTTTCTGATGAAAAACGATGACCCGTGACCAGTTAAACTTTCTCCAGATGGTCTGAAATGGTAATTTTTTAACGTTTAATTTTTTGACTGTAAATGACAATTGCATTTGAATTATCACTTTTGGAACTAAAATAAGTGTGTTTTGAGTCATTTTAATGCCCGAAACTGGTCGAAATAGAAGCTTCTGAGAAGGAGAAAAAGTCTGTAAAAATGGCAATTTTCGTCACATTGAGGCTTTAAAAAGTAGTTATTCAACATGAGGCACAATCCAAATGACATTTTGAATCAATTTTTCTACAGTCCAAAAAATCAATTTTCTGATGAAAAACCTGTTGTACTTTCTCCAGATGGTCAGAAATTTAAATTTTTTTATTTTTAATTTTTTGACTGTAAATGACTATTGCATGTGAATTATCACTTTTGGAACTAAAATAAGTGTGTTTAGAGTCATTTTAGTGCCTGAAATACGTCGAAATAGAAGCTTCTGAGTAGGAGAAAAAGTCTATAAAAATGGCAATTTCGGTCACGTTGAGGCTTTAAAAAGTAGTTATTCAACATGAGGCATAATCCAAATGACATTTTGAATAAATTTTTCTACAGTCCCAAAAATCCATTTTCTGATGAAAAACCATGACCCATGACCTGTTGACTTTCTCCAGATGGTCAGAAATGTTAATTTTTTAATTTTTCATTTTTTGACTGTAAATGACAATTGCATGTGAATTATCACTTTTGGAACTAAAATAAGTGTGTTTTGAGTCATTTTAATGCCTGAAATTGGTCGAAATAGAAGCTTCTGAGATGGAGAAAAAGTCTGTAAAAATGGCAATTTTCGTCACATTAAGGCTTTAAAAAGTAGTTATTCAATATGAGGCACAATCCAAAAGACATTTTGAATCAATTTTTCTACAGTCCAAAAAACCAATTTTCTGATGAAAAACGATGACCCGTGACCTGTTGTACTTTCTCCAGATGGTCAGAAATTATAATTTTTTTATTTTTAATTTTTTGACTGTAAATGACTATTGCATGTGAATTATCACTTTTGGAACTAAAATAAGTGTGTTTTGAGTCATTTTAATGCCTGAAATTGGTCGAAAAAGAAGCTTCTGAGAAGGAGAAAAAGTCTGTAAAAATGGCAATTTTTGTCACATTGAGGCTTTAAAAAGTAGTTATTCAACATGAGGCACAATCCAAATGACATTTTGAATCAATTTTTCTACAGTCCAAAAAATCAATTTTCTGATGAAAAACGATGACCCGTGACCAGTCAAACTTTCTCCAGATGGTCAGAAATGGTAATTTTTAAATGTTTAATTTTATGACTGTAAATGACTATTGCATGTGAATTATCACTTTTGGAACTAAAATAGGTGTGTTTAGAGTCATTTTAATGCTTGAAATTGGTCGAAATAGAAGCTTCTGAGTAGGAGAAAAGTCTATAAAAATGGCAATTTTGGTCACCTTGAGGCGTTAAAAAGTAGTTATTCAACATGAGGCACAATCCAAATGACATTTTGAATCAATTTTTCTACAGTCCAAAAAATCAATTTTCTGATGAAAAACGATGACCCGTGACCAGTTAAACTTTCTCCAGATGGTCTGAAATGGTAATTTTTTAACGTTTAATTTTTTGACTGTAAATGACAATTGCATGTGAATTATCACTTTTGGAACTAAAATACGTGTGTTTTGAGTCATTTTAATGCCTGAAATTGGTCGAAATAAAGCTTCTGAGAAGGAGAAAAAGTCTGTAAAAATGGCAATTTTCGTCACATTGAGGCTTTAAAAAGTAGTTATTCAACATGAGGCACAATCCAAATGACATTTTGAATCAATTTTTCTACAGTCCAAAAAATCAATTTTCTGATGAAAAACGATGACCCATGACCTGTTGTACTTTCTCCAGATGGTCAGAAATTTTAATTTTTTTATTTTAAATTTTTTGACTGTAAATGACTATTGCATGTGAATTATTACTTTTGGAACTAAAATAAGTGTGTTTAGAGTCATTTTAGTGCCTGAAATAGGTCGAAATAGAAGCTTCTGAGTAGGAGAAAAAGTCTATAAAAATGGCAATTTCGGTCACGTTGAGGCTTTAAAAAGTAGTTATTCAACATGAGGCACAATCCAAATGACATTTTGAATAAATTTTTCTACAGTCCCAAAAATCCATTTTCTGATGAAAAACAATGACCCGTGACCTGTTGACTTTCTCCAGATGGTCAGAAATGTTAATTTTTTAATTTTTCATTTTTTGACTGTAAATGACAATTGCATGTGAATTATCACTTTTGGAACTAAAATAAGTGTGTTTTGAGTCATTTTAATGCCTGAAATTGGTTGAAATAGAAGCTTCTGAGAAGGAGAAAAAGTCTGTAAAAATGGCAATTTTTGTCACATTGAGGCTTTAAAAAGTAGTTATTCAACATGAGGCACAATCCAAATTACATTTTGAATCAATTTTTCTACAGTCCAAAAAATCAATTTTCTGATGAAAAACGATGACCCGTGACCAGTTAAACTTTCTCCAGATGGTCTGAAATCGTAATTTTTTAACGTTTAATTTTTTGATTGTAGATGACAATTGCATGTGAATTATCACTTTTGGAACTAAAATAAGTGTGTTTTGAGTCATTTTAATGCCTGAAATTGGTCGAAATAGAAGCTTCTGAGAAGGAGAAAAAGTCTGTAAAAATGGCAATTTTTGTCACATTGAGGCTTTAAAAAGTAGTTATTCAACATGAGGCACAATCCAAATGACATTTTGAATCAATTTTTCTACAGTCCAAAAAATCAAATTTCTGATGAAAAACGATGACCCGTGACCAGTTAAACTTTCTCCAGATGGTCTGAAATCGTAATTTTTTAACGTTTCATTTTTTGACTGTAGATGACAATTGCATGTGAATTATCTCTTTTGGAACTAAAATAAGTGTGTTTTGAGTCATTTTAATGCCTGAAATTGGTCGAAATAGAAGCTTCTGAGAAGGAGAAAAAGTCTGTAAAAATGGCAATTTTTGTCACATTGAGGCTTTAAAAAGTAGTTATTCAACATGAGGCACAATCCAAATGACATTTTGAATCAATTTTTCTACAGTCCAAAAAATCAATTTTCTGATGAAAAATGATGACCCGTGACCTGTTGAACTTTCTCCAGATGGTCAGAAATGGTAATTTTTTTAATGTTTAATTTTTTGACTGTAAATGGCTATTGCAAGTGAATTATCACTTTTGGAACTAAAATAAGTGTGTTTAGAGTCATTTTAATGCCTGAAATTGGTCGAAATAGAAGCTTCTGAGAAGGAGAAAAAGTCTGTAAAAATGGCAATTTTTGTCACATTGAGGCTTTAAAAAGTAGTTATTCAACATGAGGCACAATCCAAATGACATTTTGAATCAATTTTTCTACAGTCCAAAACATAAATTTTCTGATGAAAAATGATTACCCGTGACCTGTTGAACTTTCTCCAGATGGTCAGAAATGGTAATTTTTTAATGTTTAATTTTTTGACTGTAAATGGCTATTGCAAGTGAATTATCAATTTTGGAACTAAAATAAGTGTATTTAGAGTCATTTTAATGCCTGAAATTGGTTGAAATAGAAGCTTCTGAGTGGGAGAAAATGTCTGTAAAAATGGCAATTTTGGTCACATTGAGGCTTTAAAAAGTAGTTATTCAACATGAGGCGCAATCCAAATGACATTTTAAATCAATTTTTCTACAGTCCAAAAAATCAATTTTCTGATGAAAAACGATGACCCGTGACCAGTTAAACTTTCTCCAGATGGTCTGAAATGGTAATTTTTTAACGTTTAATTTTTTGACTGTAAATGACAATTGCATGTGAATTATCACTTTTGGAACTAAAATAAGTGTGTTTTGAGTAATTTTAATGCCTGAAATTGGTCGAAATAGAAGCTTCTGAGACGGAGAAATAGTCTGTAAAAATGGCAATTTTTGTCACATTGAGGCTTTAAAAAGTAGTTATTCAACATGAGGCACAATCCAAATGACATTTTGAATCAATTTTTCTACAGTCCAAAAATCAATTTTCTGATGAAAAACGATGACCCGTGACCTGTTATACTTTCTCCAGATGGTCAGAAATTTTAATTTTTTTATTTTTATTTTTTTGACTGTAAATGACTATTGCATGTGAATTATCACTTTTGGAATTACAATAAGTGTGTTTAGAGTCATTTTAGTGCCTGAAATTGGTCGAAATAGAAGCTTCTGAGTAGGAGAAAAAGTCTAAAAAAATGGCAATTTTGGTCACATTGAGGCTTTAAAAAGTAGTTATTCAAAATGAGGCACAATCCAAATGACATTTTGAATCAATTTTTCTACAGTCCAAAAAATCAATTTTCTGATGAAAAACGATGACCCGTGACCAGTTAAACTTTCTCCAGATGGTCTGAAATGGTAATTTTTTAACGTTTAATTTTTTGACTGTAAATGACAATTGCATTTGAATTATCACTTTTGGAACTAAAATAAGTGTGTTTTGAGTCATTTTAATGCCCGAAACTGGTCGAAATAGAAGCTTCTGAGAAGGAGAAAAAGTCTGTAAAAATGGCAATTTTCGTCACATTGAGGCTTTAAAAAGTAGTTATTCAACATGAGGCACAATCCAAATGACATTTTGAATCAATTTTTCTACAGTCCAAAAAATCAATTTTCTGATGAAAAACCTGTTGTACTTTCTCCAGATGGTCAGAAATTTAAATTTTTTTATTTTTAATTTTTTGACTGTAAATGACTATTGCATGTGAATTATCACTTTTGGAACTAAAATAAGTGTGTTTAGAGTCATTTTAGTGCCTGAAATACGTCGAAATAGATGCTTCTGAGTAGGAGAAAAAGTCTATAAAAATGGCAATTTCGGTCACGTTGAGGCTTTAAAAAGTAGTTATTCAACATGAGGCATAATCCAAATGACATTTTGAATAAATTTTTCTACAGTCCCAAAAATCCATTTTCTGATGAAAAACCATGACCCATGACCTGTTGACTTTCTCCAGATGGTCAGAAATGTTAATTTTTTAATTTTTCATTTTTTGACTGTAAATGACAATTGCATGTGAATTATCACTTTTGGAACTAAAATAAGTGTGTTTTGAGTCATTTTAATGCCTGAAATTGGTCGAAATAGAAGCTTCTGAGATGGAGAAAAAGTCTGTAAAAATGGCAATTTTCGTCACATTAAGGCTTTAAAAAGTAGTTATTCAATATGAGGCACAATCCAAAAGACATTTTGAATCAATTTTTCTACAGTCCAAAAAACCATTTTTCTGATGAAAAACGATGACCCGTGACCTGTTGTACTTTCTCCAGATGGTCAGAAATTATAATTTTTTTATTTTTAATTTTTTGACTGTAAATGACTATTGCATGTGAATTATCACTTTTGGAACTAAAATAAGTGTGTTTTGAGTCATTTTAATGCCTGAAATTGGTCGAAATAGAAGCTTCTGAGAAGGAGAAAAAGTCTGTAAAAATGGCAATTTTTGTCACATTGAGGCTTTAAAAAGTAGTTATTCAACATGAGGCACAATCCAAATGACATTTTGAATCAATTTTTCTACAGTCCAAAAAATCAATTTTCTGATGAAAAACGATGACCCATGACCTGTTGTACTTTCTCCAGATGGTCAGAAATTTTAATTTTTTTATTTTAAATTTTTTGACTGTAAATGACTATTGCATGTGAATTATTACTTTTGGAACTAAAATAAGTGTGTTTAGAGTCATTTTAGTGCCTGAAATAGGTCGAAATAGAAGCTTCTGAGTAGGAGAAAAAGTCTATAAAAATGGCAATTTCGGTCACGTTGAGGCTTTAAAAAGTAGTTATTCAACATGAGGCACAATCCAAATGACATTTTGAATAAATTTTTCTACAGTCCCAAAAATCCATTTTCTGATGAAAAACAATGACCCGTGACCTGTTGACTTTCTCCAGATGGTCAGAAATGTTAATTTTTTAATTTTTCATTTTTTGACTGTAAATGACAATTGCATGTGAATTATCACTTTTGGAACTAAAATAAGTGTGTTTTGAGTCATTTTAATGCCTGAAATTGGTTGAAATAGAAGCTTCTGAGAAGGAGAAAAAGTCTGTAAAAATGGCAATTTTTGTCACATTGAGGCTTTAAAAAGTTGTTATTCAACATGAGGCACAATCCAAATTACATTTTGAATCAATTTTTCTACAGTCCAAAAAATCAATTTTCTGATGAAAAACGATGACCCGTGACCAGTTAAACTTTCTCCAGATGGTCTGAAATCGTAATTTTTTAACGTTTAATTTTTTGATTGTAGATGACAATTGCATGTGAATTATCAATTTTGGAACTAAAATAAGTGTGTTTTGAGTCATTTTAATGCCTGAAATTGGTCGAAATAGAAGCTTCTGAGAAGGAGAAAAAGTCTGTAAAAATGGCAATTTTTGTCACATTGAGGCTTTAAAAAGTAGTTATTCAACATGAGGCACAATCCAAATGACATTTTGAATCAATTTTTCTACAGTCCAAAAAATCAATTTTCTGATGAAAAACGATGACCCGTGACCTGTCAAACGTTCTTCAGATGGTCAAAAATGGTAATTTTTTAATTTTTCATTTTTTGACTGTAAATGACTATTGCATGTGAATTATCACTTTTGGAAATAAAATACGTGTGTTTAGAGTCATTTTAATGCCCGAAATTGGTGGAAATAGAAGCTTCTGAGTGGGAGAAAAGTCTATAAAAATGGCAATTTTGGTCACATTGAGGCTTTAAAAAGTAGTTATTCAATATGAGGCGCAATCCAAATGACATTTTGAATCAATTTTTCTACAGTCCAAAAAATCAATTTTCTGATGAAAAATGATGACCCGTGACCTGTTGAACTTTCTCCAGATGGTCAGAAATGGTAATTTTTTTAATGTTTAATTTTTTGACTGTAAATGGCTATTGCAAGTGAATTATCACTTTTGGAACTAAAATAAGTGTGTTTAGAGTCATTTTAATGCCTGAAATTGGTCGAAATAGAAGCTTCTGAGAAGGAGAAAAAGTCTGTAAAAATGGCAATTTTTGTCACATTGAGGCTTTAAAAAGTTGTTATTCAACATGAGGCACAATCCAAATGTCATTTTGAATCAATTTTTCTACAGTCCAAAACATCAATTTTCTGATGAACAATGATTACCCGTGACCTGTTGAACTTTCTCCAGATGGTCAGAAATTGTAATTTTTTAATGTTTAATTTTTTGACTGTAAATGGCTATTGCAAGTGAATTATCAATTTTGGAACTAAAATAAGTGTATTTAGAGTCATTTTAATGCCTGAAATTGGTCGAAATAGAAGCTTCTGAGTGGAAGAAAATGTCTGTAAAAATGGCAATTTTGGTCACATTGAGGCTTTAAAAAGTAGTTATTCAACATGAGGCGCAATCCAAATGACATTTTGAATCAATTTTTCTACAGTCCAAAAAATCAATTTTCTGATGAAAAACGATGACCCGTGACCTGTCAAACGTTCTTCAGATGGTCAAAAATGGTAATTTTTTTATTTTTCATTTTTTGACTGTAAATGACTATTGCATGTGAATTATCATTTTTGGAAATAAAATACGTGTGTTTAGAGTCATTTTAATGCCCGAAATTGGAGGAAATAGAAGCTTCTGAGTGGGAGAAAAGTCTATAAAAATGGCAATTTTGGTCACATTGAGGCTTTAAAAAGTAGTTATTCAATATGAGGCGCAATCCAAATGACATTTTGAATCAATTTTTCTACAGTCCAAAAAATCAATTTTCTGATGAAAAATGATGACCCGTGACCTGTTGAACTTTCTCCAGATGGTCAGAAATGGTAATTTTTTTAATGTTTAATTTTTTGACTGTAAATGGCTATTGCAAGTGAATTATCACTTTTGGAACTAAAATAAGTGTGTTTAGAGTCATTTTAATGCCTGAAATTGGTCGAAATAGAAGCTTCTGAGAAGGAGAAAAAGTCTGTAAAAATGGCAATTTTTGTCACATTGAGGCTTTAAAAAGTTGTTATTCAACATGAGGCACAATCCAAATGTCATTTTGAATCAATTTTTCTACAGTCCAAAACATCAATTTTCTGATGAACAATGATTACCCGTGACCTGTTGAACTTTCTCCAGATGGTCAGAAATTGTAATTTTTTAATGTTTAATTTTTTGACTGTAAATGGCTATTGCAAGTGAATTATCAATTTTGGAACTAAAATAAGTGTATTTAGAGTCATTTTAATGCCTGAAATTGGTCGAAATAGAAGCTTCTGAGTGGAAGAAAATGTCTGTAAAAATGGCAATTTTGGTCACATTGAGGCTTTAAAAAGTAGTTATTCAACATGAGGCGCAATCCAAATGACATTTTGAATCAATTTTTCTACAGTCCAAAAAATCAATTTTCTGATGAAAAACGATGACCCGTGACCTGTCAAACGTTCTTCAGATGGTCAAAAATGGTAATTTTTTTATTTTTCATTTTTTGACTGTAAATGACTATTGCATGTGAATTATCATTTTTGGAAATAAAATACGTGTGTTTAGAGTCATTTTAATGCCCGAAATTAGAGGAAATAGAAGCTTCTGAGTGGGAGAAAAGTCTATAAAAATGGCAATTTTGGTCACATTGAGGCTTTAAAAAGTAGTTATTCAATATGAGGCGCAATCCAAATGACATTTTGAATCAATTTTTCTACAGTCCAAAAAATCAATTTTCTGATGAAAAATGATGACCCGTGACCTGTTGAACTTTCTCCAGATGGTCAGAAATGGTAATTTTTTTAATGTTTAATTTTTTGACTGTAAATGGCTATTGCAAGTGAATTATCACTTTTGGAACTAAAATAAGTGTGTTTAGAGTCATTTTAATGCCTGAAATTTGTCGAAATAGAAGCTTCTGAGAAGGAGAAAAAGTCTGTAAAAATGGCAATTTTTGTCACATTGAGGCTTTAAAAAGTAGTTATTCAACATGAGGCACAATCCAAATGACATTTTGAATCAATTTTTCTACAGTCCAAAACATCAATTTTCTGATGAACAATGATTACCCGTGACCTGTTGAACTTTCTCCAGATGGTCAGAAATTGTAATTTTTTAATGTTTAATTTTTTGACTGTAAATGGCTATTGCAAGTGAATTATCAATTTTGGAACTAAAATAAGTGTATTTAGAGTCATTTTAATGCCTGAAATTGGTCGAAATAGAAGCTTCTGAGTGGGAGAAAATGTCTGTAAAAATGGCAATTTTGGTCACATTGAGGCTTTAAAAAGTAGTTATTCAACATGAGGCGCAATCCAAATGACATTTTAAATCAATTTTTCTACAGTCCAAAAAATCAATTTTCTGATGAAAAACGATGACCCGTGACCAGTTAAACTTTCTCCAGATGGTCTGAAATGGTAATTTTTTAATGTTTAATTTTTTGACTGCAAATGACAATTGCATGTGAATTATCACTTTTGGAACTAAAATAAGTGTGTTTTGAGTAATTTTAATGCCTGAAATTGGTCGAAATAGAAGCTTCTGAGACGGAGAAAAAGTCTGTAAAAATGGCAATTTTTGTCACATTGAGGCTTTAAAAAGTAGTTATTCAACATGAGGCACAATCCAAATGACATTTTGAATCAATTTTTCTACAGTCCAAAAAATCAATTTTCTGATGAAAAACGATGACCCGTGACCTGTTGTACTTTCTCCAGATGGTCAGAAATTTAAATTTTTTTATTTTTAATTTTTTGACTGTAAATGACTATTGCATGTGAATTATCACTTTTGGAACTAAAATAAGTGTGTTTAGAGTCATTTTAGTGCCTGAAATTGGTCGAAATAGAAGCTTCTGAGTAGGAGAAAAAGTCTATAAAAATGGCAATTTTGGTCACATTGAGGCTTTAAAAAGTAGTTATTCAAAAGGAGGCACAATCCAAATGACATTTTGAATCAATTTTTCTACAGTCCAAAAAACCAATTTTCTGATGAAAAACGATGACCCGTGACCAGTTAAACTTTCTCCAGATGGTCTGAAATGGTAATTTTTATCGTATCATTTTTCGACTGTAAATGACAATTGCATGTGAATTATCACTTTTGGAACTAAAATACGTGTGTTTTGAGTCATTTTAATGCCTGAAATTGGTCGAAATAAAGCTTCTGAGAAGGAGAAAAAGTCTGTAAAAATGGCAATTTTCATCACATTGAGGCTTTAAAAAGTAGTTATTCAACATTGAGGCACAATCCAAATGACATTTTGAATCAATTTTTCTACAGTCCAAAAAACCAATTTTCTGATGAAAAACGATGACCCGTGACCAGTTAAACTTTCTCCAGATGGTCTGAAATGGTAATTTTTTAACGTATAATTTTTCGACTGTAAATGACAATTGCATGTGAATTATCACTTTTGGAACTAAAATAAGTGTGTTTTGAGTCATTTTAATGCCTGAAATTGGTCGAAATAGAAGCTTCGGAGAAGGAGAAAAAGTCTGTAAAAATGGCAATTTTCTTCATATTGAGGCTTTAAAAAGTAGTTATTCAAGATGAGGAACAATCTAAATGACATTTTGAATCAATTTTTCTACAGTCCAAAAAATCAATTTTCTGATGAAAAACGATGACCCGTGACCAGTTAAACTTTCTCCAGATGGTCTGAAATGGTAATTTTTTAACGTATAATTTTTCGACTGTAAATGACAATTGCATGTGAATTATCACTTTTGGAACTAAAATACGTGTGTTTTGAGTCATTTTAATGCCTGAAATTGGTCGAAATAAAGCTTCTGAGAAGGAGAAAAAGTCTGTAAAAATGGCAATTTTCATCACATTGAGGCTTTAAAAAGTAGTTATTCAACATGAGGCACAATCCAAATGACATTTTGAATCAATTTTTCTACAGTCCAAAAAAAAAAAATTCTGATGAAAAACGATGACCCGTGACCAGTTAAACTTTCTCCAGATGGTCTGAAATGGTAATTTTTTAACGTATAATTTTTCGACTGTAAATGACAATTGCATGTGAATTATCACTTTTGTAACTAAAATAAGTGTGTTTTGAGTCATTTTAATGCCTGAAATTGGTCGAAATAGAAGCTTCTGAGAAGGAGAAAAAGTCTGTAAAAATGGCAATTTTCGTCACATTAAGGCTTTAAAAAGTAGTTATTCAACATGAGGCACAATCCACATGACATTTTGAATCAATTTTTCTACAGTCCAAAAAATCAATTTTCTGATGAAAAACGATGACCCGTGACCTGTCAAACGTTCTTCAGATGGTCAAAAATGGTAATTTTTTTATTTTTCATTTTTTGACTGTAAATGACTATTGCATGTGAATTATCATTTTTGGAAATAAAATACGTGTGTTTAGAGTCATTTTAATGCCCGAAATTGGAGGAAATAGAAGCTTCTGAGTGGGAGAAAAGTCTATAAAAATGGCAATTTTGGTCACATTGAGGCTTTAAAAAGTAGTTATTCAATATGAGGCGCAATCCAAATGACATTTTGAATCAATTTTTCTACAGTCCAAAAAATCAATTTTCTGATGAAAAATGATGACCCGTGACCTGTTGAACTTTCTCCAGATGGTCAGAAATGGTAATTTTTTTAATGTTTAATTTTTTGACTGTAAATGGCTATTGCAAGTGAATTATCACTTTTGGAACTAAAATAAGTGTGTTTAGAGTCATTTTAATGCCTGAAATTGGTCGAAATAGAAGCTTCTGAGAAGGAGAAAAAGTCTGTAAAAATGGCAATTTTTGTCACATTGAGGCTTTAAAAAGTAGTTATTCAACATGAGGCACAATCCAAATGACATTTTGAATCAATTTTTCTACAGTCCAAAACATCAATTTTCTGATGAACAATGATTACCCGTGACCTGTTGAACTTTCTCCAGATGGTCAGAAATTGTAATTTTTTAATGTTTAATTTTTTGACTGTAAATGGCTATTGCAAGTGAATTATCAATTTTGGAACTAAAATAAGTGTATTTAGAGTCATTTTAATGCCTGAAATTGGTCGAAATAGAAGCTTCTGAGTGGGAGAAAATGTCTGTAAAAATGGCAATTTTGGTCACATTGAGGCTTTAAAAAGTAGTTATTCAACATGAGGCGCAATCCAAATGACATTTTAAATCAATTTTTCTACAGTCCAAAAAATCAATTTTCTGATGAAAAACGATGACCCGTGACCAGTTAAACTTTCTCCAGATGGTCTGAAATGGTAATTTTTTAATGTTTAATTTTTTGACTGCAAATGACAATTGCATGTGAATTATCACTTTTGGAACTAAAATAAGTGTGTTTTGAGTCATTTTAATGCCTGAAATTGGTCGAAATAGAAGCTTCTGAGACGGAGAAAAAGTCTGTAAAAATGGCAATTTTTGTCACATTGAGGCTTTAAAAAGTAGTTATTCAACATGAGGCACAATCCAAATGACATTTTGAATCAATTTTTCTACAGTCCAAAAAACCAATTTTCTGATGAAAAACGATGACCCGTGACCAGTTAAACTTTCTCCAGATGGTCTGAAATGGTAATTTTTATCGTATCATTTTTCGACTGTAAATGACAATTGCATGTGAATTATCACTTTTGGAACTAAAATACGTGTGTTTTGAGTCATTTTAATGCCTGAAATTGGTCGAAATAAAGCTTCTGAGAAGGAGAAAAAGTCTGTAAAAATGGCAATTTTCGTCACATTGAGGCTTTAAAAAGTAGTTATTCAACATGAGGCACAATCCAAATGACATTTTGAATCAATTTTTCTACAGTCCAAAAAACCAATTTTCTGATGAAAAACGATGACCCGTGACCAGTTAAACTTTCTCCAGATGGTCTGAAATGGTAATTTTTTAACGTATAATTTTTCGACTGTAAATGACAATTGCATGTGAATTATCACTTTTGGAACTAAAATAAGTGTGTTTTGAGTCATTTTAATGCCTGAAATTGGTCGAAATAGAAGCTTCGGAGAAGGAGAAAAAGTCTGTAAAAATGGCAATTTTCTTCATATTGAGGCTTTAAAAAGTAGTTATTCAAGATGAGGAACAATCCAAATGACATTTTGAATCAATTTTTGTACAGTCCAAAAAATCAATTTTCTGATGAAAAACGATGACCCGTGACCAGTTAAACTTTCTCCAGATGGTCTGAAATGATAATTTTTTAACGTATAATTTTTCGACTGTAAATGACAATTGCATGTGAATTATCACTTTTGGAACTAAAATACGTGTGTTTTGAGTCATTTTAATGCCTGAAATTGGTCGAAATAAAGCTTCTGAGAAGGAGAAAAAGTCTGTAAAAATGGCAATTTTCATCACATTGAGGCTTTAAAAAGTAGTTATTCAACATGAGGCACAATCCAAATGACATTTTGAATCAATTTTTCTACAGTCCAAAAAAAAAAAATTCTGATGAAAAACGATGACCCGTGACCAGTTAAACTTTCTCCAGATGGTCTGAAATGGTAATTTTTTAACGTATAATTTTTCGACTGTAAATGACAATTGCATGTGAATTATCACTTTTGGAACTAAAATAAGTGTGTTTTGAGTCATTTTAATGCCTGAAATTGGTCGAAATAGAAGCTTCTGAGAAGGAGAAAAAGTCTGTAAAAATGGCAATTTTCGTCACATTAAGGCTTTAAAAAGTAGTTATTCAACATGAGGCACAATCCACATGACATTTTGAATCAATTTTTCTACAGTCCAAAAAATCAATTTTCTGATGAAAAACGATGACCCGTGACCTGTCAAACGTTCTTCAGATGGTCAAAAATGGTAATTTTTTAATTTTTCATTTTTTGACTGTAAATGACTATTGCATGTGAATTATCACTTTTGGAAATAAAATACGTGTGTTTAGAGTCATTTTAATGCCCGAAATTGGTGGAAATAGAAGCTTCTGAGTGGGAGAAAAGTCTATAAAAATGGCAATTTTGGTCACATTGAGGCTTTAAAAAGTAGTTATTCAACATGAGGCGCAATCCAAATGACATTTTAAATCAATTTTTCTACAGTCCAAAAAATCAATTTTCTGATGAAAAACGATGACCCGTGACCAGTTAAACTTTCTCCAGATGGTCTGAAATGGTAATTTTTTAACGTTTAATTTTTTGACTGTAAATGACAATTGCATGTGAATTATCACTTTTGGAACTAAAATAAGTGTGTTTTGAGTAATTTTAATGCCTGAAATTGGTCGAAATAGAAGCTTCTGAGAGGGAGAAATAGTCTGTAAAAATGGCAATTTTTGTCACATTGAGGCTTTAAAAAGTAGTTATTCAACATGAGGCACAATCCAAATGACATTTTGAATCAATTTTTCTACAGTCCAAAAATCAATTTTCTGATGAAAAACGATGACCCGTGACCTGTTGTACTTTCTCCAGATGGTCAGAAATTTTAATTTTTTTATTTTTATTTTTTTGACTGTAAATGACTATTGCATGTGAATTATCACTTTTGGAATTACAATAAGTGTGTTTAGAGTCATTTTAGTGCCTGAAATTGGTCGAAATAGAAGCTTCTGAGTAGGAGAAAAAGTCTAAAAAAATGGCAATTTTGGTCACATTGAGGCTTTAAAAAGTAGTTATTCAAAATGAGGCACAATCCAAATGACATTTTGAATCAATTTTTCTACAGTCCAAAAAATCAATTTTCTGATGAAAAACGATGACCCGTGACCAGTTAAACTTTCTCCAGATGGTCTGAAATGTTAATTTTTTAACGTTTAATTTTTTGACTGTAAATGACAATTGCATTTGAATTATCACTTTTGGAACTAAAATAAGTGTGTTTTGAGTCATTTTAATGCCCGAAACTGGTCGAAATAGAAGCTTCTGAGAAGGAGAAAAAGTCTGTAAAAATGGCAATTTTCGTCACATTGAGGCTTTAAAAAGTAGTTATTCAACATGAGGCACAATCCAAATGACATTTTGAATCAATTTTTCTACAGTCCAAAAAATCAATTTTCTGATGAAAAACCTGTTGTACTTTCTCCAGATGGTCAGAAATTTAAATTTTTTTATTTTTAATTTTTTGACTGTAAATGACTATTGCATGTGAATTATCACTTTTGGAACTAAAATAAGTGTGTTTAGAGTCATTTTAGTGCCTGAAATACGTCGAAATAGAAGCTTCTGAGTAGGAGAAAAAGTCTATAAAAATGGCAATTTCGGTCACGTTGAGACTTTAAAAAGTAGTTATTCAACATGAGGCATAATCCAAATGACATTTTGAATAAATTTTTCTACAGTCCCAAAAATCCATTTTCTGATGAAAAACCATGACCCATGACCTGTTGACTTTCTCCAGATGGTCAGAAATGTTAATTTTTTAATTTTTCATTTTTTGACTGTAAATGACAATTGCATGTGAATTATCACTTTTGGAACTAAAATAAGTGTGTTTTGAGTCATTTTAATGCCTGAAATTGGTCGAAATAGAAGCTTCTGAGATGGAGAAAAAGTCTGTAAAAATGGCAATTTTCGTCACATTAAGGCTTTAAAAAGTAGTTATTCAATATGAGGCACAATCCAAAAGACATTTTGAATCAATTTTTCTACAGTCCAAAAAACCAATTTTCTGATGAAAAACGATGACCCGTGACCTGTTGTACTTTCTCCAGATGGTCAGAAATTATAATTTTTTTATTTTTAATTTTTTGACTGTAAATGACTATTGCATGTGAATTATCACTTTTGGAACTAAAATAAGTGTGTTTTGAGTCATTTTAATGCCTGAAATTGGTCGAAAAAGAAGCTTCTGAGAAGGAGAAAAAGTCTGTAAAAATGGCAATTTTTGTCACATTGAGGCTTTAAAAAGTAGTTATTCAACATGAGGCACAATCCAAATGACATTTTGAATCAATTTTTCTACAGTCCAAAAAATCAATTTTCTGATGAAAAACGATGACCCGTGACCAGTCAAACTTTCTCCAGATGGTCAGAAATGGTAATTTTTAAATGTTTAATTTTATGACTGTAAATGACTATTGCATGTGAATTATCACTTTTGGAACTAAAATAGGTGTGTTTAGAGTCATTTTAATGCTTGAAATTGGTCGAAATAGAAGCTTCTGAGTAGGAGAAAAGTCTATAAAAATGGCAATTTTGGTCACCTTGAGGCGTTAAAAAGTAGTTATTCAACATGAGGCACAATCCAAATGACATTTTGAATCAATTTTTCTACAGTCCAAAAAATCAATTTTCTGATGAAAAACGATGACCCGTGACCAGTTAAACTTTCTCCAGATGGTCTGAAATGGTAATTTTTTAACGTTTAATTTTTTGACTGTAAATGACAATTGCATGTGAATTATCACTTTTGGAACTAAAATACGTGTGTTTTGAGTCATTTTAATGCCTGAAATTGGTCGAAATAAAGCTTCTGAGAAGGAGAAAAAGTCTGTAAAAATGGCAATTTTCGTCACATTGAGGCTTTAAAAAGTAGTTATTCAACATGAGGCACAATCCAAATGACATTTTGAATCAATTTTTCTACAGTCCAAAAAATCAATTTTCTGATGAAAAACGATGACCCATGACCTGTTGTACTTTCTCCAGATGGTCAGAAATTTTAATTTTTTTATTTTAAATGTTTTGACTGTAAATGACTATTGCATGTGAATTATTACTTTTGGAACTAAAATAAGTGTGTTTAGAGTCATTTTAGTGCCTGAAATAGGTCGAAATAGAAGCTTCTGAGTAGGAGAAAAAGTCTATAAAAATGGCAATTTCGGTCACGTTGAGGCTTTAAAAAGTAGTTATTCAACATGAGGCACAATCCAAATGACATTTTGAATACATTTTTCTACAGTCCCAAAAATCCATTTTCTGATGAAAAACAATGACCCGTGACCTGTTGACTTTCTCCAGATGGTCAGAAATGTTAATTTTTTAATTTTTCATTTTTTGACTGTAAATGACAATTGCATGTGAATTATCACTTTTGGAACTAAAATAAGTGTGTTTTGAGTCATTTTAATGCCTGAAATTGGTTGAAATAGAAGCTTCTGAGAAGGAGAAAAAGTCTGTAAAAATGGCAATTTTTGTCACATTGAGGCTTTAAAAAGTAGTTATTCAACATGAGGCACAATCCAAATTACATTTTGAATCAATTTTTCTACAGTCCAAAAAATCAATTTTCTGATGAAAAACGATGACCCGTGACCAGTTAAACTTTCTCCAGATGGTCTGAAATCGTAATTTTTTAACGTTTAATTTTTTGATTGTAGATGACAATTGCATGTGAATTATCACTTTTGGAACTAAAATAAGTGTGTTTTGAGTCATTTTAATGCCTGAAATTGGTCGAAATAGAAGCTTCTGAGAAGGAGAAAAAGTCTGTAAAAATGGCAATTTTTGTCACATTGAGGCTTTAAAAAGTAGTTATTCAACATGAGGCACAATCCAAATGACATTTTGAATCAATTTTTCTACAGTCCAAAAAATCAAATTTCTGATGAAAAACGATGACCCGTGACCAGTTAAACTTTCTCCAGATGGTCTGAAATCGTAATTTTTTAACGTTTCATTTTTTGACTGTAGATGACAATTGCATGTGAATTATCTCTTTTGGAACTAAAATAAGTGTGTTTTGAGTCATTTTAATGCCTGAAATTGGTCGAAATAGAAGCTTCTGAGAAGGAGAAAAAGTCTGTAAAAATGGCAATTTTTGTCACATTGAGGCTTTAAAAAGTAGTTATTCAACATGAGGCACAATCCAAATGACATTTTGAATCAATTTTTCTACAGTCCAAAAAATCAATTTTCTGATGAAAAATGATGACCCGTGACCTGTTGAACTTTCTCCAGATGGTCAGAAATGGTAATTTTTTTAATGTTTAATTTTTTGACTGTAAATGGCTATTGCAAGTGAATTATCACTTTTGGAACTAAAATAAGTGTGTTTAGAGTCATTTTAATGCCTGAAATTGGTCGAAATAGAAGCTTCTGAGAAGGAGAAAAAGTCTATAAAAATGGCAATTTCGGTCACGTTGAGGCTTTAAAAAGTAGTTATTCAACATGAGGCACAATCCAAATGACATTTTGAATACATTTTTCTACAGTCCCAAAAATCCATTTTCTGATGAAAAACAATGACCCGTGACCTGTTGACTTTCTCCAGATGGTCAGAAATGTTAATTTTTTAATTTTTCATTTTTTGACTGTAAATGACAATTGCATGTGAATTATCACTTTTGGAACTAAAATAAGTGTGTTTTGAGTCATTTTAATGCCTGAAATTGGTTGAAATAGAAGCTTCTGAGAAGGAGAAAAAGTCTGTAAAAATGGCAATTTTTGTCACATTGAGGCTTTAAAAAGTAGTTATTCAACATGAGGCACAATCCAAATTACATTTTGAATCAATTTTTCTACAGTCCAAAAAATCAATTTTCTGATGAAAAACGATGACCCGTGACCAGTTAAACTTTCTCCAGATGGTCTGAAATCGTAATTTTTTAACGTTTAATTTTTTGATTGTAGATGACAATTGCATGTGAATTATCACTTTTGGAACTAAAATAAGTGTGTTTTGAGTCATTTTAATGCCTGAAATTGGTCGAAATAGAAGCTTCTGAGAAGGAGAAAAAGTCTGTAAAAATGGCAATTTTTGTCACATTGAGGCTTTAAAAAGTAGTTATTCAACATGAGGCACAATCCAAATGACATTTTGAATCAATTTTTCTACAGTCCAAAAAATCAAATTTCTGATGAAAAACGATGACCCGTGACCAGTTAAACTTTCTCCAGATGGTCTGAAATCGTAATTTTTTAACGTTTCATTTTTTGACTGTAGATGACAATTGCATGTGAATTATCTCTTTTGGAACTAAAATAAGTGTGTTTTGAGTCATTTTAATGCCTGAAATTGGTCGAAATAGAAGCTTCTGAGAAGGAGAAAAAGTCTGTAAAAATGGCAATTTTTGTCACATTGAGGCTTTAAAAAGTAGTTATTCAACATGAGGCACAATCCAAATGACATTTTGAATCAATTTTTCTACAGTCCAAAAAATCAATTTTCTGATGAAAAATGATGACCCGTGACCTGTTGAACTTTCTCCAGATGGTCAGAAATGGTAATTTTTTTAATGTTTAATTTTTTGACTGTAAATGGCTATTGCAAGTGAATTATCACTTTTGGAACTAAAATAAGTGTGTTTAGAGTCATTTTAATGCCTGAAATTGGTCGAAATAGAAGCTTCTGAGAAGGAGAAAAAGTCTGTAAAAATGGCAATTTTTGTCACATTGAGGCTTTAAAAAGTAGTTATTCAACATGAGGCACAATCCAAATGACATTTTGAATCAATTTTTCTACAGTCCAAAACATAAATTTTCTGATGAAAAATGATTACCCGTGACCTGTTGAACTTTCTCCAGATGGTCAGAAATGGTAATTTTTTAATGTTTAATTTTTTGACTGTAAATGGCTATTGCAAGTGAATTATCAATTTTGGAACTAAAATAAGTGTATTTAGAGTCATTTTAATGCCTGAAATTGGTTGAAATAGAAGCTTCTGAGTGGGAGAAAATGTCTGTAAAAATGGCAATTTTGGTCACATTGAGGCTTTAAAAAGTAGTTATTCAACATGAGGCGCAATCCAAATGACATTTTAAATCAATTTTTCTACAGTCCAAAAAATCAATTTTCTGATGAAAAACGATGACCCGTGACCAGTTAAACTTTCTCCAGATGGTCTGAAATGGTAATTTTTTAACGTTTAATTTTTTGACTGTAAATGACAATTGCATGTGAATTATCACTTTTGGAACTAAAATAAGTGTGTTTTGAGTAATTTTAATGCCTGAAATTGGTCGAAATAGAAGCTTCTGAGACGGAGAAATAGTCTGTAAAAATGGCAATTTTTGTCACATTGAGGCTTTAAAAAGTAGTTATTCAACATGAGGCACAATCCAAATGACATTTTGAATCAATTTTTCTACAGTCCAAAAATCAATTTTCTGATGAAAAACGATGACCCGTGACCTGTTATACTTTCTCCAGATGGTCAGAAATTTTAATTTTTTTATTTTTATTTTTTTGACTGTAAATGACTATTGCATGTGAATTATCACTTTTGGAATTACAATAAGTGTGTTTAGAGTCATTTTAGTGCCTGAAATTGGTCGAAATAGAAGCTTCTGAGTAGGAGAAAAAGTCTAAAAAAATGGCAATTTTGGTCACATTGAGGCTTTAAAAAGTAGTTATTCAAAATGAGGCACAATCCAAATGACATTTTGAATCAATTTTTCTACAGTCCAAAAAATCAATTTTCTGATGAAAAACGATGACCCGTGACCAGTTAAACTTTCTCCAGATGGTCTGAAATGGTAATTTTTTAACGTTTAATTTTTTGACTGTAAATGACAATTGCATTTGAATTATCACTTTTGGAACTAAAATAAGTGTGTTTTGAGTCATTTTAATGCCCGAAACTGGTCGAAATAGAAGCTTCTGAGAAGGAGAAAAAGTCTGTAAAAATGGCAATTTTCGTCACATTGAGGCTTTAAAAAGTAGTTATTCAACATGAGGCACAATCCAAATGACATTTTGAATCAATTTTTCTACAGTCCAAAAAATCAATTTTCTGATGAAAAACCTGTTGTACTTTCTCCAGATGGTCAGAAATTTAAATTTTTTTATTTTTAATTTTTTGACTGTAAATGACTATTGCATGTGAATTATCACTTTTGGAACTAAAATAAGTGTGTTTAGAGTCATTTTAGTGCCTGAAATACGTCGAAATAGATGCTTCTGAGTAGGAGAAAAAGTCTATAAAAATGGCAATTTCGGTCACGTTGAGGCTTTAAAAAGTAGTTATTCAACATGAGGCATAATCCAAATGACATTTTGAATAAATTTTTCTACAGTCCCAAAAATCCATTTTCTGATGAAAAACCATGACCCATGACCTGTTGACTTTCTCCAGATGGTCAGAAATG
The DNA here is from genome assembly GCF_964204655.1 of Triturus cristatus. NCBI lineage: Eukaryota > Metazoa > Chordata > Amphibia > Caudata > Salamandridae > Triturus > Triturus cristatus. The sequence goes on from NC_140592.1 coordinate 664,770,942, forward strand.
TTAATTTTTTAATTTTTCATTTTTTGACTGTAAATGACAATTGCATGTGAATTATCACTTTTGGAACTAAAATAAGTGTGTTTTGAGTCATTTTAATGCCTGAAATTGGTCGAAATAGAAGCTTCTGAGATGGAGAAAAAGTCTGTAAAAATGGCAATTTTCGTCACATTAAGGCTTTAAAAAGTAGTTATTCAATATGAGGCACAATCCAAAAGACATTTTGAATCAATTTTTCTACAGTCCAAAAAACCATTTTTCTGATGAAAAACGATGACCCGTGACCTGTTGTACTTTCTCCAGATGGTCAGAAATTATAATTTTTTTATTTTTAATTTTTTGACTGTAAATGACTATTGCATGTGAATTATCACTTTTGGAACTAAAATAAGTGTGTTTTGAGTCATTTTAATGCCTGAAATTGGTCGAAATAGAAGCTTCTGAGAAGGAGAAAAAGTCTGTAAAAATGGCAATTTTTGTCACATTGAGGCTTTAAAAAGTAGTTATTCAACATGAGGCACAATCCAAATGACATTTTGAATCAATTTTTCTACAGTCCAAAAAATCAATTTTCTGATGAAAAACGATGACCCGTGACCAGTCAAACTTTCTCCAGATGGTCAGAAATGGTAATTTTTAAATGTTTAATTTTATGACTGTAAATGACTATTGCATGTGAATTATCACTTTTGGAACTAAAATAGGTGTGTTTAGAGTCATTTTAATGCTTGAAATTGGTCGAAATAGAAGCTTCTGAGTAGGAGAAAAGTCTATAAAAATGGCAATTTTGGTCACCTTGAGGCGTTAAAAAGTAGTTATTCAACATGAGGCACAATCCAAATGACATTTTGAATCAATTTTTCTACAGTCCAAAAAATCAATTTTCTGATGAAAAACGATGACCCGTGACCAGTTAAACTTTCTCCAGATGGTCTGAAATGGTAATTTTTTAACGTTTAATTTTTTGACTGTAAATGACAATTGCATGTGAATTATCACTTTTGGAACTAAAATACGTGTGTTTTGAGTCATTTTAATGCCTGAAATTGGTCGAAATAAAGCTTCTGAGAAGGAGAAAAAGTCTGTAAAAATGGCAATTTTCGTCACATTGAGGCTTTAAAAAGTAGTTATTCAACATGAGGCACAATCCAAATGACATTTTGAATCAATTTTTCTACAGTCCAAAAAATCAATTTTCTGATGAAAAACGATGACCCATGACCTGTTGTACTTTCTCCAGATGGTCAGAAATTTTAATTTTTTTATTTTAAATTTTTTGACTGTAAATGACTATTGCATGTGAATTATTACTTTTGGAACTAAAATAAGTGTGTTTAGAGTCATTTTAGTGCCTGAAATAGGTCGAAATAGAAGCTTCTGAGTAGGAGAAAAAGTCTATAAAAATGGCAATTTCGGTCACGTTGAGGCTTTAAAAAGTAGTTATTCAACATGAGGCACAATCCAAATGACATTTTGAATAAATTTTTCTACAGTCCCAAAAATCCATTTTCTGATGAAAAACAATGACCCGTGACCTGTTGACTTTCTCCAGATGGTCAGAAATGTTAATTTTTTAATTTTTCATTTTTTGACTGTAAATGACAATTGCATGTGAATTATCACTTTTGGAACTAAAATAAGTGTGTTTTGAGTCATTTTAATGCCTGAAATTGGTTGAAATAGAAGCTTCTGAGAAGGAGAAAAAGTCTGTAAAAATGGCAATTTTTGTCACATTGAGGCGTTAAAAAGTAGTTATTCAACATGAGGCACAATCCAAATGACATTTTGAATCAATTTTTCTACAGTCCAAAAAATCAATTTTCTGATGAAAAACGATGACCCGTGACCAGTTAAACTTTCTCCAGATGGTCTGAAATGGTAATTTTTTAACGTTTAATTTTTTGACTGTAAATGACAATTGCATGTGAATTATCACTTTTGGAACTAAAATACGTGTGTTTTGAGTCATTTTAATGCCTGAAATTGGTCGAAATAAAGCTTCTGAGAAGGAGAAAAAGTCTGTAAAAATGGCAATTTTCGTCACATTGAGGCTTTAAAAAGTAGTTATTCAACATGAGGCACAATCCAAATGACATTTTGAATCAATTTTTCTACAGTCCAAAAAATCAATTTTCTGATGAAAAACGATGACCCATGACCTGTTGTACTTTCTCCAGATGGTCAGAAATTTTAATTTTTTTATTTTAAATTTTTTGACTGTAAATGACTATTGCATGTGAATTATTACTTTTGGAACTAAAATAAGTGTGTTTAGAGTCATTTTAGTGCCTGAAATAGGTCGAAATAGAAGCTTCTGAGTAGGAGAAAAAGTCTATAAAAATGGCAATTTCGGTCACGTTGAGGCTTTAAAAAGTAGTTATTCAACATGAGGCACAATCCAAATGACATTTTGAATAAATTTTTCTACAGTCCCAAAAATCCATTTTCTGATGAAAAACAATGACCCGTGACCTGTTGACTTTCTCCAGATGGTCAGAAATGTTAATTTTTTAATTTTTCATTTTTTGACTGTAAATGACAATTGCATGTGAATTATCACTTTTGGAACTAAAATAAGTGTGTTTTGAGTCATTTTAATGCCTGAAATTGGTTGAAATAGAAGCTTCTGAGAAGGAGAAAAAGTCTGTAAAAATGGCAATTTTTGTCACATTGAGGCTTTAAAAAGTAGTTATTCAACATGAGGCACAATCCAAATTACATTTTGAATCAATTTTTCTACAGTCCAAAAAATCAATTTTCTGATGAAAAACGATGACCCGTGACCAGTTAAACTTTCTCCAGATGGTCTGAAATCGTAATTTTTTAACGTTTAATTTTTTGATTGTAGATGACAATTGCATGTGAATTATCACTTTTGGAACTAAAATAAGTGTGTTTTGAGTCATTTTAATGCCTGAAATTGGTCGAAATAGAAGCTTCTGAGAAGGAGAAAAAGTCTGTAAAAATGGCAATTTTTGTCACATTGAGGCTTTAAAAAGTAGTTATTCAACATGAGGCACAATCCAAATGACATTTTGAATCAATTTTTCTACAGTCCAAAAAATCAAATTTCTGATGAAAAACGATGACCCGTGACCAGTTAAACTTTCTCCAGATGGTCTGAAATCGTAATTTTTTAACGTTTCATTTTTTGACTGTAGATGACAATTGCATGTGAATTATCTCTTTTGGAACTAAAATAAGTGTGTTTTGAGTCATTTTAATGCCTGAAATTGGTCGAAATAGAAGCTTCTGAGAAGGAGAAAAAGTCTGTAAAAATGGCAATTTTTGTCACATTGAGGCTTTAAAAAGTAGTTATTCAACATGAGGCACAATCCAAATGACATTTTGAATCAATTTTTCTACAGTCCAAAAAATCAATTTTCTGATGAAAAACGATGACCCGTGACCTGTCAAACGTTCTTCAGATGGTCAAAAATGGTAATTTTTTTATTTTTCATTTTTTGACTGTAAATGACTATTGCATGTGAATTATCATTTTTGGAAATAAAATACGTGTGTTTAGAGTCATTTTAATGCCCGAAATTGGAGGAAATAGAAGCTTCTGAGTGGGAGAAAAGTCTATAAAAATGGCAATTTTGGTCACATTGAGGCTTTAAAAAGTAGTTATTCAACATGAGGCATAATCCAAATGACATTTTGAATACATTTTTCTACAGTCCCAAAAATCCATTTTCTGATGAAAAACCATGACCCATGACCTGTTGACTTTCTCCAGATGGTCAGAAATGTTAATTTTTTAATTTTTCATTTTTTGACTGTAAATGACAATTGCATGTGAATTATCACTTTTGGAACTAAAATAAGTGTGTTTTGAGTCATTTTAATGCCTGAAATTGGTCGAAATAGAAGCTTCTGAGATGGAGAAAAAGTCTGTAAAAATGGCAATTTTCGTCACATTAAGGCTTTAAAAAGTAGTTATTCAATATGAGGCACAATCCAAAAGACATTTTGAATCAATTTTTCTACAGTCCAAAAAACCATTTTTCTGATGAAAAACGATGACCCGTGACCTGTTGTACTTTCTCCAGATGGTCAGAAATTATAATTTTTTTATTTTTAATTTTTTGACTGTAAATGACTATTGCATGTGAATTATCACTTTTGGAACTAAAATAAGTGTGTTTTGAGTCATTTTAATGCCTGAAATTGGTCGAAATAGAAGCTTCTGAGAAGGAGAAAAAGTCTGTAAAAATGGCAATTTTTGTCACATTGAGGCTTTAAAAAGTAGTTATTCAACATGAGGCACAATCCAAATGACATTTTGAATCAATTTTTCTACAGTCCAAAAAATCAATTTTCTGATGAAAAACGATGACCCGTGACCAGTTAAACTTTCTCCAGATGGTCTGAAATGGTAATTTTTTAACGTTTAATTTTTTGACTGTAAATGACAATTGCATGTGAATTATCACTTTTGGAACTAAAATACGTGTGTTTTGAGTCATTTTAATGCCTGAAATTGGTCGAAATAAAGCTTCTGAGAAGGAGAAAAAGTCTGTAAAAATGGCAATTTTCGTCACATTGAGGCTTTAAAAAGTAGTTATTCAACATGAGGCACAATCCAAATGACATTTTGAATCAATTTTTCTACAGTCCAAAAAATCAATTTTCTGATGAAAAACGATGACCCATGACCTGTTGTACTTTCTCCAGATGGTCAGAAATTTTAATTTTTTTATTTTAAATTTTTTGACTGTAAATGACTATTGCATGTGAATTATTACTTTTGGAACTAAAATAAGTGTGTTTAGAGTCATTTTAGTGCCTGAAATAGGTCGAAATAGAAGCTTCCGAGTAGGAGAAAAAGTCTATAAAAATGGCAATTTCGGTCACGTTGAGGCTTTAAAAAGTAGTTATTCAACATGAGGCACAATCCAAATGACATTTTGAATACATTTTTCTACAGTCCCAAAAATCCATTTTCTGATGAAAAACAATGACCCGTGACCTGTTGACTTTCTCCAGATGGTCAGAAATGTTAATTTTTTAATTTTTCATTTTTTGACTGTAAATGACAATTGCATGTGAATTATCACTTTTGGAACTAAAATAAGTGCGTTTTGAGTCATTTTAATGCCTGAAATTGGTCGAAATAGAAGCTTCTGAGATGGAGAAAAAGTCTGTAAAAATGGCAATTTTCGTCACATTAAGGCTTTAAAAAGTAGTTATTCAATATGAGGCACAATCCAAAAGACATTTTGAATCAATTTTTCTACAGTCCAAAAAACCATTTTTCTGATGAAAAACGATGACCCGTGACCAGTTAAACTTTCTCCAGATGGTCTGAAATCGTAATTTTTTAATGTTTAATTTTTTGATTGTAGATGACAATTGCATGTGAATTATCACTTTTGGAACTAAAATAAGTGTGTTTTGAGTCATTTTAATGCCTGAAATTGGTCGAAATAGAAGCTTCTGAGAAGGAGAAAAAGTCTGTAAAAATGGCAATTTTTGTCACATTGAGGCTTTAAAAAGTAGTTATTCAACATGAGGCACAATCCAAATGACATTTTGAATCAATTTTTCTACAGTCCAAAAAATCAAATTTCTGATGAAAAACGATGACCCGTGACCAGTTAAACTTTCTCCAGATGGTCTGAAATCGTAATTTTTTAACGTTTCATTTTTTGACTGTAGATGACAATTGCATGTGAATTATCTCTTTTGGAACTAAAATAAGTATGTTTTGAGTCATTTTAATGCCTGAAATTGGTCGAAATAGAAGCTTCTGAGAAGGAGAAAAAGTCTGTAAAAATGGCAATTTTTGTCACATTGAGGCTTTAAAAAGTAGTTATTCAACATGAGGCACAATCCAAATGACATTTTGAATCAATTTTTCTACAGTCCAAAAAATCAATTTTCTGATGAAAAACGATGACCCGTGACCTGTCAAACGTTCTTCAGATGGTCAAAAATGGTAATTTTTTAATTTTTCATTTTTTGACTGTAAATGACTATTGCATGTGAATTATCACTTTTGGAAATAAAATACGTGTGTTTAGAGTCATTTTAATGCCCGAAATTGGTGGAAATAGAAGCTTCTGAGTGGGAGAAAAGTCTATAAAAATGGCAATTTTGGTCACATTGAGACTTTAAAAAGTAGTTATTCAATATGAGGCGCAATCCAAATGACATTTTGAATCAATTTTTCTACAGTCCAAAAAATCAAATTTCTGATGAAAAACGATGACCCGTGACCAGTTAAACTTTCTCCAGATGGTCTGAAATCGTAATTTTTTAACGTTTCATTTTTTGACTGTAGATGACAATTGCATGTGAATTATCTCTTTTGGAACTAAAATAAGTATGTTTTGAGTCATTTTAATGCCTGAAATTGGTCGAAATAGAAGCTTCTGAGAAGGAGAAAAAGTCTGTAAAAATGGCAATTTTTGTCACATTGAGGCTTTAAAAAGTAGTTATTCAACATGAGGCACAATCCAAATGACATTTTGAATCAATTTTTCTACAGTCCAAAAAATCAATTTTCTGATGAAAAACGATGACCCGTGACCTGTCAAACGTTCTTCAGATGGTCAAAAATGGTAATTTTTTAATTTTTCATTTTTTGACTGTAAATGACTATTGCATGTGAATTATCACTTTTGGAAATAAAATACGTGTGTTTAGAGTCATTTTAATGCCCGAAATTGGTGGAAATAGAAGCTTCTGAGTGGGAGAAAAGTCTATAAAAATGGCAATTTTGGTCACATTGAGGCTTTAAAAAGTAGTTATTCAATATGAGGCGCAATCCAAATGACATTTTGAATCAATTTTTCTACAGTCCAAAAAATCAATTTTCTGATGAAAAATGATGACCCGTGACCTGTTGAACTTTCTCCAGATGGTCAGAAATGGTAATTTTTTTAATGTTTAATTTTTTGACTGTAAATGGCTATTGCAAGTGAATTATCACTTTTGGAACTAAAATAAGTGTGTTTAGAGTCATTTTAATGCCTGAAATTGGTCGAAATAGAAGCTTCTGAGAAGGAGAAAAAGTCTGTAAAAATGGCAATTTTTGTCACATTGAGGCTTTAAAAAGTTGTTATTCAACATGAGGCACAATCCAAATGACATTTTGAATCAATTTTTCTACAGTCCAAAACATCAATTTTCTGATGAACAATGATTACCCGTGACCTGTTGAACTTTCTCCAGATGGTCAGAAATTGTAATTTTTTAATGTTTAATTTTTTGACTGTAAATGGCTATTGCAAGTGAATTATCAATTTTGGAACTAAAATAAGTGTATTTAGAGTCATTTTAATGCCTGAAATTGGTCGAAATAGAAGCTTCTGAGTGGAAGAAAATGTCTGTAAAAATGGCAATTTTGGTCACATTGAGGCTTTAAAAAGTAGTTATTCAACATGAGGCGCAATCCAAATGACATTTTGAATCAATTTTTCTACAGTCCAAAAAATCAATTTTCTGATGAAAAACGATGACCCGTGACCTGTCAAACGTTCTTCAGATGGTCAAAAATGGTAATTTTTTTATTTTTCATTTTTTGACTGTAAATGACTATTGCATGTGAATTATCATTTTTGGAAATAAAATACGTGTGTTTAGAGTCATTTTAATGCCCGAAATTGGAGGAAATAGAAGCTTCTGAGTGGGAGAAAAGTCTATAAAAATGGCAATTTTGGTCACATTGAGGCTTTAAAAAGTAGTTATTCAATATGAGGCGCAATTCAAATGACATTTTGAATCAATTTTTCTACAGTCCAAAAAATCAATTTTCTGATGAAAAATGATGACCCGTGACCTGTTGAACTTTCTCCAGATGGTCAGAAATGGTAATTTTTTTAATGTTTAATTTTTTGACTGTAAATGGCTATTGCAAGTGAATTATCACTTTTGGAACTAAAATAAGTGTGTTTAGAGTCATTTTAATGCCTGAAATTGGTCGAAATAGAAGCTTCTGAGAAGGAGAAAAAGTCTGTAAAAATGGCAATTTTTGTCACATTGAGGCTTTAAAAAGTAGTTATTCAACATGAGGCACAATCCAAATGACATTTTGAATCAATTTTTCTACAGTCCAAAAAATAAATTTTCTGATGAAAAACGATGACCCGTGACCAGTTAAACTTTCTCCAGATGGTCTGAAATGGTAATTTTTTAATGTTTAATTTTTTGACTGCAAATGACAATTGCATGTGAATTATCACTTTTGGAACTAAAATAAGTGTGTTTTGAGTAATTTTAATGCCTGAAATTGGTCGAAATAGAAGCTTCTGAGACGGAGAAAAAGTCTATAAAAATGGCAATTTTGGTCACATTGAGGCTTTAAAAAGTAGTAATTCAACATGAGGCACAATCCAAATGACATTTTGAATAAATTTTTCTACAGTCCCAAAAATCCATTTTCTGATGAAAAACAATGACCCGTGACCTGTTGTACTTTCTCCAGATGGTCAGAAATTTAAATTTTTTTATTTTTAATTTTTTGACTGTAAATGACTATTGCATGTGAATTATCACTTTTGGAACTAAAATACGTGTGTTTTGAGTCATTATAATGCCTGAAATTGGTCGAAATAAAGCTTCTGAGAAGGAGAAAAAGTCTGTAAAAATGGCAATTTTCGTCACATTGAGGCTTTAAAAAGTAGTTATTCAACATGAGGCACAATCCAAATGACATTTTGAATCAATTTTTCTACAGTCCAAAAAATCAATTTTCTGATGAAAAACGATGACCCATGACCTGTTGTACTTTCTCCAGATGGTCAGAAATTTTAATTTTTTTATTTTAAATTTTTTGACTGTAAATGACTATTGCATGTGAATTATTACTTTTGGAACTAAAATAAGTGTGTTTAGAGTCATTTTAGTGCCTGAAATAGGTCGAAATAGAAGCTTCTGAGTAGGAGAAAAAGTCTATAAAAATGGCAATTTCGGTCACGTTGAGGCTTTAAAAAGTAGTTATTCAACATTGAGGCACAATCCAAATGACATTTTGAATAAATTTTTCTACAGTCCCAAAAATCCATTTTCTGATGAAAAACAATGACCCGTGACCTGTTGACTTTCTCCAGATGGTCAGAAATGTTAATTTTTTAATTTTTCATTTTTTGACTGTAAATGACAATTGCATGTGAATTATCACTTTTGGAACTAAAATAAGTGTGTTTTGAGTCATTTTAATGCCTGAAATTGGTTGAAATAGAAGCTTCTGAGAAGGAGAAAAAGTCTGTAAAAATGGCAATTTTTGTCACATTGAGGCTTTAAAAAGTAGTTATTCAACATGAGGCACAATCCAAATTACATTTTGAATCAATTTTTCTACAGTCCAAACAATCAATTTTCTGATGAAAAACGATGACCCGTGACCAGTTAAACTTTCTCCAGATGGTCTGAAATCGTAATTTTTTAACGTTTAATTTTTTGATTGTAGATGACAATTGCATGTGAATTATCACTTTTTGAACTAAAATAAGTGTGTTTTGAGTCATTTTAATGCCTGAAATTGGTCGAAATAGAAGCTTCTGAGAAGGAGAAAAAGTCTGTAAAAATGGCAATTTTTGTCACATTGAGGCTTTAAAAAGTAGTTATTCAACATGAGGCACAATCCAAATGACATTTTGAATCAATTTTTCTACAGTCCAAAAAATCAATTTTCTGATGAAAAACGATGACCCGTGACCTGTCAAACGTTCTTCAGATGGTCAAAAATTGTAATTTTTTAATTTTTCATTTTTTGACTGTAAATGACTATTGCATGTGAATTATCACTTTTGGAAATAAAATACGTGTGTTTAGAGTCATTTTAATGCCCGAAATTGGTGGAAATAGAAGCTTCTGAGTGGGAGAAAAGTCTATAAAAATGGCAATTTTGGTCACATTGAGGCTTTAAAAAGTAGTTATTCAATATGAGGCGCAATCCAAATGACATTTTGAATCAATTTTTCTACAGTCCAAAAAATCAATTTTCTGATGAAAAATGATGACCCGTGACCTGTTGAACTTTCTCCAGATGGTCAGAAATGGTAATTTCTTTAATGTTTAATTTTTTGACTGTAAATGGCTATTGCAAGTGAATTATCACTTTTGGAACTAAAATAAGTGTGTTTAGAGTCATTTTAATGCCTGAAATTGGTCGAAATAGAAGCTTCTGAGAAGGAGAAAAAGTCTGTAAAAATGGCAATTTTTGTCACATTGAGGCTTTAAAAAGTTGTTATTCAACATGAGGCACAATCCAAATGACATTTTGAATAAATTTTTCTACAGTCCCAAAAATCCATTTTCTGATGAAAAAAAATGACCTGTGACCTGTTGTACTTTCTCCAGATGGTCAGAAATTTAAATTTTTTTATTTTTAATTTTTTGACTGTAAATGACTATTGCATGTGAATTATCACTTTTGGAACTAAAATACGTGTGTTTTGAGTCATTATAATGCCTGAAATTGGTCGAAATAAAGCTTCTGAGAAGGAGAAAAAGTCTGTAAAAATGGCAATTTTCGTCACATTGAGGCTTTAAAAAGTAGTTATTCAACATGAGGCACAATCCAAATGACATTTTGAATCAATTTTTCTACAGTCCAAAAAATCAATTTTCTGATGAAAAACGATGACCCATGACCTGTTGTACTTTCTCCAGATGGTCAGAAATTTTAATTTTTTTATTTTAAATTTTTTGACTGTAAATGACTATTGCATGTGAATTATTACTTTTGGAACTAAAATAAGTGTGTTTAGAGTCATTTTAGTGCCTGAAATAGGTCGAAATAGAAGCTTCTGAGTAGGAGAAAAAGTCTATAAAAATGGCAATTTCGGTCACGTTGAGGCTTTAAAAAGTAGTTATTCAACATGAGGCACAATCCAAATGACATTTTGAATAAATTTTTCTACAGTCCCAAAAATCCATTTTCTGATGAAAAACAATGACCCGTGACCTGTTGACTTTCTCCAGATGGTCAGAAATGTTAATTTTTTAATTTTTCATTTTTTGACTGTAAATGACAATTGCATGTGAATTATCACTTTTGGAACTAAAATAAGTGTGTTTTGAGTCATTTTAATGCCTGAAATTGGTTGAAATAGAAGCTTCTGAGAAGGAGAAAAAGTCTGTAAAAATGGCAATTTTTGTCACATTGAGGCTTTAAAAAGTAGTTATTCAACATGAGGCACAATCCAAATTACATTTTGAATCAATTTTTCTACAGTCCAAACAATCAATTTTCTGATGAAAAACGATGACCCGTGACCAGTTAAACTTTCTCCAGATGGTCTGAAATCGTAATTTTTTAACGTTTAATTTTTTGATTGTAGATGACAATTGCATGTGAATTATCACTTTTTGAACTAAAATAAGTGTGTTTTGAGTCATTTTAATGCCTGAAATTGGTCGAAATAGAAGCTTCTGAGAAGGAGAAAAAGTCTGTAAAAATGGCAATTTTTGTCACATTGAGGCTTTAAAAAGTAGTTATTCAACATGAGGCACAATCCAAATGACATTTTGAATCAATTTTTCTACAGTCCAAAAAATCAATTTTCTGATGAAAAACGATGACCCGTGACCTGTCAAACGTTCTTCAGATGGTCAAAAATGGTAATTTTTTAATTTTTCATTTTTTGACTGTAAATGACTATTGCATGTGAATTATCACTTTTGGAAATAAAATACGTGTGTTTAGAGTCATTTTAATGCCCGAAATTGGTGGAAATAGAAGCTTCTGAGTGGGAGAAAAGTCTATAAAAATGGCAATTTTGGTCACATTGAGGCTTTAAAAAGTAGTTATTCAATATGAGGCGCAATCCAAATGACATTTTGAATCAATTTTTCTACAGTCCAAAAAATCAATTTTCTGATGAAAAATGATGACCCGTGACTTGTTGAACTTTCTCCAGATGGTCAGAAATGGTAATTTTTTTAATGTTTAATTTTTTGACTGTAAATGGCTATTGCAAGTGAATTATCACTTTTGGAACTAAAATAAGTGTGTTTAGAGTCATTTTAATGCCTGAAATTGGTCGAAATAGAAGCTTCTGAGAAGGAGAAAAAGTCTGTAAAAATGGCAATTTTTGTCACATTGAGGCTTTAAAAAGTTGTTATTCAACATGAGGCACAATCCAAATGACATTTTGAATCAATTTTTCTACAGTCCAAAACATCAATTTTCTGATGAACAATGATTACCCGTGACCTGTTGAACTTTCTCCAGATGGTCAGAAATTGTAATTTTTTAATGTTTAATTTTTTGACTGTAAATGGCTATTGCAAGTGAATTATCAATTTTGGAACTAAAATAAGTGTATTTAGAGTCATTTTAATGCCTGAAATTGGTCGAAATAGAAGCTTCTGAGTGGAAGAAAATGTCTGTAAAAATGGCAATTTTGGTCACATTGAGGCTTTAAAAAGTAGTTATTCAACATGAGGCGCAATCCAAATGACATTTTGAATCAATTTTTCTACAGTCCAAAAAATCAATTTTCTGATGAAAAACGATGACCCGTGACCTGTCAAACGTTCTTCAGAAGGTCAAAAATGGTAATTTTTTTATTTTTCATTTTTTGACTGTAAATGACTATTGCATGTGAATTATCATTTTTGGAAATAAAATACGTGTGTTTAGAGTCATTTTAATGCCCGAAATTGGAGGAAATAGAAGCTTCTGAGTGGGAGAAAAGTCTATAAAAATGGCAATTTTGGTCACATTGAGGCTTTAAAAAGTAGTTATTCAATATGAGGCACAATCCAAATGACATTTTGAATCAATTTTTCTACAGTCCAAAAAATCAATTTTCTGATGAAAAATGATGACCCGTGACCTGTTGAACTTTCTCCAGATGGTCAGAAATGGTAATTTTTTTAATGTTTAATTTTTTGACTGTAAATGGCTATTGCAAGTGAATTATCACTTTTGGAACTAAAATAAGTGTGTTTAGAGTCATTTTAATGCCTGAAATTGGTCGAAATAGAAGCTTCTGAGAAGGAGAAAAAGTCTGTAAAAATGGCAATTTTTGTCACATTGAGGCTTTAAAAAGTAGTTATTCAACATGAGGCACAATCCAAATGACATTTTGAATCAATTTTTCTACAGTCCAAAACATCAATTTTCTGATGAACAATGATTACCCGTGACCTGTTGAACTTTCTCCAGATGGTCAGAAATTGTAATTTTTTAATGTTTAATTTTTTGACTGTAAATGGCTATTGCAAGTGAATTATCAATTTTGGAACTAAAATAAGTGTATTTAGAGTCATTTTAATGCCTGAAATTGGTCGAAATAGAAGCTTCTGAGTGGGAGAAAATGTCTGTAAAAATGGCAATTTTGGTCACATTGAGGCTTTAAAAATTAGTTATTCAACATGAGGCGCAATCCAAATGACATTTTAAATCAATTTTTCTACAGTCCAAAAAATCAATTTTCTGATGAAAAACGATGACCCGTGACCAGTTAAACTTTCTCCAGATGGTCTGAAATGGTAATTTTTTAATGTTTAATTTTTTGACTGCAAATGACAATTGCATGTGAATTATCACTTTTGGAACTAAAATAAGTGTGTTTTGAGTAATTTTAATGCCTGAAATTGGTCGAAATAGAAGCTTCTGAGACGGAGAAAAAGTCTGTAAAAATGGCAATTTTTGCCACATTGAGGCTTTAAAAAGTAGTTATTCAACATGAGGCACAATCCAAATGACATTTTGAATCAATTTTTCTACAGTCCAAAAAATCAATTTTCTGATGAAAAACGATGACCCGTGACCTGTTGTACTTTCTCCAGATGGTCAGAAATTTAAATTTTTTTATTTTTAATTTTTTGACTGTAAATGACTATTGCATGTGAATTATCACTTTTGGAACTAAAATAAGTGTGTTTAGAGTCATTTTAGTGCCTGAAATTGGTCGAAATAGAAGCTTCTGAGTAGGAGAAAAAGTCTATAAAAATGGCAATTTTGGTCACATTGAGGCTTTAAAAAGTAGTTATTCAAAAGGAGGCACAATCCAAATGACATTTTGAATCAATTTTTCTACAGTCCAAAAAACCAATTTTCTGATGAAAAACGATGACCCGTGACCAGTTAAACTTTCTCCAGATGGTCTGAAATGGTAATTTTTATCGTATCATTTTTCGACTGTAAATGACAATTGCATGTGAATTATCACTTTTGGAACTAAAATACGTGTGTTTTGAGTCATTTTAATGCCTGAAATTGGTCGAAATAAAGCTTCTGAGAAGGAGAAAAAGTCTGTAAAAATGGCAATTTTCGTCACATTGAGGCTTTAAAAAGTAGTTATTCAACATGAGGCACAATCCAAATGACATTTTGACTCAAATTTTCTACAGTCCAAAAAATCCATTTTCTGATGAAAAACGATGACCCGTGACCAGTTAAACTTTCTCCAGATGGTCTGAAATGGTAATTTTTTAACGTTTAATTTTTTGACTGTAAATGACTATTGCATGTGAATTATCACTTTTGGAACTAAAATACGTGTGTTTTGAGTCATTTTAGTGCCTGAAATTGGTCGAAATAGAAGCTTCTGAGTAGGAGAAAAAGTCTATAAAAATGGCAATTTTGGTCACATTGAGGCTTTAAAAAGTAGTTATTCAAAAGGAGGCACAATCCAAATGACATTTTGAATCAATTTTTCTACAGTCCAAAAAAACAATTTTCTGATGAAAAACGATGACCCGTGACCAGTTAAACTTTCTCCAGATGGTCTGAAATGGTAATTTTTATCGTATCATTTTTCGACTGTAAATGACAATTGCATGTGAATTATCACTTTTGGAACTAAAATACGTGTGTTTTGAGTCATTTTAATGCCTGAAATTGGTCGAAATAAAGCTTCTGAGAAGGAGAAAAAGTCTGTAAAAATGGCAATTTTCGTCACATTGAGGGTTTAAAAAGTAGTTATTCAACATGAGGCACAATCCAAATGAAATTTTGAATCAATTTTTCTACAGTCCAAAAAACCAATTTTCTGATGAAAAACGATGACCCGTGACCAGTTAAACTTTCTCCAGATGGTCTGAAATGGTAATTTTTATCGTATCATTTGTCGACTGTAAATGACAATTGCATGTGAATTATCACTTTTGGAACTAAAATACGTGTGTTTTGAGTCATTTTAATGCCTGAAATTGGTCGAAATAAAGCTTCTGAGAAGGAGAAAAAGTCTGTAAAAATGGCAATTTTCGTCACATTGAGGCTTTAAAAAGTAGCTATTCAACATGAGGCACAATCCAAATGACATTTTGAATCAATTTTTCTACAGTCCAAAAAATCAATTTTCTGATGAAAAACGATGACCCGTGACCAGTTAAACTTTCTCCAGATGGTCTGAAATGGTAATTTTTTAACATTTAATTTTTTGACTGTAAATGACAATTGCATGTGAATTATCACTTTTGGAACTAAAATACGTGTGTTTTGAGTCATTTTAATGCCTGAAATTGGTCGAAATAAAGCTTCTGAGAAGGAGAAAAAGTCTGTAAAAATGGCAATTTTCATCACATTGAGGCTTTAAAAAGTAGTTATTCAACATGAGGCACAATCCAAATGACATTTTGAATCAATTTTTCTACAGTCCAAAAAATCAATTTTCTGATGAAAAACGATGACCCATGACCTGTTGTACTTTCTCCAGATGGTCAGAAATTTTAATTTTTTTATTTTAAATTTTTTGACTGTAAATGACTATTGCATGTGAATTATTACTTTTGGAACTAAAATAAGTGTGTTTAGAGTCATTTTAGTGCCTGAAATAGGTTGAAATAGAAGCTTCTGAGTAGGAGAAAAAGTCTATAAAAATGGCAATTTCGGTCACGTTGAGGCTTTAAAAAGTAGTTATTCAACATGAGGCACAATCCAAATGACATTTTGAATAAATTTTTCTACAGTCCCAAAAATCCATTTTCTGATGAAAAACAATGACCCGTGACCTGTTGACTTTCTCCAGATGGTCAGAAATGTTAATTTTTTAATTTTTCATTTTTTGACTGTAAATGACAATTGCATGTGAATTATCACTTTTGGAACTAAAATAAGTGTGTTTTGAGTCATTTTAATGCCTGAAATTGGTTGAAATAGAAGCTTCTGAGAAGGAGAAAAAGTCTGTAAAAATGGCAATTTTTGTCACATTGAGGCTTTAAAAAGTAGTTATTCAACATGAGGCACAATCCAAATTACATTTTGAATCAATTTTTCTACAGTCCAAAAAATCAATTTTCTGATGAAAAACGATGACCCGTGACCAGTTAAACTTTCTCCAGATGGTCTGAAATCGTAATTTTTTAACGTTTAATTTTTTGATTGTAGATGACAATTGCATGTGAATTATCAATTTTGGAACTAAAATAAGTGTGTTTTGAGTCATTTTAATGCCTGAAATTGGTCGAAATAGAAGCTTCTGAGAAGGAGAAAAAGTCTGTAAAAATGGCAATTTTTGTCACATTGAGGCTTTAAAAAGTAGTTATTCAACATGAGGCACAATCCAAATGACATTTTGAATCAATTTTTCTACAGTCCAAAAAATCAATTTTCTGATGAAAAACGATGACCCGTGACCTGTCAAACGTTCTTCAGATGGTCAAAAATGGTAATTTTTTAATTTTTCATTTTTTGACTGTAAATGACTATTGCATGTGAATTATCACTTTTGGAAATAAAATACGTGTGTTTAGAGTCATTTTAATGCCCGAAATTGGTGGAAATAGAAGCTTCTGAGTGGGAGAAAAGTCTATAAAAATGGCAATTTTGGTCACATTGAGGCTTTAAAAAGTAGTTATTCAATATGAGGCGCAATCCAAATGACATTTTGAATCAATTTTTCTACAGTCCAAAAAATCAATTTTCTGATGAAAAATGATGACCCGTGACCTGTTGAACTTTCTCCAGATGGTCAGAAATGGTAATTTTTTTAATGTTTAATTTTTTGACTGTAAATGGCTATTGCAAGTGAATTATCACTTTTGGAACTAAAATAAGTGTGTTTAGAGTCATTTTAATGCCTGAAATTGGTCGAAATAGAAGCTTCTGAGAAGGAGAAAAAGTCTGTAAAAATGGCAATTTTTGTCACATTGAGGCTTTAAAAAGTTGTTATTCAACATGAGGCACAATCCAAATGTCATTTTGAATCAATTTTTCTACAGTCCAAAACATCAATTTTCTGATGAACAATGATTACCCGTGACCTGTTGAACTTTCTCCAGATGGTCAGAAATTGTAATTTTTTAATGTTTAATTTTTTGACTGTAAATGGCTATTGCAAGTGAATTATCAATTTTGGAACTAAAATAAGTGTATTTAGAGTCATTTTAATGCCTGAAATTGGTCGAAATAGAAGCTTCTGAGTGGAAGAAAATGTCTGTAAAAATGGCAATTTTGGTCACATTGAGGCTTTAAAAAGTAGTTATTCAACATGAGGCGCAATCCAAATGACATTTTGAATCAATTTTTCTACAGTCCAAAAAATCAATTTTCTGATGAAAAACGATGACCCGTGACCTGTCAAACGTTCTTCAGATGGTCAAAAATGGTAATTTTTTTATTTTTCATTTTTTGACTGTAAATGACTATTGCATGTGAATTATCATTTTTGGAAATAAAATACGTGTGTTTAGAGTCATTTTAATGCCCGAAATTGGAGGAAATAGAAGCTTCTGAGTGGGAGAAAAGTCTATAAAAATGGCAATTTTGGTCACATTGAGGCTTTAAAAAGTAGTTATTCAATATGAGGCGCAATCCAAATGACATTTTGAATCAATTTTTCTACAGTCCAAAAAATCAATTTTCTGATGAAAAATGATGACCCGTGACCTGTTGAACTTTCTCCAGATGGTCAGAAATGGTAATTTTTTTAATGTTTAATTTTTTGACTGTAAATGGCTATTGCAAGTGAATTATCACTTTTGGAACTAAAATAAGTGTGTTTAGAGTCATTTTAATGCCTGAAATTGGTCGAAATAGAAGCTTCTGAGAAGGAGAAAAAGTCTGTAAAAATGGCAATTTTTGTCACATTGAGGCTTTAAAAAGTTGTTATTCAACATGAGGCACAATCCAAATGTCATTTTGAATCAATTTTTCTACAGTCCAAAACATCAATTTTCTGATGAACAATGATTACCCGTGACCTGTTGAACTTTCTCCAGATGGTCAGAAATTGTAATTTTTTAATGTTTAATTTTTTGTCTGTAAATGGCTATTGCAAGTGAATTATCAATTTTGGAACTAAAATAAGTGTATTTAGAGTCATTTTAATGCCTGAAATTGGTCGAAATAGAAGCTTCTGAGTGGAAGAAAATGTCTGTAAAAATGGCAATTTTGGTCACATTGAGGCTTTAAAAAGTAGTTATTCAACATGAGGCGCAATCCAAATGACATTTTGAATCAATTTTTCTACAGTCCAAAAAATCAATTTTCTGATGAAAAACGATGACCCGTGACCTGTCAAACGTTCTTCAGATGGTCAAAAATGGTAATTTTTTTATTTTTCATTTTTTGACTGTAAATGACTATTGCATGTGAATTATCATTTTTGGAAATAAAATACGTGTGTTTAGAGTCATTTTAATGCCCGAAATTGGAGGAAATAGAAGCTTCTGAGTGGGAGAAAAGTCTATAAAAATGGCAATTTTGGTCACATTGAGGCTTTAAAAAGTAGTTATTCAATATGAGGCGCAATCCAAATGACATTTTGAATCAATTTTTCTACAGTCCAAAAAATCAATTTTCTGATGAAAAATGATGACCCGTGACCTGTTGAACTTTCTCCTGATGGTCAGAAATGGTAATTTTTTTAATGTTTAATTTTTTGACTGTAAATGGCTATTGCAAGTGAATTATCACTTTTGGAACTAAAATAAGTGTGTTTAGAGTCATTTTAATGCCTGAAATTGGTCGAAATAGAAGCTTCTGAGAAGGAGAAAAAGTCTGTAAAAATGGCAATTTTTGTCACATTGAGGCTTTAAAAAGTTGTTATTCAACATGAGGCACAATCCAAATGACATTTTGAATCAATTTTTCTACAGTCCAAAACATCAATTTTCTGATGAACAATGATTACCCGTGACCTGTTGAACTTTCTCCAGATGGTCAGAAATTGTAATTTTTTAATGTTTAATTTTTTGACTGTAAATGGCTATTGCAAGTGAATTATCAATTTTGGAACTAAAATAAGTGTATTTAGAGTCATTTTAATGCCTGAAATTGGTCGAAATAGAAGCTTCTGAGTGGAAGAAAATGTCTGTAAAAATGGCAATTTTGGTCACATTGAGGCTTTAAAAAGTAGTTATTCAACATGAGGCGCAATCCAAATGACATTTTGAATCAATTTTTCTACAGTCCAAAAAATCAATTTTCTGATGAAAAACGATGACCCGTGACCTGTCAAACGTTCTTCAGATGGTCAAAAATGGTAATTTTTTTATTTTTCATTTTTTGACTGTAAATGACTATTGCATGTGAATTATCATTTTTGGAAATAAAATACGTGTGTTTAGAGTCATTTTAATGCCCGAAATTGGAGGAAATAGAAGCTTCTGAGTGGGAGAAAAGTCTATAAAAATGGCAATTTTGGTCACATTGAGGCTTTAAAAAGTAGTTATTCAACATGAGGCATAATCCAAATGACATTTTGAATACATTTTTCTACAGTCCCAAAAATCCATTTTCTGATGAAAAACCATGACCCATGACCTGTTGACTTTCTCCAGATGGTCAGAAATGTTAATTTTTTAATTTTTCATTTTTTGACTGTAAATGACAATTGCATGTGAATTATCACTTTTGGAACTAAAATAAGTGTGTTTTGAGTCATTTTAATGCCTGAAATTGGTCGAAATAGAAGCTTCTGAGATGGAGAAAAAGTCTGTAAAAATGGCAATTTTCGTCACATTAAGGCTTTAAAAAGTAGTTATTCAATATGAGGCACAATCCAAAAGACATTTTGAATCAATTTTTCTACAGTCCAAAAAACCATTTTTCTGATGAAAAACGATGACCCGTGACCTGTTGTACTTTCTCCAGATAGTCAGAAATTATAATTTTTTTATTTTTAATTTTTTGACTGTAAATGACTATTGCATGTGAATTATCACTTTTGGAACTAAAATAAGTGTGTTTTGAGTCATTTTAATGCCTGAAATTGGTCGAAATAGAAGCTTCTGAGAAGGAGAAAAAGTCTGTAAAAATGGCAATTTTTGTCACATTGAGGCTTTAAAAAGTAGTTATTCAACATGAGGCACAATCCAAATGACATTTTGAATCAATTTTTCTACAGTCCAAAAAATCAATTTTCTGATGAAAAACGATGACCCGTGACCAGTTAAACTTTCTCCAGATGGTCTGAAATGGTAATTTTTTAACGTTTAATTTTTTGACTGTAAATGACAATTGCATGTGAATTATCACTTTTGGAACTAAAATACGTGTGTTTTGAGTCATTTTAATGCCTGAAATTGGTCGAAATAAAGCTTCTGAGAAGGAGAAAAAGTCTGTAAAAATGGCAATTTTCGTCACATTGAGGCTTTAAAAAGTAGTTATTCAACATGAGGCACAATCCAAATGACATTTTGAATCAATTTTTCTACAGTCCAAAAAATCAATTTTCTGATGAAAAACGATGACCCATGACCTGTTGTACTTTCTCCAGATGGTCAGAAATTTTAATTTTTTTATTTTAAATTTTTTGACTGTAAATGACTATTGCATGTGAATTATTACTTTTGGAACTAAAATAAGTGTGTTTAGAGTCATTTTAGTGCCTGAAATAGGTCGAAATAGAAGCTTCTGAGTAGGAGAAAAAGTCTATAAAAATGGCAATTTCGGTCACGTTGAGGCTTTAAAAAGTAGTTATTCAACATGAGGCACAATCCAAATGACATTTTGAATAAATTTTTCTACAGTCCCAAAAATCCATTTTCTGATGAAAAACAATGACCCGTGACCTGTTGACTTTCTCCAGATGGTCAGAAATGTTAATTTTTTAATTTTTCATTTTTTGACTGTAAATGACAATTGCATGTGAATTATCACTTTTGGAACTAAAATAAGTGTGTTTTGAGTCATTTTAATGCCTGAAATTGGTTGAAATAGAAGCTTCTGAGAAGGAGAAAAAGTCTGTAAAAATGGCAATTTTTGTCACATTGAGGCTTTAAAAAGTAGTTATTCAACATGAGGCACAATCCAAATTACATTTTGAATCAATTTTTCTACAGTCCAAAAAATCAATTTTCTGTTGAAAAACGATGACCCGTGACCAGTTAAACTTTCTCCAGATGGTCTGAAATCGTAATTTTTTAATGTTTAATTTTTTGATTGTAGATGACAATTGCATGTGAATTATCACTTTTGGAACTAAAATAAGTGTGTTTTGAGTCATTTTAATGCCTGAAATTGGTCGAAATAGAAGCTTCTGAGAAGGAGAAAAAGTCTGTAAAAATGGCAATTTTTGTCACATTGAGGCTTTAAAAAGTAGTTATTCAACATGAGGCACAATCCAAATGACATTTTGAATCAATTTTTCTACAGTCCAAAAATCAATTTTCTGATGAACAATGATTACCCGTGACCTGTTGAACTTTCTCCAGATGGTCAGAAATTGTAATTTTTTAATGTTTAATTTTTTGACTGTAAATGGCTATTGCAAGTGAATTATCAATTTTGGAACTAAAATAAGTGTATTTAGAGTCATTTTAATGCCTGAAATTGGTCGAAATAGAAGCTTCTGAGTGGAAGAAAATGTCTGTAAAAATGGCAATTTTGGTCACATTGAGGCTTTAAAAAGTAGTTATTCAACATGAGGCGCAATCCAAATGACATTTTGAATCAATTTTTCTACAGTCCAAAAAATCAATTTTCTGATGAAAAACGATGACCCGTGACCTGTCAAACGTTCTTCAGATGGTCAAAAATGGTAATTTTTTTATTTTTCATTTTTTGACTGTAAATGACTATTGCATGTGAATTATCATTTTTGGAAATAAAATACGTGTGTTTAGAGTCATTTTAATGCCCGAAATTGGAGGAAATAGAAGCTTCTGAGTGGGAGAAAAGTCTATAAAAATGGCAATTTTGGTCACATTGAGGCTTTAAAAAGTAGTTATTCAACATGAGGCATAATCCAAATGACATTTTGAATACATTTTTCTACAGTCCCAAAAATCCATTTTCTGATGAAAAACCATGACCCATGACCTGTTGACTTTCTCCAGATGGTCAGAAATGTTAATTTTTTAATTTTTCATTTTTTGACTGTAAATGACAATTGCATGTGAATTATCACTTTTGGAACTAAAATAAGTGTGTTTTGAGTCATTTTAATGCCTGAAATTGGTCGAAATAGAAGCTTCTGAGATGGAGAAAAAGTCTGTAAAAATGGCAATTTTCGTCACATTAAGGCTTTAAAAAGTAGTTATTCAATATGAGGCACAATCCAAAAGACATTTTGAATCAATTTTTCTACAGTCCAAAAAACCATTTTTCTGATGAAAAACGATGACCCGTGACCTGTTGTACTTTCTCCAGATGGTCAGAAATTATAATTTTTTTATTTTTAATTTTTTGACTGTAAATGACTATTGCATGTGAATTATCACTTTTGGAACTAAAATAAGTGTGTTTTGAGTCATTTTAATGCCTGAAATTGGTCGAAATAGAAGCTTCTGAGAAGGAGAAAAAGTCTGTAAAAATGGCAATTTTTGTCACATTGAGGCTTTAAAAAGTAGTTATTCAACATGAGGCACAATCCAAATGACATTTTGAATCAATTTTTCTACAGTCCAAAAAATCAATTTTCTGATGAAAAACGATGACCCGTGACCAGTTAAACTTTCTCCAGATGGTCTGAAATGGTAATTTTTTAACGTTTAATTTTTTGACTGTAAATGACAATTGCATGTGAATTATCACTTTTGGAACTAAAATACGTGTGTTTTGAGTCATTTTAATGCCTGAAATTGGTCGAAATAAAGCTTCTGAGAAGGAGAAAAAGTCTGTAAAAATGGCAATTTTCGTCACATTGAGGCTTTAAAAAGTAGTTATTCAACATGAGGCACAATCCAAATGACATTTTGAATCAATTTTTCTACAGTCCAAAAAATCAATTTTCTGATGAAAAACGATGACCCATGACCTGTTGTACTTTCTCCAGATGGTCAGAAATTTTAATTTTTTTATTTTAAATTTTTTGACTGTAAATGACTATTGCATGTGAATTATTACTTTTGGAACTAAAATAAGTGTGTTTAGAGTCATTTTAGTGCCTGAAATAGGTCGAAATAGAAGCTTCCGAGTAGGAGAAAAAGTCTATAAAAATGGCAATTTCGGTCACGTTGAGGCTTTAAAAAGTAGTTATTCAACATGAGGCACAATCCAAATGACATTTTGAATACATTTTTCTACAGTCCCAAAAATCCATTTTCTGATGAAAAACAATGACCCGTGACCTGTTGACTTTCTCCAGATGGTCAGAAATGTTAATTTTTTAATTTTTCATTTTTTGACTGTAAATGACAATTGCATGTGAATTATCACTTTTGGAACTAAAATAAGTGCGTTTTGAGTCATTTTAATGCCTGAAATTGGTCGAAATAGAAGCTTCTGAGATGGAGAAAAAGTCTGTAAAAATGGCAATTTTCGTCACATTAAGGCTTTAAAAAGTAGTTATTCAATATGAGGCACAATCCAAAAGACATTTTGAATCAATTTTTCTACAGTCCAAAAAACCATTTTTCTGATGAAAAACGATGACCCGTGACCAGTTAAACTTTCTCCAGATGGTCTGAAATCGTAATTTTTTAATGTTTAATTTTTTGATTGTAGATGACAATTGCATGTGAATTATCACTTTTGGAACTAAAATAAGTGTGTTTTGAGTCATTTTAATGCCTGAAATTGGTCGAAATAGAAGCTTCTGAGAAGGAGAAAAAGTCTGTAAAAATGGCAATTTTTGTCACATTGAGGCTTTAAAAAGTAGTTATTCAACATGAGGCACAATCCAAATGACATTTTGAATCAATTTTTCTACAGTCCAAAAAATCAAATTTCTGATGAAAAACGATGACCCGTGACCAGTTAAACTTTCTCCAGATGGTCTGAAATCGTAATTTTTTAACGTTTCATTTTTTGACTGTAGATGACAATTGCATGTGAATTATCTCTTTTGGAACTAAAATAAGTATGTTTTGAGTCATTTTAATGCCTGAAATTGGTCGAAATAGAAGCTTCTGAGAAGGAGAAAAAGTCTGTAAAAATGGCAATTTTTGTCACATTGAGGCTTTAAAAAGTAGTTATTCAACATGAGGCACAATCCAAATGACATTTTGAATCAATTTTTCTACAGTCCAAAAAATCAATTTTCTGATGAAAAACGATGACCCGTGACCTGTCAAACGTTCTTCAGATGGTCAAAAATGGTAATTTTTTAATTTTTCATTTTTTGACTGTAAATGACTATTGCATGTGAATTATCACTTTTGGAAATAAAATACGTGTGTTTAGAGTCATTTTAATGCCCGAAATTGGTGGAAATAGAAGCTTCTGAGTGGGAGAAAAGTCTATAAAAATGGCAATTTTGGTCACATTGAGGCTTTAAAAAGTAGTTATTCAATATGAGGCGCAATCCAAATGACATTTTGAATCAATTTTTCTACAGTCCAAAAAATCAATTTTCTGATGAAAAATGATGACCCGTGACCTGTTGAACTTTCTCCAGATGGTCAGAAATGGTAATTTTTTTAATGTTTAATTTTTTGACTGTAAATGGCTATTGCAAGTGAATTATCACTTTTGGAACTAAAATAAGTGTGTTTAGAGTCATTTTAATGCCTGAAATTGGTCGAAATAGAAGCTTCTGAGAAGGAGAAAAAGTCTGTAAAAATGGCAATTTTTGTCACATTGAGGCTTTAAAAAGTTGTTATTCAACATGAGGCACAATCCAAATGACATTTTGAATCAATTTTTCTACAGTCCAAAACATCAATTTTCTGATGAACAATGATTACCCGTGACCTGTTGAACTTTCTCCAGATGGTCAGAAATTGTAATTTTTTAATGTTTAATTTTTTGACTGTAAATGGCTATTGCAAGTGAATTATCAATTTTGGAACTAAAATAAGTGTATTTAGAGTCATTTTAATGCCTGAAATTGGTCGAAATAGAAGCTTCTGAGTGGAAGAAAATGTCTGTAAAAATGGCAATTTTGGTCACATTGAGGCTTTAAAAAGTAGTTATTCAACATGAGGCGCAATCCAAATGACATTTTGAATCAATTTTTCTACAGTCCAAAAAATCAATTTTCTGATGAAAAACGATGACCCGTGACCTGTCAAACGTTCTTCAGATGGTCAAAAATGGTAATTTTTTTATTTTTCATTTTTTGACTGTAAATGACTATTGCATGTGAATTATCATTTTTGGAAATAAAATACGTGTGTTTAGAGTCATTTTAATGCCCGAAATTGGAGGAAATAGAAGCTTCTGAGTGGGAGAAAAGTCTATAAAAATGGCAATTTTGGTCACATTGAGGCTTTAAAAAGTAGTTATTCAATATGAGGCGCAATTCAAATGACATTTTGAATCAATTTTTCTACAGTCCAAAAAATCAATTTTCTGATGAAAAATGATGACCCGTGACCTGTTGAACTTTCTCCAGATGGTCAGAAATGGTAATTTTTTTAATGTTTAATTTTTTGACTGTAAATGGCTATTGCAAGTGAATTATCACTTTTGGAACTAAAATAAGTGTGTTTAGAGTCATTTTAATGCCTGAAATTGGTCGAAATAGAAGCTTCTGAGAAGGAGAAAAAGTCTGTAAAAATGGCAATTTTTGTCACATTGAGGCTTTAAAAAGTAGTTATTCAACATGAGGCACAATCCAAATGACATTTTGAATCAATTTTTCTACAGTCCAAAAAATAAATTTTCTGATGAAAAACGATGACCCGTGACCAGTTAAACTTTCTCCAGATGGTCTGAAATGGTAATTTTTTAATGTTTAATTTTTTGACTGCAAATGACAATTGCATGTGAATTATCACTTTTGGAACTAAAATAAGTGTGTTTTGAGTAATTTTAATGCCTGAAATTGGTCGAAATAGAAGCTTCTGAGACGGAGAAAAAGTCTATAAAAATGGCAATTTTGGTCACATTGAGGCTTTAAAAAGTAGTTATTCAACATGAGGCACAATCCAAATGACATTTTGAATAAATTTTTCTACAGTCCCAAAAATCCATTTTCTGATGAAAAACAATGACCCGTGACCTGTTGTACTTTCTCCAGATGGTCAGAAATTTAAATTTTTTTATTTTTAAGTTTTTTGACTGTAAATGACTATTGCATGTGAATTATCACTTTTGGAACTAAAATACGTGTGTTTTGAGTCATTATAATGCCAGAAATTGGTCGAAATAAAGTTTCTGAGAAGGAGAAAAAGTCTGTAAAAATGGCAATTTTCGTCACATTGAGGCTTTAAAAAGTAGTTATTCAACATGAGGCACAATCCAAATGACATTTTGAATCAATTTTTCAACAGTCCAAAAAATCAATTTTCTGATGAAAAACGATGACCCATGACCTGTTGTACTTTCTCCAGATGGTCAGAAATTTTAATTTTTTTATTTTAAATTTTTTGACTGTAAATGACTATTGCATGTGAATTATTACTTTTGGAACTAAAATAAGTGTGTTTAGAGTCATTTTAGTGCCTGAAATAGGTCGAAATAGAAGCTTCTGAGTAGGAGAAAAAGTCTATAAAAATGGCAATTTCGGTCACGTTGAGGCTTTAAAAAGTAGTTATTCAACATTGAGGCACAATCCAAATGACATTTTGAATAAATTTTTCTACAGTCCCAAAAATCCATTTTCTGATGAAAAACAATGACCCGTGACCTGTTGACTTTCTCCAGATGGTCAGAAATGTTAATTTTTTAATTTTTCATTTTTTGACTGTAAATGACAATTGCATGTGAATTATCACTTTTGGAACTAAAATAAGTGTGTTTTGAGTCATTTTAATGCCTGAAATTGGTTGAAATAGAAGCTTCTGAGAAGGAGAAAAAGTCTGTAAAAATGGCAATTTTTGTCACATTGAGGCTTTAAAAAGTAGTTATTCAACATGAGGCACAATCCAAATTACATTTTGAATCAATTTTTCTACAGTCCAAACAATCAATTTTCTGATGAAAAACGATGACCCGTGACCAGTTAAACTTTCTCCAGATGGTCTGAAATCGTAATTTTTTAACGTTTAATTTTTTGATTGTAGATGACAATTGCATGTGAATTATCACTTTTTGAACTAAAATAAGTGTGTTTTGAGTCATTTTAATGCCTGAAATTGGTCGAAATAGAAGCTTCTGAGAAGGAGAAAAAGTCTGTAAAAATGGCAATTTTTGTCACATTGAGGCTTTAAAAAGTAGTTATTCAACATGAGGCACAATCCAAATGACATTTTGAATCAATTTTTCTACAGTCCAAAAAATCAATTTTCTGATGAAAAACGATGACCCGTGACCTGTCAAACGTTCTTCAGATGGTCAAAAATGGTAATTTTTTAATTTTTCATTTTTTGACTGTAAATGACTATTGCATGTGAATTATCACTTTTGGAAATAAAATACGTGTGTTTAGAGTCATTTTAATGCCCGAAATTGGTGGAAATAGAAGCTTCTGAGTGGGAGAAAAGTCTATAAAAATGGCAATTTTGGTCACATTGAGGCTTTAAAAAGTAGTTATTCAATATGAGGCGCAATCCAAATGACATTTTGAATCAATTTTTCTACAGTCCAAAAAATCAATTTTCTGATGAAAAATGATGACCCGTGACCTGTTGAACTTTCTCCAGATGGTCAGAAATGGTAATTTCTTTAATGTTTAATTTTTTGACTGTAAATGGCTATTGCAAGTGAATTATCACTTTTGGAACTAAAATAAGTGTGTTTAGAGTCATTTTAATGCCTGAAATTGGTCGAAATAGAAGCTTCTGAGAAGGAGAAAAAGTCTGTAAAAATGGCAATTTTTGTCACATTGAGGCTTTAAAAAGTTGTTATTCAACATGAGGCACAATCCAAATGACATTTTGAATAAATTTTTCTACAGTCCCAAAAATCCATTTTCTGATGAAAAAAAATGACCTGTGACCTGTTGTACTTTCTCCAGATGGTCAGAAATTTAAATTTTTTTATTTTTAATTTTTTGACTGTAAATGACTATTGCATGTGAATTATCACTTTTGGAACTAAAATACGTGTGTTTTGAGTCATTATAATGCCTGAAATTGGTCGAAATAAAGCTTCTGAGAAGGAGAAAAAGTCTGTAAAAATGGCAATTTTCGTCACATTGAGGCTTTAAAAAGTAGTTATTCAACATGAGGCACAATCCAAATGAAATTTTGAATCAATTTTTCTACAGTCCAAAAAACCAATTTTCTGATGAAAAACGATGACCCGTGACCAGTTAAACTTTCTCCAGATGGTCTGAAATGGTAATTTTTATCGTATCATTTGTCGACTGTAAATGACAATTGCATGTGAATTATCACTTTTGGAACTAAAATACGTGTGTTTTGAGTCATTTTAATGCCTGAAATTGGTCGAAATAAAGCTTCTGAGAAGGAGAAAAAGTCTGTAAAAATGGCAATTTTCGTCACATTGAGGCTTTAAAAAGTAGCTATTCAACATGAGGCACAATCCAAATGACATTTTGAATCAATTTTTCTACAGTCCAAAAAATCAATTTTCTGATGAAAAACGATGACCCGTGACCAGTTAAACTTTCTCCAGATGGTCTGAAATGGTAATTTTTTAACATTTAATTTTTTGACTGTAAATGACAATTGCATGTGAATTATCACTTTTGGAACTAAAATACGTGTGTTTTGAGTCATTTTAATGCCTGAAATTGGTCGAAATAAAGCTTCTGAGAAGGAGAAAAAGTCTGTAAAAATGGCAATTTTCATCACATTGAGGCTTTAAAAAGTAGTTATTCAACATGAGGCACAATCCAAATGACATTTTGAATCAATTTTTCTACAGTCCAAAAAATCAATTTTCTGATGAAAAACGATGACCCATGACCTGTTGTACTTTCTCCAGATGGTCAGAAATTTTAATTTTTTTATTTTAAATTTTTTGACTGTAAATGACTATTGCATGTGAATTATTACTTTTGGAACTAAAATAAGTGTGTTTAGAGTCATTTTAGTGCCTGAAATAGGTTGAAATAGAAGCTTCTGAGTAGGAGAAAAAGTCTATAAAAATGGCAATTTCGGTCACGTTGAGGCTTTAAAAAGTAGTTATTCAACATGAGGCACAATCCAAATGACATTTTGAATAAATTTTTCTACAGTCCCAAAAATCCATTTTCTGATGAAAAACAATGACCCGTGACCTGTTGACTTTCTCCAGATGGTCAGAAATGTTAATTTTTTAATTTTTCATTTTTTGACTGTAAATGACAATTGCATGTGAATTATCACTTTTGGAACTAAAATAAGTGTGTTTTGAGTCATTTTAATGCCTGAAATTGGTTGAAATAGAAGCTTCTGAGAAGGAGAAAAAGTCTGTAAAAATGGCAATTTTTGTCACATTGAGGCTTTAAAAAGTAGTTATTCAACATGAGGCACAATCCAAATTACATTTTGAATCAATTTTTCTACAGTCCAAAAAATCAATTTTCTGATGAAAAACGATGACCCGTGACCAGTTAAACTTTCTCCAGATGGTCTGAAATCGTAATTTTTTAACGTTTAATTTTTTGATTGTAGATGACAATTGCATGTGAATTATCAATTTTGGAACTAAAATAAGTGTGTTTTGAGTCATTTTAATGCCTGAAATTGGTCGAAATAGAAGCTTCTGAGAAGGAGAAAAAGTCTGTAAAAATGGCAATTTTTGTCACATTGAGGCTTTAAAAAGTAGTTATTCAACATGAGGCACAATCCAAATGACATTTTGAATCAATTTTTCTACAGTCCAAAAAATCAATTTTCTGATGAAAAACGATGACCCGTGACCTGTCAAACGTTCTTCAGATGGTCAAAAATGGTAATTTTTTAATTTTTCATTTTTTGACTGTAAATGACTATTGCATGTGAATTATCACTTTTGGAAATAAAATACGTGTGTTTAGAGTCATTTTAATGCCCGAAATTGGTGGAAATAGAAGCTTCTGAGTGGGAGAAAAGTCTATAAAAATGGCAATTTTGGTCACATTGAGGCTTTAAAAAGTAGTTATTCAATATGAGGCGCAATCCAAATGACATTTTGAATCAATTTTTCTACAGTCCAAAAAATCAATTTTCTGATGAAAAATGATGACCCGTGACCTGTTGAACTTTCTCCAGATGGTCAGAAATGGTAATTTTTTTAATGTTTAATTTTTTGACTGTAAATGGCTATTGCAAGTGAATTATCACTTTTGGAACTAAAATAAGTGTGTTTAGAGTCATTTTAATGCCTGAAATTGGTCGAAATAGAAGCTTCTGAGAAGGAGAAAAAGTCTGTAAAAATGGCAATTTTTGTCACATTGAGGCTTTAAAAAGTTGTTATTCAACATGAGGCACAATCCAAATGTCATTTTGAATCAATTTTTCTACAGTCCAAAACATCAATTTTCTGATGAACAATGATTACCCGTGACCTGTTGAACTTTCTCCAGATGGTCAGAAATTGTAATTTTTTAATGTTTAATTTTTTGACTGTAAATGGCTATTGCAAGTGAATTATCAATTTTGGAACTAAAATAAGTGTATTTAGAGTCATTTTAATGCCTGAAATTGGTCGAAATAGAAGCTTCTGAGTGGAAGAAAATGTCTGTAAAAATGGCAATTTTGGTCACATTGAGGCTTTAAAAAGTAGTTATTCAACATGAGGCGCAATCCAAATGACATTTTGAATCAATTTTTCTACAGTCCAAAAAATCAATTTTCTGATGAAAAACGATGACCCGTGACCTGTCAAACGTTCTTCAGATGGTCAAAAATGGTAATTTTTTTATTTTTCATTTTTTGACTGTAAATGACTATTGCATGTGAATTATCATTTTTGGAAATAAAATACGTGTGTTTAGAGTCATTTTAATGCCCGAAATTGGAGGAAATAGAAGCTTCTGAGTGGGAGAAAAGTCTATAAAAATGGCAATTTTGGTCACATTGAGGCTTTAAAAAGTAGTTATTCAATATGAGGCGCAATCCAAATGACATTTTGAATCAATTTTTCTACAGTCCAAAAAATCAATTTTCTGATGAAAAATGATGACCCGTGACCTGTTGAACTTTCTCCAGATGGTCAGAAATGGTAATTTTTTTAATGTTTAATTTTTTGACTGTAAATGGCTATTGCAAGTGAATTATCACTTTTGGAACTAAAATAAGTGTGTTTAGAGTCATTTTAATGCCTGAAATTGGTCGAAATAGAAGCTTCTGAGAAGGAGAAAAAGTCTGTAAAAATGGCAATTTTTGTCACATTGAGGCTTTAAAAAGTTGTTATTCAACATGAGGCACAATCCAAATGTCATTTTGAATCAATTTTTCTACAGTCCAAAACATCAATTTTCTGATGAACAATGATTACCCGTGACCTGTTGAACTTTCTCCAGATGGTCAGAAATTGTAATTTTTTAATGTTTAATTTTTTGTCTGTAAATGGCTATTGCAAGTGAATTATCAATTTTGGAACTAAAATAAGTGTATTTAGAGTCATTTTAATGCCTGAAATTGGTCGAAATAGAAGCTTCTGAGTGGAAGAAAATGTCTGTAAAAATGGCAATTTTGGTCACATTGAGGTTAAAAAGTAGTTATTCAACATGAGGCGCAATCCAAATGACATTTTGAATCAATTTTTCTACAGTCCAAAAAATCAATTTTCTGATGAAAAACGATGACCCGTGACCTGTCAAACGTTCTTCAGATGGTCAAAAATGGTAATTTTTTTATTTTTCATTTTTTGACTGTAAATGACTATTGCATGTGAATTATCATTTTTGGAAATAAAATACGTGTGTTTAGAGTCATTTTAATGCCCGAAATTGGAGGAAATAGAAGCTTCTGAGTGGGAGAAAAGTCTATAAAAATGGCAATTTTGGTCACATTGAGGCTTTAAAAAGTAGTTATTCAATATGAGGCGCAATCCAAATGACATTTTGAATCAATTTTTCTACAGTCCAAAAAATCAATTTTCTGATGAAAAATGATGACCCGTGACCTGTTGAACTTTCTCCTGATGGTCAGAAATGGTAATTTTTTTAATGTTTAATTTTTTGACTGTAAATGGCTATTGCAAGTGAATTATCACTTTTGGAACTAAAATAAGTGTGTTTAGAGTCATTTTAATGCCTGAAATTGGTCGAAATAGAAGCTTCTGAGAAGGAGAAAAAGTCTGTAAAAATGGCAATTTTTGTCACATTGAGGCTTTAAAAAGTTGTTATTCAACATGAGGCACAATCCAAATGACATTTTGAATCAATTTTTCTACAGTCCAAAACATCAATTTTCTGATGAACAATGATTACCCGTGACCTGTTGAACTTTCTCCAGATGGTCAGAAATTGTAATTTTTTAATGTTTAATTTTTTGACTGTAAATGGCTATTGCAAGTGAATTATCAATTTTGGAACTAAAATAAGTGTATTTAGAGTCATTTTAATGCCTGAAATTGGTCGAAATAGAAGCTTCTGAGTGGAAGAAAATGTCTGTAAAAATGGCAATTTTGGTCACATTGAGGCTTTAAAAAGTAGTTATTCAACATGAGGCGCAATCCAAATGACATTTTGAATCAATTTTTCTACAGTCCAAAAAAATCAATTTTCTGATGAAAAACGATGACCCGTGACCTGTCAAACGTTCTTCAGATGGTCAAAAATGGTAATTTTTTTATTTTTCATTTTTTGACTGTAAATGACTATTGCATGTGAATTATCATTTTTGGAAATAAAATACGTGTGTTTAGAGTCATTTTAATGCCCGAAATTGGAGGAAATAGAAGCTTCTGAGTGGGAGAAAAGTCTATAAAAATGGCAATTTTGGTCACATTGAGGCTTTAAAAAGTAGTTATTCAACATGAGGCATAATCCAAATGACATTTTGAATACATTTTTCTACAGTCCCAAAAATCCATTTTCTGATGAAAAACCATGACCCATGACCTGTTGACTTTCTCCAGATGGTCAGAAATGTTAATTTTTTAATTTTTCATTTTTTGACTGTAAATGACAATTGCATGTGAATTATCACTTTTGGAACTAAAATAAGTGTGTTTTGAGTCATTTTAATGCCTGAAATTGGTCGAAATAGAAGCTTCTGAGATGGAGAAAAAGTCTGTAAAAATGGCAATTTTCGTCACATTAAGGCTTTAAAAAGTAGTTATTCAATATGAGGCACAATCCAAAAGACATTTTGAATCAATTTTTCTACAGTCCAAAAAACCATTTTTCTGATGAAAAACGATGACCCGTGACCTGTTGTACTTTCTCCAGATAGTCAGAAATTATAATTTTTTTATTTTTAATTTTTTGACTGTAAATGACTATTGCATGTGAATTATCACTTTTGGAACTAAAATAAGTGTGTTTTGAGTCATTTTAATGCCTGAAATTGGTCGAAATAGAAGCTTCTGAGAAGGAGAAAAAGTCTGTAAAAATGGCAATTTTTGTCACATTGAGGCTTTAAAAAGTAGTTATTCAACATGAGGCACAATCCAAATGACATTTTGAATCAATTTTTCTACAGTCCAAAAAATCAATTTTCTGATGAAAAACGATGACCCGTGACCAGTTAAACTTTCTCCAGATGGTCTGAAATGGTAATTTTTTAACGTTTAATTTTTTGACTGTAAATGACAATTGCATGTGAATTATCACTTTTGGAACTAAAATACGTGTGTTTTGAGTCATTTTAATGCCTGAAATTGGTCGAAATAAAGCTTCTGAGAAGGAGAAAAAGTCTGTAAAAATGGCAATTTTCGTCACATTGAGGCTTTAAAAAGTAGTTATTCAACATGAGGCACAATCCAAATGACATTTTGAATCAATTTTTCTACAGTCCAAAAAATCAATTTTCTGATGAAAAACGATGACCCATGACCTGTTGTACTTTCTCCAGATGGTCAGAAATTTTAATTTTTTTATTTTAAATTTTTTGACTGTAAATGACTATTGCATGTGAATTATTACTTTTGGAACTAAAATAAGTGTGTTTAGAGTCATTTTAGTGCCTGAAATAGGTCGAAATAGAAGCTTCTGAGTAGGAGAAAAAGTCTATAAAAATGGCAATTTCGGTCACGTTGAGGCTTTAAAAAGTAGTTATTCAACATGAGGCACAATCCAAATGACATTTTGAATAAATTTTTCTACAGTCCCAAAAATCCATTTTCTGATGAAAAACAATGACCCGTGACCTGTTGACTTTCTCCAGATGGTCAGAAATGTTAATTTTTTAATTTTTCATTTTTTGACTGTAAATGACAATTGCATGTGAATTATCACTTTTGGAACTAAAATAAGTGTGTTTTGAGTCATTTTAATGCCTGAAATTGGTTGAAATAGAAGCTTCTGAGAAGGAGAAAAAGTCTGTAAAAATGGCAATTTTTGTCACATTGAGGCTTTAAAAAGTAGTTATTCAACATGAGGCACAATCCAAATTACATTTTGAATCAATTTTTCTACAGTCCAAAAAATCAATTTTCTGATGAAAAACGATGACCCGTGACCAGTTAAACTTTCTCCAGATGGTCTGAAATCGTAATTTTTTAATGTTTAATTTTTTGATTGTAGATGACAATTGCATGTGAATTATCACTTTTGGAACTAAAATAAGTGTGTTTTGAGTCATTTTAATGCCTGAAATTGGTCGAAATAGAAGCTTCTGAGAAGGAGAAAAAGTCTGTAAAAATGGCAATTTTTGTCACATTGAGGCTTTAAAAAGTAGTTATTCAACATGAGGCACAATCCAAATGACATTTTGAATCAATTTTTCTACAGTCCAAAAATCAATTTTCTGATGAACAATGATTACCCGTGACCTGTTGAACTTTCTCCAGATGGTCAGAAATTGTAATTTTTTAATGTTTAATTTTTTGACTGTAAATGGCTATTGCAAGTGAATTATCAATTTTGGAACTAAAATAAGTGTATTTAGAGTCATTTTAATGCCTGAAATTGGTCGAAATAGAAGCTTCTGAGTGGAAGAAAATGTCTGTAAAAATGGCAATTTTGGTCACATTGAGGCTTTAAAAAGTAGTTATTCAACATGAGGCGCAATCCAAATGACATTTTGAATCAATTTTTCTACAGTCCAAAAAATCAATTTTCTGATGAAAAACGATGACCCGTGACCTGTCAAACGTTCTTCAGATGGTCAAAAATGGTAATTTTTTTATTTTTCATTTTTTGACTGTAAATGACTATTGCATGTGAATTATCATTTTTGGAAATAAAATACGTGTGTTTAGAGTCATTTTAATGCCCGAAATTGGAGGAAATAGAAGCTTCTGAGTGGGAGAAAAGTCTATAAAAATGGCAATTTTGGTCACATTGAGGCTTTAAAAAGTAGTTATTCAACATGAGGCATAATCCAAATGACATTTTGAATACATTTTTCTACAGTCCCAAAAATCCATTTTCTGATGAAAAACCATGACCCATGACCTGTTGACTTTCTCCAGATGGTCAGAAATGTTAATTTTTTAATTTTTCATTTTTTGACTGTAAATGACAATTGCATGTGAATTATCACTTTTGGAACTAAAATAAGTGTGTTTTGAGTCATTTTAATGCCTGAAATTGGTCGAAATAGAAGCTTCTGAGATGGAGAAAAAGTCTGTAAAAATGGCAATTTTCGTCACATTAAGGCTTTAAAAAGTAGTTATTCAATATGAGGCACAATCCAAAAGACATTTTGAATCAATTTTTCTACAGTCCAAAAAACCATTTTTCTGATGAAAAACGATGACCCGTGACCTGTTGTACTTTCTCCAGATGGTCAGAAATTATAATTTTTTTATTTTTAATTTTTTGACTGTAAATGACTATTGCATGTGAATTATCACTTTTGGAACTAAAATAAGTGTGTTTTGAGTCATTTTAATGCCTGAAATTGGTCGAAATAGAAGCTTCTGAGAAGGAGAAAAAGTCTGTAAAAATGGCAATTTTTGTCACATTGAGGCTTTAAAAAGTAGTTATTCAACATGAGGCACAATCCAAATGACATTTTGAATCAATTTTTCTACAGTCCAAAAAATCAATTTTCTGATGAAAAACGATGACCCGTGACCAGTTAAACTTTCTCCAGATGGTCTGAAATGGTAATTTTTTAACGTTTAATTTTTTGACTGTAAATGACAATTGCATGTGAATTATCACTTTTGGAACTAAAATACGTGTGTTTTGAGTCATTTTAATGCCTGAAATTGGTCGAAATAAAGCTTCTGAGAAGGAGAAAAAGTCTGTAAAAATGGCAATTTTCGTCACATTGAGGCTTTAAAAAGTAGTTATTCAACATGAGGCACAATCCAAATGACATTTTGAATCAATTTTTCTACAGTCCAAAAAATCAATTTTCTGATGAAAAACGATGACCCATGACCTGTTGTACTTTCTCCAGATGGTCAGAAATTTTAATTTTTTTATTTTAAATTTTTTGACTGTAAATGACTATTGCATGTGAATTATTACTTTTGGAACTAAAATAAGTGTGTTTAGAGTCATTTTAGTGCCTGAAATAGGTCGAAATAGAAGCTTCCGAGTAGGAGAAAAAGTCTATAAAAATGGCAATTTCGGTCACGTTGAGGCTTTAAAAAGTAGTTATTCAACATGAGGCACAATCCAAATGACATTTTGAATACATTTTTCTACAGTCCCAAAAATCCATTTTCTGATGAAAAACAATGACCCGTGACCTGTTGACTTTCTCCAGATGGTCAGAAATGTTAATTTTTTAATTTTTCATTTTTTGACTGTAAATGACAATTGCATGTGAATTATCACTTTTGGAACTAAAATAAGTGCGTTTTGAGTCATTTTAATGCCTGAAATTGGTCGAAATAGAAGCTTCTGAGATGGAGAAAAAGTCTGTAAAAATGGCAATTTTCGTCACATTAAGGCTTTAAAAAGTAGTTATTCAATATGAGGCACAATCCAAAAGACATTTTGAATCAATTTTTCTACAGTCCAAAAAACCATTTTTCTGATGAAAAACGATGACCCGTGACCAGTTAAACTTTCTCCAGATGGTCTGAAATCGTAATTTTTTAATGTTTAATTTTTTGATTGTAGATGACAATTGCATGTGAATTATCACTTTTGGAACTAAAATAAGTGTGTTTTGAGTCATTTTAATGCCTGAAATTGGTCGAAATAGAAGCTTCTGAGAAGGAGAAAAAGTCTGTAAAAATGGCAATTTTTGTCACATTGAGGCTTTAAAAAGTAGTTATTCAACATGAGGCACAATCCAAATGACATTTTGAATCAATTTTTCTACAGTCCAAAAAATCAAATTTCTGATGAAAAACGATGACCCGTGACCAGTTAAACTTTCTCCAGATGGTCTGAAATCGTAATTTTTTAACGTTTCATTTTTTGACTGTAGATGACAATTGCATGTGAATTATCTCTTTTGGAACTAAAATAAGTATGTTTTGAGTCATTTTAATGCCTGAAATTGGTCGAAATAGAAGCTTCTGAGAAGGAGAAAAAGTCTGTAAAAATGGCAATTTTTGTCACATTGAGGCTTTAAAAAGTAGTTATTCAACATGAGGCACAATCCAAATGACATTTTGAATCAATTTTTCTACAGTCCAAAAAAATCAATTTTCTGATGAAAAACGATGACCCGTGACCTGTCAAACGTTCTTCAGATGGTCAAAAATGGTAATTTTTTTATTTTTCATTTTTTGACTGTAAATGACTATTGCATGTGAATTATCATTTTTGGAAATAAAATACGTGTGTTTAGAGTCATTTTAATGCCCGAAATTGGAGGAAATAGAAGCTTCTGAGTGGGAGAAAAGTCTATAAAAATGGCAATTTTGGTCACATTGAGGCTTTAAAAAGTAGTTATTCAACATGAGGCATAATCCAAATGACATTTTGAATACATTTTTCTACAGTCCCAAAAATCCATTTTCTGATGAAAAACCATGACCCATGACCTGTTGACTTTCTCCAGATGGTCAGAAATGTTAATTTTTTAATTTTTCATTTTTTGACTGTAAATGACAATTGCATGTGAATTATCACTTTTGGAACTAAAATAAGTGTGTTTTGAGTCATTTTAATGCCTGAAATTGGTCGAAATAGAAGCTTCTGAGATGGAGAAAAAGTCTGTAAAAATGGCAATTTTCGTCACATTAAGGCTTTAAAAAGTAGTTATTCAATATGAGGCACAATCCAAAAGACATTTTGAATCAATTTTTCTACAGTCCAAAAAACCATTTTTCTGATGAAAAACGATGACCCGTGACCTGTTGTACTTTCTCCAGATAGTCAGAAATTATAATTTTTTTATTTTTAATTTTTTGACTGTAAATGACTATTGCATGTGAATTATCACTTTTGGAACTAAAATAAGTGTGTTTTGAGTCATTTTAATGCCTGAAATTGGTCGAAATAGAAGCTTCTGAGAAGGAGAAAAAGTCTGTAAAAATGGCAATTTTTGTCACATTGAGGCTTTAAAAAGTAGTTATTCAACATGAGGCACAATCCAAATGACATTTTGAATCAATTTTTCTACAGTCCAAAAAATCAATTTTCTGATGAAAAACGATGACCCGTGACCAGTTAAACTTTCTCCAGATGGTCTGAAATGGTAATTTTTTAACGTTTAATTTTTTGACTGTAAATGACAATTGCATGTGAATTATCACTTTTGGAACTAAAATACGTGTGTTTTGAGTCATTTTAATGCCTGAAATTGGTCGAAATAAAGCTTCTGAGAAGGAGAAAAAGTCTGTAAAAATGGCAATTTTCGTCACATTGAGGCTTTAAAAAGTAGTTATTCAACATGAGGCACAATCCAAATGACATTTTGAATAAATTTTTCTACAGTCCCAAAAATCCATTTTCTGATGAAAAACAATGACCCGTGACCTGTTGACTTTCTCCAGATGGTCAGAAATGTTAATTTTTTAATTTTTCATTTTTTGACTGTAAATGACAATTGCATGTGAATTATCACTTTTGGAACTAAAATAAGTGTGTTTTGAGTCATTTTAATGCCTGAAATTGGTTGAAATAGAAGCTTCTGAGAAGGAGAAAAAGTCTGTAAAAATGGCAATTTTTGTCACATTGAGGCTTTAAAAAGTAGTTATTCAACATGAGGCACAATCCAAATTACATTTTGAATCAATTTTTCTACAGTCCAAAAAATCAATTTTCTGATGAAAAACGATGACCCGTGACCAGTTAAACTTTCTCCAGATGGTCTGAAATCGTAATTTTTTAATGTTTAATTTTTTGATTGTAGATGACAATTGCATGTGAATTATCACTTTTGGAACTAAAATAAGTGTGTTTTGAGTCATTTTAATGCCTGAAATTGGTCGAAATAGAAGCTTCTGAGAAGGAGAAAAAGTCTGTAAAAATGGCAATTTTTGTCACATTGAGGCTTTAAAAAGTAGTTATTCAACATGAGGCACAATCCAAATGACATTTTGAATCAATTTTTCTACAGTCCAAAAATCAATTTTCTGATGAACAATGATTACCCGTGACCTGTTGAACTTTCTCCAGATGGTCAGAAATTGTAATTTTTTAATGTTTAATTTTTTGACTGTAAATGGCTATTGCAAGTGAATTATCAATTTTGGAACTAAAATAAGTGTATTTAGAGTCATTTTAATGCCTGAAATTGGTCGAAATAGAAGCTTCTGAGTGGAAGAAAATGTCTGTAAAAATGGCAATTTTGGTCACATTGAGGCTTTAAAAAGTAGTTATTCAACATGAGGCGCAATCCAAATGACATTTTGAATCAATTTTTCTACAGTCCAAAAAATCAATTTTCTGATGAAAAACGATGACCCGTGACCTGTCAAACGTTCTTCAGATGGTCAAAAATGGTAATTTTTTTATTTTTCATTTTTTGACTGTAAATGACTATTGCATGTGAATTATCATTTTTGGAAATAAAATACGTGTGTTTAGAGTCATTTTAATGCCCGAAATTGGAGGAAATAGAAGCTTCTGAGTGGGAGAAAAGTCTATAAAAATGGCAATTTTGGTCACATTGAGGCTTTAAAAAGTAGTTATTCAACATGAGGCATAATCCAAATGACATTTTGAATACATTTTTCTACAGTCCCAAAAATCCATTTTCTGATGAAAAACCATGACCCATGACCTGTTGACTTTCTCCAGATGGTCAGAAATGTTAATTTTTTAATTTTTCATTTTTTGACTGTAAATGACAATTGCATGTGAATTATCACTTTTGGAACTAAAATAAGTGTGTTTTGAGTCATTTTAATGCCTGAAATTGGTCGAAATAGAAGCTTCTGAGATGGAGAAAAAGTCTGTAAAAATGGCAATTTTCGTCACATTAAGGCTTTAAAAAGTAGTTATTCAATATGAGGCACAATCCAAAAGACATTTTGAATCAATTTTTCTACAGTCCAAAAAACCATTTTTCTGATGAAAAACGATGACCCGTGACCTGTTGTACTTTCTCCAGATGGTCAGAAATTATAATTTTTTTATTTTTAATTTTTTGACTGTAAATGACTATTGCATGTGAATTATCACTTTTGGAACTAAAATAAGTGTGTTTTGAGTCATTTTAATGCCTGAAATTGGTCGAAATAGAAGCTTCTGAGAAGGAGAAAAAGTCTGTAAAAATGGCAATTTTTGTCACATTGAGGCTTTAAAAAGTAGTTATTCAACATGAGGCACAATCCAAATGACATTTTGAATCAATTTTTCTACAGTCCAAAAAATCAATTTTCTGATGAAAAACGATGACCCGTGACCAGTTAAACTTTCTCCAGATGGTCTGAAATGGTAATTTTTTAACGTTTAATTTTTTGACTGTAAATGACAATTGCATGTGAATTATCACTTTTGGAACTAAAATACGTGTGTTTTGAGTCATTTTAATGCCTGAAATTGGTCGAAATAAAGCTTCTGAGAAGGAGAAAAAGTCTGTAAAAATGGCAATTTTCGTCACATTGAGGCTTTAAAAAGTAGTTATTCAACATGAGGCACAATCCAAATGACATTTTGAATCAATTTTTCTACAGTCCAAAAAATCAATTTTCTGATGAAAAACGATGACCCATGACCTGTTGTACTTTCTCCAGATGGTCAGAAATTTTAATTTTTTTATTTTAAATTTTTTGACTGTAAATGACTATTGCATGTGAATTATTACTTTTGGAACTAAAATAAGTGTGTTTAGAGTCATTTTAGTGCCTGAAATAGGTCGAAATAGAAGCTTCCGAGTAGGAGAAAAAGTCTATAAAAATGGCAATTTCGGTCACGTTGAGGCTTTAAAAAGTAGTTATTCAACATGAGGCACAATCCAAATGACATTTTGAATACATTTTTCTACAGTCCCAAAAATCCATTTTCTGATGAAAAACAATGACCCGTGACCTGTTGACTTTCTCCAGATGGTCAGAAATGTTAATTTTTTAATTTTTCATTTTTTGACTGTAAATGACAATTGCATGTGAATTATCACTTTTGGAACTAAAATAAGTGCGTTTTGAGTCATTTTAATGCCTGAAATTGGTCGAAATAGAAGCTTCTGAGATGGAGAAAAAGTCTGTAAAAATGGCAATTTTCGTCACATTAAGGCTTTAAAAAGTAGTTATTCAATATGAGGCACAATCCAAAAGACATTTTGAATCAATTTTTCTACAGTCCAAAAAACCATTTTTCTGATGAAAAACGATGACCCGTGACCAGTTAAACTTTCTCCAGATGGTCTGAAATCGTAATTTTTTAATGTTTAATTTTTTGATTGTAGATGACAATTGCATGTGAATTATCACTTTTGGAACTAAAATAAGTGTGTTTTGAGTCATTTTAATGCCTGAAATTGGTCGAAATAGAAGCTTCTGAGAAGGAGAAAAAGTCTGTAAAAATGGCAATTTTTGTCACATTGAGGCTTTAAAAAGTAGTTATTCAACATGAGGCACAATCCAAATGACATTTTGAATCAATTTTTCTACAGTCCAAAAAATCAAATTTCTGATGAAAAACGATGACCCGTGACCAGTTAAACTTTCTCCAGATGGTCTGAAATCGTAATTTTTTAACGTTTCATTTTTTGACTGTAGATGACAATTGCATGTGAATTATCTCTTTTGGAACTAAAATAAGTATGTTTTGAGTCATTTTAATGCCTGAAATTGGTCGAAATAGAAGCTTCTGAGAAGGAGAAAAAGTCTGTAAAAATGGCAATTTTTGTCACATTGAGGCTTTAAAAAGTAGTTATTCAACATGAGGCACAATCCAAATGACATTTTGAATCAATTTTTCTACAGTCCAAAAAATCAATTTTCTGATGAAAAACGATGACCCGTGACCTGTCAAACGTTCTTCAGATGGTCAAAAATGGTAATTTTTTAATTTTTCATTTTTTGACTGTAAATGACTATTGCATGTGAATTATCACTTTTGGAAATAAAATACGTGTGTTTAGAGTCATTTTAATGCCCGAAATTGGTGGAAATAGAAGCTTCTGAGTGGGAGAAAAGTCTATAAAAATGGCAATTTTGGTCACATTGAGGCTTTAAAAAGTAGTTATTCAATATGAGGCGCAATCCAAATGACATTTTGAATCAATTTTTCTACAGTCCAAAAAATCAATTTTCTGATGAAAAATGATGACCCGTGACCTGTTGAACTTTCTCCAGATGGTCAGAAATGGTAATTTTTTTAATGTTTAATTTTTTGACTGTAAATGGCTATTGCAAGTGAATTATCACTTTTGGAACTAAAATAAGTGTGTTTAGAGTCATTTTAATGCCTGAAATTGGTCGAAATAGAAGCTTCTGAGAAGGAGAAAAAGTCTGTAAAAATGGCAATTTTTGTCACATTGAGGCTTTAAAAAGTTGTTATTCAACATGAGGCACAATCCAAATGACATTTTGAATCAATTTTTCTACAGTCCAAAACATCAATTTTCTGATGAACAATGATTACCCGTGACCTGTTGAACTTTCTCCAGATGGTCAGAAATTGTAATTTTTTAATGTTTAATTTTTTGACTGTAAATGGCTATTGCAAGTGAATTATCAATTTTGGAACTAAAATAAGTGTATTTAGAGTCATTTTAATGCCTGAAATTGGTCGAAATAGAAGCTTCTGAGTGGAAGAAAATGTCTGTAAAAATGGCAATTTTGGTCACATTGAGGCTTTAAAAAGTAGTTATTCAACATGAGGCGCAATCCAAATGACATTTTGAATCAATTTTTCTACAGTCCAAAAAATAAATTTTCTGATGAAAAACGATGACCCGTGACCAGTTAAACTTTCTCCAGATGGTCTGAAATGGTAATTTTTTAATGTTTAATTTTTTGACTGCAAATGACAATTGCATGTGAATTATCACTTTTGGAACTAAAATAAGTGTGTTTTGAGTAATTTTAATGCCTGAAATTGGTCGAAATAGAAGCTTCTGAGACGGAGAAAAAGTCTATAAAAATGGCAATTTTGGTCACATTGAGGCTTTAAAAAGTAGTTATTCAACATGAGGCACAATCCAAATGACATTTTGAATAAATTTTTCTACAGTCCCAAAAATCCATTTTCTGATGAAAAACAATGACCCGTGACCTGTTGTACTTTCTCCAGATGGTCAGAAATTTAAATTTTTTTATTTTTAAGTTTTTTGACTGTAAATGACTATTGCATGTGAATTATCACTTTTGGAACTAAAATACGTGTGTTTTGAGTCATTATAATGCCTGAAATTGGTCGAAATAAAGCTTCTGAGAAGGAGAAAAAGTCTGTAAAAATGGCAATTTTCGTCACATTGAGGCTTTAAAAAGTAGTTATTCAACATGAGGCACAATCCAAATGACATTTTGAATCAATTTTTCTACAGTCCAAAAAATCAATTTTCTGATGAAAAACGATGACCCATGACCTGTTGTACTTTCTCCAGATGGTCAGAAATTTTAATTTTTTTATTTTAAATTTTTTGACTGTAAATGACTATTGCATGTGAATTATTACTTTTGGAACTAAAATAAGTGTGTTTAGAGTCATTTTAGTGCCTGAAATAGGTCGAAATAGAAGCTTCTGAGTAGGAGAAAAAGTCTATAAAAATGGCAATTTTGGTCACATTGAGGCTTTAAAAAGTAGTTATTCAAAAGGAGGCACAATCCAAATGACATTTTGAATCAATTTTTCTACAGTCCAAAAAACCAATTTTCTGATGAAAAACGATGACCCGTGACCAGTTAAACTTTCTCCAGATGGTCTGAAATGGTAATTTTTATCGTATCATTTTTCGACTGTAAATGACAATTGCATGTGAATTATCACTTTTGGAACTAAAATACGTGTGTTTTGAGTCATTTTAATGCCTGAAATTGGTCGAAATAAAGCTTCTGAGAAGGAGAAAAAGTCTGTAAAAATGGCAATTTTCGTCACATTGAGGCTTTAAAAAGTAGTTATTCAACATGAGGCACAATCCAAATGACATTTTGAATCAAATTTTCTACAGTCCAAAAAATCCATTTTCTGATGAAAAACGATGAC
This sequence comes from Triturus cristatus, assembly GCF_964204655.1. Classification (NCBI taxonomy): domain Eukaryota; kingdom Metazoa; phylum Chordata; class Amphibia; order Caudata; family Salamandridae; genus Triturus; species Triturus cristatus. The sequence continues at coordinate 664,815,608 of NC_140592.1, forward strand.
CCGTGACCAGTTAAACTTTCTCCAGATGGTCTGAAATGGTAATTTTTTAACGTTTAATTTTTTGACTGTAAATGACTATTGCATGTGAATTATCACTTTTGGAACTAAAATACGTGTGTTTTGAGTCATTTTAGTGCCTGAAATTGGTCGAAATAGAAGCTTCTGAGTAGGAGAAAAAGTCTATAAAAATGGCAATTTTGGTCACATTGAGGCTTTAAAAAGTAGTTATTCAAAAGGAGGCACAATCCAAATGACATTTTGAATCAATTTTTCTACAGTCCAAAAAATCAATTTTCTGATGAAAAACGATGACCCGTGACCTGTCAAACGTTCTTCAGATGGTCAAAAATGGTAATTTTTTAATTTTTCATTTTTTGACTGTAAATGACTATTGCATGTGAATTATCACTTTTGGAAATAAAATACGTGTGTTTAGAGTCATTTTAATGCCCGAAATTGGTGGAAATAGAAGCTTCTGAGTGGGAGAAAAGTCTATAAAAATGGCAATTTTGGTCACATTGAGGCTTTAAAAAGTAGTTATTCAATATGAGGCGCAATCCAAATGACATTTTGAATCAATTTTTCTACAGTCCAAAAAATCAATTTTCTGATGAAAAATGATGACCCGTGACCTGTTGAACTTTCTCCAGATGGTCAGAAATGGTAATTTCTTTAATGTTTAATTTTTTGACTGTAAATGGCTATTGCAAGTGAATTATCACTTTTGGAACTAAAATAAGTGTGTTTAGAGTCATTTTAATGCCTGAAATTGGTCGAAATAGAAGCTTCTGAGAAGGAGAAAAAGTCTGTAAAAATGGCAATTTTTGTCACATTGAGGCTTTAAAAAGTTGTTATTCAACATGAGGCACAATCCAAATGACATTTTGAATAAATTTTTCTACAGTCCCAAAAATCCATTTTCTGATGAAAAAAAATGACCTGTGACCTGTTGTACTTTCTCCAGATGGTCAGAAATTTAAATTTTTTTATTTTTAATTTTTTGACTGTAAATGACTATTGCATGTGAATTATCACTTTTGGAACTAAAATACGTGTGTTTTGAGTCATTATAATGCCTGAAATTGGTCGAAATAAAGCTTCTGAGAAGGAGAAAAAGTCTGTAAAAATGGCAATTTTCGTCACATTGAGGCTTTAAAAAGTAGTTATTCAACATGAGGCACAATCCAAATGACATTTTGAATCAATTTTTCTACAGTCCAAAAAATCAATTTTCTGATGAAAAACGATGACCCATGACCTGTTGTACTTTCTCCAGATGGTCAGAAATTTTAATTTTTTTATTTTAAATTTTTTGACTGTAAATGACTATTGCATGTGAATTATTACTTTTGGAACTAAAATAAGTGTGTTTAGAGTCATTTTAGTGCCTGAAATAGGTCGAAATAGAAGCTTCTGAGTAGGAGAAAAAGTCTATAAAAATGGCAATTTCGGTCACGTTGAGGCTTTAAAAAGTAGTTATTCAACATGAGGCACAATCCAAATGACATTTTGAATAAATTTTTCTACAGTCCCAAAAATCCATTTTCTGATGAAAAACAATGACCCGTGACCTGTTGACTTTCTCCAGATGGTCAGAAATGTTAATTTTTTAATTTTTCATTTTTTGACTGTAAATGACAATTGCATGTGAATTATCACTTTTGGAACTAAAATAAGTGTGTTTTGAGTCATTTTAATGCCTGAAATTGGTTGAAATAGAAGCTTCTGAGAAGGAGAAAAAGTCTGTAAAAATGGCAATTTTTGTCACATTGAGGCTTTAAAAAGTAGTTATTCAACATGAGGCACAATCCAAATTACATTTTGAATCAATTTTTCTACAGTCCAAACAATCAATTTTCTGATGAAAAACGATGACCCGTGACCAGTTAAACTTTCTCCAGATGGTCTGAAATCGTAATTTTTTAACGTTTAATTTTTTGATTGTAGATGACAATTGCATGTGAATTATCACTTTTTGAACTAAAATAAGTGTGTTTTGAGTCATTTTAATGCCTGAAATTGGTCGAAATAGAAGCTTCTGAGAAGGAGAAAAAGTCTGTAAAAATGGCAATTTTTGTCACATTGAGGCTTTAAAAAGTAGTTATTCAACATGAGGCACAATCCAAATGACATTTTGAATCAATTTTTCTACAGTCCAAAAAATCAATTTTCTGATGAAAAACGATGACCCGTGACCTGTCAAACGTTCTTCAGATGGTCAAAAATGGTAATTTTTTAATTTTTCATTTTTTGACTGTAAATGACTATTGCATGTGAATTATCACTTTTGGAAATAAAATACGTGTGTTTAGAGTCATTTTAATGCCCGAAATTGGTGGAAATAGAAGCTTCTGAGTGGGAGAAAAGTCTATAAAAATGGCAATTTTGGTCACATTGAGGCTTTAAAAAGTAGTTATTCAATATGAGGCGCAATCCAAATGACATTTTGAATCAATTTTTCTACAGTCCAAAAAATCAATTTTCTGATGAAAAATGATGACCCGTGACTTGTTGAACTTTCTCCAGATGGTCAGAAATGGTAATTTTTTTAATGTTTAATTTTTTGACTGTAAATGGCTATTGCAAGTGAATTATCACTTTTGGAACTAAAATAAGTGTGTTTTGAGTCATTTTAATGCCTGAAATTGGTCGAAATAGAAGCTTCTGAGAAGGAGAAAAAGTCTGTAAAAATGGCAATTTTGGTCACATTGAGGCTTTAAAAAGTAGTTATTCAACATGAGGCGCAATCCAAATGACATTTTGAATCAATTTTTCTACAGTCCAAAAAATCAATTTTCTGATGAAAAACGATGACCCGTGACCTGTCAAACGTTCTTCAGATGGTCAAAAATGGTAATTTTTTTATTTTTCATTTTTTGACTGTAAATGACTATTGCATGTGAATTATCATTTTTGGAAATAAAATACGTGTGTTTAGAGTCATTTTAATGCCCGAAATTGGAGGAAATAGAAGCTTCTGAGTGGGAGAAAAGTCTATAAAAATGGCAATTTTGGTCACATTGAGGCTTTAAAAAGTAGTTATTCAATATGAGGCACAATCCAAATGACATTTTGAATCAATTTTTCTACAGTCCAAAAAATCAATTTTCTGATGAAAAATGATGACCCGTGACCTGTTGAACTTTCTCCAGATGGTCAGAAATGGTAATTTTTTTAATGTTTAATTTTTTGACTGTAAATGGCTATTGCAAGTGAATTATCACTTTTGGAACTAAAATAAGTGTGTTTAGAGTCATTTTAATGCCTGAAATTGGTCGAAATAGAAGCTTCTGAGAAGGAGAAAAAGTCTGTAAAAATGGCAATTTTTGTCACATTGAGGCTTTAAAAAGTAGTTATTCAACATGAGGCACAATCCAAATGACATTTTGAATCAATTTTTCTACAGTCCAAAACATCAATTTTCTGATGAACAATGATTACCCGTGACCTGTTGAACTTTCTCCAGATGGTCAGAAATTGTAATTTTTTAATGTTTAATTTTTTGACTGTAAATGGCTATTGCAAGTGAATTATCAATTTTGGAACTAAAATAAGTGTATTTAGAGTCATTTTAATGCCTGAAATTGGTCGAAATAGAAGCTTCTGAGTGGGAGAAAATGTCTGTAAAAATGGCAATTTTGGTCACATTGAGGCTTTAAAAATTAGTTATTCAACATGAGGCGCAATCCAAATGACATTTTAAATCAATTTTTCTACAGTCCAAAAAATCAATTTTCTGATGAAAAACGATGACCCGTGACCAGTTAAACTTTCTCCAGATGGTCTGAAATGGTAATTTTTTAATGTTTAATTTTTTGACTGCAAATGACAATTGCATGTGAATTATCACTTTTGGAACTAAAATAAGTGTGTTTTGAGTAATTTTAATGCCTGAAATTGGTCGAAATAGAAGCTTCTGAGACGGAGAAAAAGTCTGTAAAAATGGCAATTTTTGCCACATTGAGGCTTTAAAAAGTAGTTATTCAACATGAGGCACAATCCAAATGACATTTTGATTCAATTTTTCTACAGTCCAAAAAATCAATTTTCTGATGAAAAACGATGACCCGTGACCTGTTGTACTTTCTCCAGATGGTCAGAAATTTAAATTTTTTTATTTTTAATTTTTTGACTGTAAATGACTATTGCATGTGAATTATCACTTTTGGAACTAAAATAAGTGTGTTTAGAGTCATTTTAGTGCCTGAAATTGGTCGAAATAGAAGCTTCTGAGTAGGAGAAAAAGTCTATAAAAATGGCAATTTTGGTCACATTGAGGCTTTAAAAAGTAGTTATTCAAAAGGAGGCACAATCCAAATGACATTTTGAATCAATTTTTCTACAGTCCAAAAAACCAATTTTCTGATGAAAAACGATGACCCGTGACCAGTTAAACTTTCTCCAGATGGTCTGAAATGGTAATTTTTATCGTATCATTTTTCGACTGTAAATGACAATTGCATGTGAATTATCACTTTTGGAACTAAAATACGTGTGTTTTGAGTCATTTTAATGCCTGAAATTGGTCGAAATAAAGCTTCTGAGAAGGAGAAAAAGTCTGTAAAAATGGCAATTTTCGTCACATTGAGGCTTTAAAAAGTAGTTATTCAACATGAGGCACAATCCAAATGACATTTTGAATCAAATTTTCTACAGTCCAAAAAATCCATTTTCTGATGAAAAACGATGACCCGTGACCAGTTAAACTTTCTCCAGATGGTCTGAAATGGTAATTTTTTAACGTTTAATTTTTTGACTGTAAATGACTATTGCATGTGAATTATCACTTTTGGAACTAAAATACGTGTGTTTTGAGTCATTTTAGTGCCTGAAATTGGTCGAAATAGAAGCTTCTGAGTAGGAGAAAAAGTCTATAAAAATGGCAATTTTGGTCACATTGAGGCTTTAAAAAGTAGTTATTCAAAAGGAGGCACAATCCAAATGACATTTTGAATCAATTTTTCTACAGTCCAAAAAACCAATTTTCTGATGAAAAACGATGACCCGTGACCAGTTAAACTTTCTCCAGATGGTCTGAAATGGTAATTTTTATCGTATCATTTTTCGACTGTAAATGACAATTGCATGTGAATTATCACTTTTGGAACTAAAATACGTGTGTTTTGAGTCATTTTAATGCCTGAAATTGGTCGAAATAAAGCTTCTGAGAAGGAGAAAAAGTCTGTAAAAATGGCAATTTTCGTCACATTGAGGGTTTAAAAAGTAGTTATTCAACATGAGGCACAATCCAAATGAAATTTTGAATCAATTTTTCTACAGTCCAAAAAACCAATTTTCTGATGAAAAACGATGACCCGTGACCAGTTAAACTTTCTCCAGATGGTCTGAAATGGTAATTTTTATCGTATCATTTGTCGACTGTAAATGACAATTGCATGTGAATTATCACTTTTGGAACTAAAATACGTGTGTTTTGAGTCATTTTAATGCCTGAAATTGGTCGAAATAAAGCTTCTGAGAAGGAGAAAAAGTCTGTAAAAATGGCAATTTTCGTCACATTGAGGCTTTAAAAAGTAGCTATTCAACATGAGGCACAATCCAAATGACATTTTGAATCAATTTTTCTACAGTCCAAAAAATCAATTTTCTGATGAAAAACGATGACCCGTGACCAGTTAAACTTTCTCCAGATGGTCTGAAATGGTAATTTTTTAACATTTAATTTTTTGACTGTAAATGACAATTGCATGTGAATTATCACTTTTGGAACTAAAATACGTGTGTTTTGAGTCATTTTAATGCCTGAAATTGGTCGAAATAAAGCTTCTGAGAAGGAGAAAAAGTCTGTAAAAATGGCAATTTTCGTCACATTGAGGCTTTAAAAAGTAGTTATTCAACATGAGGCACAATCCAAATGACATTTTGAATCAATTTTTCTACAGTCCAAAAAATCAATTTTCTGATGAAAAACGATGACCCATGACCTGTTGTACTTTCTCCAGATGGTCAGAAATTTTAATTTTTTTATTTTAAATTTTTTGACTGTAAATGACTATTGCATGTGAATTATTACTTTTGGAACTAAAATAAGTGTGTTTAGAGTCATTTTAGTGCCTGAAATAGGTTGAAATAGAAGCTTCTGAGTAGGAGAAAAAGTCTATAAAAATGGCAATTTCGGTCACGTTGAGGCTTTAAAAAGTAGTTATTCAACATGAGGCACAATCCAAATGACATTTTGAATAAATTTTTCTACAGTCCCAAAAATCCATTTTCTGATGAAAAACAATGACCCGTGACCTGTTGACTTTCTCCAGATGGTCAGAAATGTTAATTTTTTAATTTTTCATTTTTTGACTGTAAATGACAATTGCATGTGAATTATCACTTTTGGAACTAAAATAAGTGTGTTTTGAGTCATTTTAATGCCTGAAATTGGTTGAAATAGAAGCTTCTGAGAAGGAGAAAAAGTCTGTAAAAATGGCAATTTTTGTCACATTGAGGCTTTAAAAAGTAGTTATTCAACATGAGGCACAATCCAAATTACATTTTGAATCAATTTTTCTACAGTCCAAAAAATCAATTTTCTGATGAAAAACGATGACCCGTGACCAGTTAAACTTTCTCCAGATGGTCTGAAATCGTAATTTTTTAACGTTTAATTTTTTGATTGTAGATGACAATTGCATGTGAATTATCAATTTTGGAACTAAAATAAGTGTGTTTTGAGTCATTTTAATGCCTGAAATTGGTCGAAATAGAAGCTTCTGAGAAGGAGAAAAAGTCTGTAAAAATGGCAATTTTTGTCACATTGAGGCTTTAAAAAGTAGTTATTCAACATGAGGCACAATCCAAATGACATTTTGAATCAATTTTTCTACAGTCCAAAAAATCAATTTTCTGATGAAAAACGATGACCCGTGACCTGTCAAACGTTCTTCAGATGGTCAAAAATGGTAATTTTTTAATTTTTCATTTTTTGACTGTAAATGACTATTGCATGTGAATTATCACTTTTGGAAATAAAATACGTGTGTTTAGAGTCATTTTAATGCCCGAAATTGGTGGAAATAGAAGCTTCTGAGTGGGAGAAAAGTCTATAAAAATGGCAATTTTGGTCACATTGAGGCTTTAAAAAGTAGTTATTCAATATGAGGCGCAATCCAAATGACATTTTGAATCAATTTTTCTACAGTCCAAAAAATCAATTTTCTGATGAAAAATGATGACCCGTGACCTGTTGAACTTTCTCCAGATGGTCAGAAATGGTAATTTTTTTAATGTTTAATTTTTTGACTGTAAATGGCTATTGCAAGTGAATTATCACTTTTGGAACTAAAATAAGTGTGTTTAGAGTCATTTTAATGCCTGAAATTGGTCGAAATAGAAGCTTCTGAGAAGGAGAAAAAGTCTGTAAAAATGGCAATTTTTGTCACATTGAGGCTTTAAAAAGTTGTTATTCAACATGAGGCACAATCCAAATGTCATTTTGAATCAATTTTTCTACAGTCCAAAACATCAATTTTCTGATGAACAATGATTACCCGTGACCTGTTGAACTTTCTCCAGATGGTCAGAAATTGTAATTTTTTAATGTTTAATTTTTTGACTGTAAATGGCTATTGCAAGTGAATTATCAATTTTGGAACTAAAATAAGTGTATTTAGAGTCATTTTAATGCCTGAAATTGGTCGAAATAGAAGCTTCTGAGTGGAAGAAAATGTCTGTAAAAATGGCAATTTTGGTCACATTGAGGCTTTAAAAAGTAGTTATTCAACATGAGGCGCAATCCAAATGACATTTTGAATCAATTTTTCTACAGTCCAAAAAATCAATTTTCTGATGAAAAACGATGACCCGTGACCTGTCAAACGTTCTTCAGATGGTCAAAAATGGTAATTTTTTTATTTTTCATTTTTTGACTGTAAATGACTATTGCATGTGAATTATCATTTTTGGAAATAAAATACGTGTGTTTAGAGTCATTTTAATGCCCGAAATTGGAGGAAATAGAAGCTTCTGAGTGGGAGAAAAGTCTATAAAAATGGCAATTTTGGTCACATTGAGGCTTTAAAAAGTAGTTATTCAATATGAGGCGCAATCCAAATGACATTTTGAATCAATTTTTCTACAGTCCAAAAAATCAATTTTCTGATGAAAAATGATGACCCGTGACCTGTTGAACTTTCTCCAGATGGTCAGAAATGGTAATTTTTTTAATGTTTAATTTTTTGACTGTAAATGGCTATTGCAAGTGAATTATCACTTTTGGAACTAAAATAAGTGTGTTTAGAGTCATTTTAATGCCTGAAATTGGTCGAAATAGAAGCTTCTGAGAAGGAGAAAAAGTCTGTAAAAATGGCAATTTTTGTCACATTGAGGCTTTAAAAAGTTGTTATTCAACATGAGGCACAATCCAAATGTCATTTTGAATCAATTTTTCTACAGTCCAAAACATCAATTTTCTGATGAACAATGATTACCCGTGACCTGTTGAACTTTCTCCAGATGGTCAGAAATTGTAATTTTTTAATGTTTAATTTTTTGACTGTAAATGGCTATTGCAAGTGAATTATCAATTTTGGAACTAAAATAAGTGTATTTAGAGTCATTTTAATGCCTGAAATTGGTCGAAATAGAAGCTTCTGAGTGGAAGAAAATGTCTGTAAAAATGGCAATTTTGGTCACATTGAGGCTTTAAAAAGTAGTTATTCAACATGAGGCGCAATCCAAATGACATTTTGAATCAATTTTTCTACAGTCCAAAAAATCAATTTTCTGATGAAAAACGATGACCCGTGACCTGTCAAACGTTCTTCAGATGGTCAAAAATGGTAATTTTTTTATTTTTCATTTTTTGACTGTAAATGACTATTGCATGTGAATTATCATTTTTGGAAATAAAATACGTGTGTTTAGAGTCATTTTAATGCCCGAAATTGGAGGAAATAGAAGCTTCTGAGTGGGAGAAAAGTCTATAAAAATGGCAATTTTGGTCACATTGAGGCTTTAAAAAGTAGTTATTCAATATGAGGCGCAATCCAAATGACATTTTGAATCAATTTTTCTACAGTCCAAAAAATCAATTTTCTGATGAAAAATGATGACCCGTGACCTGTTGAACTTTCTCCTGATGGTCAGAAATGGTAATTTTTTTAATGTTTAATTTTTTGACTGTAAATGGCTATTGCAAGTGAATTATCACTTTTGGAACTAAAATAAGTGTGTTTAGAGTCATTTTAATGCCTGAAATTGGTCGAAATAGAAGCTTCTGAGAAGGAGAAAAAGTCTGTAAAAATGGCAATTTTTGTCACATTGAGGCTTTAAAAAGTTGTTATTCAACATGAGGCACAATCCAAATGACATTTTGAATCAATTTTTCTACAGTCCAAAACATCAATTTTCTGATGAACAATGATTACCCGTGACCTGTTGAACTTTCTCCAGATGGTCAGAAATTGTAATTTTTTAATGTTTAATTTTTTGACTGTAAATGGCTATTGCAAGTGAATTATCAATTTTGGAACTAAAATAAGTGTATTTAGAGTCATTTTAATGCCTGAAATTGGTCGAAATAGAAGCTTCTGAGTGGAAGAAAATGTCTGTAAAAATGGCAATTTTGGTCACATTGAGGCTTTAAAAAGTAGTTATTCAACATGAGGCGCAATCCAAATGACATTTTGAATCAATTTTTCTACAGTCCAAAAAATCAATTTTCTGATGAAAAACGATGACCCGTGACCTGTCAAACGTTCTTCAGATGGTCAAAAATGGTAATTTTTTTATTTTTCATTTTTTGACTGTAAATGACTATTGCATGTGAATTATCATTTTTGGAAATAAAATACGTGTGTTTAGAGTCATTTTAATGCCCGAAATTGGAGGAAATAGAAGCTTCTGAGTGGGAGAAAAGTCTATAAAAATGGCAATTTTGGTCACATTGAGGCTTTAAAAAGTAGTTATTCAACATGAGGCATAATCCAAATGACATTTTGAATAAATTTTTCTACAGTCCCAAAAATCCATTTTCTGATGAAAAACCATGACCCATGACCTGTTGACTTTCTCCAGATGGTCAGAAATGTTAATTTTTTAATTTTTCATTTTTTGACTGTAAATGACAATTGCATGTGAATTATCACTTTTGGAACTAAAATAAGTGTGTTTTGAGTCATTTTAATGCCTGAAATTGGTCGAAATAGAAGCTTCTGAGATGGAGAAAAAGTCTGTAAAAATGGCAATTTTCATCACATTAAGGCTTTAAAAAGTAGTTATTCAATATGAGGCACAATCCAAAAGACATTTTGAATCAATTTTTCTACAGTCCAAAAAACCATTTTTCTGATGAAAAACGATGACCCGTGACCTGTTGTACTTTCTCCAGATAGTCAGAAATTATAATTTTTTTATTTTTAATTTTTTGACTGTAAATGACTATTGCATGTGAATTATCACTTTTGGAACTAAAATAAGTGTGTTTTGAGTCATTTTAATGCCTGAAATTGGTCGAAATAGAAGCTTCTGAGAAGGAGAAAAAGTCTGTAAAAATGGCAATTTTTGTCACATTGAGGCTTTAAAAAGTAGTTATTCAACATGAGGCACAATCCAAATGACATTTTGAATCAATTTTTCTACAGTCCAAAAAATCAATTTTCTGATGAAAAACGATGACCCGTGACCAGTTAAACTTTCTCCAGATGGTCTGAAATGGTAATTTTTTAACGTTTAATTTTTTGACTGTAAATGACAATTGCATGTGAATTATCACTTTTGGAACTAAAATACGTGTGTTTTGAGTCATTTTAATGCCTGAAATTGGTCGAAATAAAGCTTCTGAGAAGGAGAAAAAGTCTGTAAAAATGGCAATTTTCGTCACATTGAGGCTTTAAAAAGTAGTTATTCAACATGAGGCACAATCCAAATGACATTTTGAATCAATTTTTCTACAGTCCAAAAAATAAATTTTCTGATGAAAAACGATGACCCATGACCTGTTGTACTTTCTCCAGATGGTCAGAAATTTTAATTTTTTTATTTTAAATTTTTTGACTGTAAATGACTATTGCATGTGAATTATTACTTTTGGAACTAAAATAAGTGTGTTTAGAGTCATTTTAGTGCCTGAAATAGGTCGAAATAGAAGCTTCTGAGTAGGAGAAAAAGTCTATAAAAATGGCAATTTCGGTCACGTTGAGGCTTTAAAAAGTAGTTATTCAACATGAGGCACAATCCAAATGACATTTTGAATAAATTTTTCTACAGTCCCAAAAATCCATTTTCTGATGAAAAACAATGACCCGTGACCTGTTGACTTTCTCCAGATGGTCAGAAATGTTAATTTTTTAATTTTTCATTTTTTGACTGTAAATGACAATTGCATGTGAATTATCACTTTTGGAACTAAAATAAGTGTGTTTTGAGTCATTTTAATGCCTGAAATTGGTTGAAATAGAAGCTTCTGAGAAGGAGAAAAAGTCTGTAAAAATGGCAATTTTTGTCACATTGAGGCTTTAAAAAGTAGTTATTCAACATGAGGCACAATCCAAATTACATTTTGAATCAATTTTTCTACAGTCCAAAAAATCAATTTTCTGATGAAAAACGATGACCCGTGACCAGTTAAACTTTCTCCAGATGGTCTGAAATCGTAATTTTTTAATGTTTAATTTTTTGATTGTAGATGACAATTGCATGTGAATTATCACTTTTGGAACTAAAATAAGTGTGTTTTGAGTCATTTTAATGCCTGAAATTGGTCGAAATAGAAGCTTCTGAGAAGGAGAAAAAGTCTGTAAAAATGGCAATTTTTGTCACATTGAGGCTTTAAAAAGTAGTTATTCAACATGAGGCACAATCCAAATGACATTTTGAATCAATTTTTCTACAGTCCAAAAAATCAAATTTCTGATGAAAAACGATGACCCGTGACCAGTTAAACTTTCTCCAGATGGTCTGAAATCGTAATTTTTTAACGTTTCATTTTTTGACTGTAGATGACAATTGCATGTGAATTATCTCTTTTGGAACTAAAATAAGTGTGTTTTGAGTCATTTTAATGCCTGAAATTGGTCGAAATAGAAGCTTCTGAGAAGGAGAAAAAGTCTGTAAAAATGGCAATTTTTGTCACATTGAGGCTTTAAAAAGTAGTTATTCAACATGAGGCACAATCCAAATGACATTTTGAATCAATTTTTCTACAGTCCAAAAAATCAATTTTCTGATGAAAAACGATGACCCGTGACCTGTCAAACGTTCTTCAGATGGTCAAAAATGGTAATTTTTTAATTTTTCATTTTTTGACTGTAAATGACTATTGCATGTGAATTATCACTTTTGGAAATAAAATACGTGTGTTTAGAGTCATTTTAATGCCCGAAATTGGTGGAAATAGAAGCTTCTGAGTGGGAGAAAAGTCTATAAAAATGGCAATTTTGGTCACATTGAGGCTTTAAAAAGTAGTTATTCAATATGAGGCGCAATCCAAATGACATTTTGAATCAATTTTTCTACAGTCCAAAAAATCAATTTTCTGATGAAAAATGATGACCCGTGACCTGTTGAACTTTCTCCAGATGGTCAGAAATGGTAATTTTTTTAATGTTTAATTTTTTGACTGTAAATGGCTATTGCAAGTGAATTATCACTTTTGGAACTAAAATAAGTGTGTTTAGAGTCATTTTAATGCCTGAAATTGGTCGAAATAGAAGCTTCTGAGAAGGAGAAAAAGTCTGTAAAAATGGCAATTTTTGTCACATTGAGGCTTTAAAAAGTTGTTATTCAACATGAGGCACAATCCAAATGACATTTTGAATCAATTTTTCTACAGTCCAAAACATCAATTTTCTGATGAACAATGATTACCCGTGACCTGTTGAACTTTCTCCAGATGGTCAGAAATTGTAATTTTTTAATGTTTAATTTTTTGACTGTAAATGGCTATTGCAAGTGAATTATCAATTTTGGAACTAAAATAAGTGTATTTAGAGTCATTTTAATGCCTGAAATTGGTCGAAATAGAAGCTTCTGAGTGGAAGAAAATGTCTGTAAAAATGGCAATTTTGGTCACATTGAGGCTTTAAAAAGTAGTTATTCAACATGAGGCGCAATCCAAATGACATTTTGAATCAATTTTTCTACAGTCCAAAAAATCAATTTTCTGATGAAAAACGATGACCCGTGACCTGTCAAACGTTCTTCAGATGGTCAAAAATGGTAATTTTTTTATTTTTCATTTTTTGACTGTAAATGACTATTGCATGTGAATTATCATTTTTGGAAATAAAATACGTGTGTTTTGAGTCATTATAATGCCCGAAATTGGAGGAAATAGAAGCTTCTGAGTGGGAGAAAAGTCTATAAAAATGGCAATTTTGGTCACATTGAGGCTTTAAAAAGTAGTTATTCAATATGAGGCGCAATCCAAATGACATTTTGAATCAATTTTTCTACAGTCCAAAAAATCAATTTTCTGATGAAAAATGATGACCCGTGACCTGTTGAACTTTCTCCAGATGGTCAGAAATGGTAATTTTTTTAATGTTTAATTTTTTGACTGTAAATGGCTATTGCAAGTGAATTATCACTTTTGGAACTAAAATAAGTGTGTTTAGAGTCATTTTAATGCCTGAAATTGGTCGAAATAGAAGCTTCTGAGAAGGAGAAAAAGTCTGTAAAAATGGCAATTTTTGTCACATTGAGGCTTTAAAAAGTAGTTATTCAACATGAGGCACAATCCAAATGACATTTTGAATCAATTTTTCCACAGTCCAAAAAATAAATTTTCTGATGAAAAACGATGACCCGTGACCAGTTAAACTTTCTCCAGATGGTCTGAAATGGTAATTTTTTAATGTTTAATTTTTTGACTGCAAATGACAATTGCATGTGAATTATCACTTTTGGAACTAAAATAAGTGTGTTTTGAGTAATTTTAATGCCTGAAATTGGTCGAAATAGAAGCTTCTGAGACGGAGAAAAAGTCTATAAAAATGGCAATTTTGGTCACATTGAGGCTTTAAAAAGTAGTTATTCAACATGAGGCACAATCCAAATGATATTTTGAATAAATTTTTCTACAGTCCCAAAAATCCATTTTCTGATGAAAAACAATGACCCGTGACCTGTTGTACTTTCTCCAGATGGTCAGAAATTTAAATTTTTTTATTTTTAATTTTTTGACTGTAAATGACTATTGCATGTGAATTATCACTTTTGGAACTAAAATACGTGTGTTTTGAGTCATTTTAATGCCTGAAATTGGTCGAAATAAAGCTTCTGAGAAGGAGAAAAAGTCTGTAAAAATGGCAATTTTCGTCACATTGAGGCTTTAAAAAGTAGTTATTCAACATGAGGCACAATCCAAATGACATTTTGAATCAATTTTTCTACAGTCCAAAAAATCAATTTTCTGATGAAAAACGATGACCCATGACCTGTTGTACTTTCTCCAGATGGTCAGAAATTTTAATTTTTTTATTTTAAATTTTTTGACTGTAAATGACTATTGCATGTGAATTATTACTTTTGGAACTAAAATAAGTGTGTTTAGAGTCATTTTAGTGCCTGAAATAGGTCGAAATAGAAGCTTCTGAGTAGGAGAAAAAGTCTATAAAAATGGCAATTTCGGTCACGTTGAGGCTTTAAAAAGTAGTTATTCAACATGAGGCACAATCCAAATGACATTTTGAATAATTTTTTCTACAGTCCCAAAAATCCATTTTCTGATGAAAAACAATGACCCGTGACCTGTTGACTTTCTCCAGATGGTCAGAAATGTTAATTTTTTAATTTTTCATTTTTTGACTGTAAATGACAATTGCATGTGAATTATCACTTTTGGAACTAAAATAAGTGTGTTTTGAGTCATTTTAATGCCTGAAATTGGTTGAAATAGAAGCTTCTGAGAAGGAGAAAAAGTCTGTAAAAATGGCAATTTTTGTCACATTGAGGCTTTAAAAAGTAGTTATTCAACATGAGGCACAATCCAAATTACATTTTGAATCAATTTTTCTACAGTCCAAAAAATCAATTTTCTGATGAAAAACGATGACCCGTGACCAGTTAAACTTTCTCCAGATGGTCTGAAATCGTAATTTTTTAACGTTTAATTTTTTGATTGTAGATGACAATTGCATGTGAATTATCACTTTTTGAACTAAAATGAGTGTGTTTTGAGTCATTTTAATGCCTGAAATTGGTCGAAATAGAAGCTTCTGAGAAGGAGAAAAAGTCTGTAAAAATGGCAATTTTTGTCACATTGAGGCTTTAAAAAGTAGTTATTCAACATGAGGCACAATCCAAATGACATTTTGAATCAATTTTTCTACAGTCCAAAAAATCAATTTTCTGATGAAAAACGATGACCCGTGACCTGTCAAACGTTCTTCAGATGGTCAAAAATGGTAATTTTTTAATTTTTCATTTTTTGACTGTAAATGACTATTGCATGTGAATTATCACTTTTGGAAATAAAATACGTGTGTTTAGAGTCATTTTAATGCCCGAAATTGGTGGAAATAGAAGCTTCTGAGTGGGAGAAAAGTCTATAAAAATGGCAATTTTGGTCACATTGAGGCTTTAAAAAGTAGTTATTCAATATGAGGCGCAATCCAAATGACATTTTGAATCAATTTTTCTACAGTCCAAAAAATCAATTTTCTGATGAAAAATGATGACCCGTGACCTGTTGAACTTTCTCCAGATGGTCAGAAATGGTAATTTTTTTAATGTTTAATTTTTTGACTGTAAATGGCTATTGCAAGTGAATTATCACTTTTGGAACTAAAATAAGTGTGTTTAGAGTCATTTTAATGCCTGAAATTGGTCGAAATAGAAGCTTCTGAGAAGGAGAAAAAGTCTGTAAAAATGGCAATTTTTGTCACATTGAGGCTTTAAAAAGTTGTTATTCAACATGAGGCACAATCCAAATGACATTTTGAATCAATTTTTCTACAGTCCAAAACATCAATTTTCTGATGAACAATGATTACCCGTGACCTGTTGAACTTTCTCCAGATGGTCAGAAATTGTAATTTTTTAATGTTTACTTTTTTGACTGTAAATGGCTATTGCAAGTGAATTATCAATTTTGGAACTAAAATAAGTGTATTTAGAGTCATTTTAATGCCTGAAATTGGTCGAAATAGAAGCTTCTGAGTGGAAGAAAATGTCTGTAAAAATGGCAATTTTGGTCACATTGAGGCTTTAAAAAGTAGTTATTCAACATGAGGCGCAATCCAAATGACATTTTGAATCAATTTTTCTACAGTCCAAAAAATCAATTTTCTGATGAAAAACGATGACCCGTGACCTGTCAAACGTTCTTCAGATGGTCAAAAATGGTAATTTTTTTATTTTTCATTTTTTGACTGTAAATGACTATTGCATGTGAATTATCATTTTTGGAAATAAAATACGTGTGTTTAGAGTCATTTTAATGCCCGAAATTGGAGGAAATAGAAGCTTCTGAGTGGGAGAAAAGTCTATAAAAATGGCAATTTTGGTCACATTGAGGCTTTAAAAAGTAGTTATTCAATATGAGGCACAATCCAAATGACATTTTGAATCAATTTTTCTACAGTCCAAAAAATCAATTTTCTGATGAAAAATGATGACCCGTGACCTGTTGAACTTTCTCCAGATGGTCAGAAATGGTAATTTTTTTAATGTTTAATTTTTTGACTGTAAATGGCTATTGCAAGTGAATTATCACTTTTGGAACTAAAATAAGTGTGTTTAGAGTCATTTTAATGCCTGAAATTGGTCGAAATAGAAGCTTCTGAGAAGGAGAAAAAGTCTGTAAAAATGGCAATTTTTGTCACATTGAGGCTTTAAAAAGTAGTTATTCAACATGAGGCACAATCCAAAAGACATTTTGAATCAATTTTTCTACAGTCCAAAACATCAATTTTCTGATGAACAATGATTACCCGTGACCTGTTGAACTTTCTCCAGATGGTCAGAAATTGTAATTTTTTAATGTTTAATTTTTTGACTGTAAATGGCTATTGCAAGTGAATTATCAATTTTGGAACTAAAATAAGTGTATTTAGAGTCATTTTAATGCCTGAAATTGGTCGAAATAGAAGCTTCTGAGTGGGAGAAAATGTCTGTAAAAATGGCAATTTTGGTCACATTGAGGCTTTAAAAAGTAGTTATTCAACATGAGGCGCAATCCAAATGACATTTTAAATCAATTTTTCTACAGTCCAAAAAATCAATTTTCTGATGAAAAACGATGACCCGTGACCAGTTAAACTTTCTCCAGATGGTCTGAAATGGTAATTTTTTAATGTTTAATTTTTTGACTGCAAATGACAATTGCATGTGAATTATCACTTTTGGAACTAAAATAAGTGTGTTTTGAGTAATTTTAATGCCTGAAATTGGTCGAAATAGAAGCTTCTGAGACGGAGAAAAAGTCTGTAAAAATGGCAATTTTTGTCACATTGAGGCTTTAAAAAGTAGTTATTCAACATGAGGCACAATCCAAATGACATTTTGAATCAATTTTACTACAGTCCAAAAAATCAATTTTCTGATGAAAAACGATGACCCGTGACCTGTTGTACTTTCTCCAGATGGTCAGAAATGTAAATTTTTTTATTTTTAATTTTTTGACTGTAAATGACTATTGCATGTGAATTATCACTTTTGGAACTAAAATAAGTGTGTTTAGAGTCATTTTAGTGCCTGAAATTGGTCGAAATAGAAGCTTCTGAGTAGGAGAAAAAGTCTATAAAAATGGCAATTTTGGTCACATTGAGGCTTTAAAAAGTAGTTATTCAAAAGGAGGCACAATCCAAATGACATTTTGAATCAATTTTTCTACAGTCCAAAAAACCAATTTTCTGATGAAAAACGATGACCCGTGACCAGTTAAACTTTCTCCAGATGGTCTGAAATGGTAATTTTTATCGTATCATTTTTCGACTGTAAATGACAATTGCATGTGAATTATCACTTTTGGAACTAAAATACGTGTGTTTTGAGTCATTTTAATGCCTGAAATTGGTCGAAATAAAGCTTCTGAGAAGGAGAAAAAGTCTGTAAAAATGGCAATTTTCGTCACATTGAGGCTTTAAAAAGTAGTTATTCAACATGAGGCACAATCCAAATGACATTTTGAATCAATTTTTCTACAGTCCAAGAAATCCTTTTTCTGATGAAAAACGATGACCCGTGACCAGTTAAACTTTCTCCAGATGGTCTGAAATGGTAATTTTTTAACGTTTAATTTTTTGACTGTAAATGACTATTGCATGTGAATTATCACTTTTGGAACTAAAATACGTGTGTTTTGAGTCATTTTAGTGCCTGAAATTGGTCGAAATAGAAGCTTCTGAGTAGGAGAAAAAGTCTATAAAAATGGCAATTTTGGTCACATTGAGGCTTTAAAAAGTAGTTATTCAAAAGGAGGCACAATCCAAATGACATTTTGAATCAATTTTTCTACAGTCCAAAAAACCAATTTTCTGATGAAAAACGATGACCCGTGACCAGTTAAACTTTCTCCAGATGGTCTGAAATGGTAATTTTTATCGTATCATTTTTCGACTGTAAATGACAATTGCATGTGAATTATCACTTTTGGAACTAAAATACGTGTGTTTTGAGTCATTTTAATGCCTGAAATTGGTCGAAATAAAGCTTCTGAGAAGGAGAAAAAGTCTGTAAAAATGGCAATTTTCGTCACATTGAGGCTTTAAAAAGTAGTTATTCAACATGAGGCACAATCCAAATGACATTTTGAATCAATTTTTCTACAGTCCAAAAAACCAATTTTCTGATGAAAAACGATGACCCGTGACCAGTTAAACTTTCTCCAGATGGTCTGAAATGGTAATTTTTATCGTATCATTTTTCGACTGTAAATGACAATTGCATGTGAATTATCACTTTTGGAACTAAAATACGTGTGTTTTGAGTCATTTTAATGCCTGAAATTGGTCGAAATAAAGCTTCTGAGAAGGAGAAAAAGTCTGTAAAAATGGCAATTTTCGTCACATTGAGGCTTTAAAAAGTAGTTATTCAACATGAGGCACAATCCAAATGACATTTTGAATCAATTTTTCTACAGTCCAAAAAATCAATTTTCTGATGAAAAACGATGACCCGTGACCAGTTAAACTTTCTCCAGATGGTCTGAAATGGTAATTTTTTAACATTTAATTTTTTGACTGTAAATGACAATTGCATGTGAATTATCACTTTTGGAACTAAAATACGTGTGTTTTGAGTCATTTTAATGCCTGAAATTGGTCGAAATAAAGCTTCTGAGAAGGAGAAAAAGTCTGTAAAAATGGCAATTTTCGTCACATTGAGGCTTTAAAAAGTAGTTATTCAACATGAGGCACAATCCAAATGACATTTTGAATCAATTTTTCTACAGTCCAAAAAATCAATTTTCTGATGAAAAACGATGACCCATGACCTGTTGTACTTTCTCCAGATGGTCAGAAATTTTAATTTTTTTATTTTAAATTTTTTGACTGTAAATGACTATTGCATGTGAATTATTACTTTTGGAACTAAAATAAGTGTGTTTAGAGTCATTTTAGTGCCTGAAATAGGTTGAAATAGAAGCTTCTGAGTAGGAGAAAAAGTCTATAAAAATGGCAATTTCGGTCACGTTGAGGCTTTAAAAAGTAGTTATTCAACATGAGGCACAATCCAAATGACATTTTGATTAAATTTTTCTACAGTCCCAAAAATCCATTTTCTGATGAAAAACAATGACCCGTGACCTGTTGACTTTCTCCAGATGGTCAGAAATGTTAATTTTTTAATTTTTCATTTTTTGACTGTAAATGACGATTGCATGTGAATTATCACTTTTGGAACTAAAATAAGTGTGTTTTGAGTCATTTTAATGCCTGAAATTGGTTGAAATAGAAGCTTCTGAGAAGGAGAAAAAGTCTGTAAAAATGGCAATTTTTGTCACATTGAGGCTTTAAAAAGTAGTTATTCAACATGAGGCACAATCCAAATTACATTTTGAATCAATTTTTCTACAGTCCAAAAAATCAATTTTCTGATGAAAAACGATGACCCGTGACCAGTTAAACTTTCTCCAGATGGTCTGAAATCGTAATTTTTTAACGTTTAATTTTTTGATTGTAGATGACAATTGCATGTGAATTATCAATTTTGGAACTAAAATAAGTGTGTTTTGAGTCATTTTAATGCCTGAAATTGGTCGAAATAGAAGCTTCTGAGAAGGAGAAAAAGTCTGTAAAAATGGCAATTTTTGTCACATTGAGGCTTTAAAAAGTAGTTATTCAACATGAGGCACAATCCAAATGACATTTTGAATCAATTTTTCTACAGTCCAAAAAATCAATCTTCTGATGAAAAACGATGACCCGTGACCTGTCAAACGTTCTTCAGATGGTCAAAAATGGTAATTTTTTAATTTTTCATTTTTTGACTGTAAATGACTATTGCATGTGAATTATCACTTTTGGAAATAAAATACGTGTGTTTAGAGTCATTTTAATGCCTGAAATTGGTGGAAATAGAAGCTTCTGAGTGGGAGAAAAGTCTATAAAAATGGCAATTTTGGTCACATTGAGGCTTTAAAAAGTAGTTATTCAATATGAGGCGCAATCCAAATGACATTTTGAATCAATTTTTCTACAGTCCAAAAAATCAATTTTCTGATGAAAAATGATGACCCGTGACCTGTTGAACTTTCTCCAGATGGTCAGAAATGGTAATTTTTTTAATGTTTAATTTTTTGACTGTAAATGGCTATTGCAAGTGAATTATCACTTTTGGAACTAAAATAAGTGTGTTTAGAGTCATTTTAATGCCTGAAATTGGTCGAAATAGAAGCTTCTGAGAAGGAGAAAAAGTCTGTAAAAATGGCAATTTTTGTCACATTGAGGCTTTAAAAAGTTGTTATTCAACATGAGGCACAATCCAAATGTCATTTTGAATCAATTTTTCTACAGTCCAAAACATCAATTTTCTGATGAACAATGATTACCCGTGACCTGTTGAACTTTCTCCAGATGGTCAGAAATTGTAATTTTTTAATGTTTAATTTTTTGACTGTAAATGGCTATTGCAAGTGAATTATCAATTTTGGAACTAAAATAAGTGTATTTAGAGTCATTTTAATGCCTGAAATTGGTCGAAATAGAAGCTTCTGAGTGGAAGAAAATGTCTGTAAAAATGGCAATTTTGGTCACATTGAGGCTTTAAAAAGTAGTTATTCAACATGAGGCGCAATCCAAATGACATTTTGAATCAATTTTTCTACAGTCCAAAAAATCAATTTTCTGATGAAAAACGATGACCCGTGACCTGTCAAACGTTCTTCAGATGGTCAAAAATGGTAATTTTTTTATTTTTCATTTTTTGACTGTAAATGACTATTGCATGTGAATTATCATTTTTGGAAATAAAATACGTGTGTTTAGAGTCATTTTAATGCCCGAAATTGGAGGAAATAGAAGCTTCTGAGTGGGAGAAAAGTCTATAAAAATGGCAATTTTGGTCACATTGAGGCTTTAAAAAGTAGTTATTCAATATGAGGCGCAATCCAAATGACATTTTGAATCAATTTTTCTACAGTCCAAAAAATCAATTTTCTGATGAAAAATGATGACCCGTGACCTGTTGAACTTTCTCCAGATGGTCAGAAATGGTAATTTTTTTAATGTTTAATTTTTTGACTGTAAATGGCTATTGCAAGTGAATTATCACTTTTGGAACTAAAATAAGTGTGTTTAGAGTCATTTTAATGCCTGAAATTGGTCGAAATAGAAGCTTCTGAGAAGGAGAAAAAGTCTGTAAAAATGGCAATTTTTGTCACATTGAGGCTTTAAAAAGTTGTTATTCAACATGAGGCACAATCCAAATGTCATTTTGAATCAATTTTTCTACAGTCCAAAACATCAATTTTCTGATGAACAATGATTACCCGTGACCTGTTGAACTTTCTCCAGATGGTCAGAAATTGTAATTTTTTAATGTTTAATTTTTTGACTGTAAATGGCTATTGCAAGTGAATTATCAATTTTGGAACTAAAATAAGTGTATTTAGAGTCATTTTAATGCCTGAAATTGGTCGAAATAGAAGCTTCTGAGTGGAAGAAAATGTCTGTAAAAATGGCAATTTTGGTCACATTGAGGCTTTAAAAAGTAGTTATTCAACATGAGGCGCAATCCAAATGACATTTTGAATCAATTTTTCTACAGTCCAAAAAATCAATTTTCTGATGAAAAACGATGACCCGTGACCTGTCAAACGTTCTTCAGATGGTCAAAAATGGTAATTTTTTTATTTTTCATTTTTTGACTGTAAATGACTATTGCATGTGAATTATCATTTTTGGAAATAAAATACGTGTGTTTAGAGTCATTTTAATGCCCGAAATTGGAGGAAATAGAAGCTTCTGAGTGGGAGAAAAGTCTATAAAAATGGCAATTTTGGTCACATTGAGGCTTTAAAAAGTAGTTATTCAATATGAGGCGCAATCCAAATGACATTTTGAATCAATTTTTCTACAGTCCAAAAAATCAATTTTCTGATGAAAAATGATGACCCGTGACCTGTTGAACTTTCTCCTGATGGTCAGAAATGGTAATTTTTTTAATGTTTAATTTTTTGACTGTAAATGGCTATTGCAAGTGAATTATCACTTTTGGAACTAAAATAAGTGTGTTTAGAGTCATTTTAATGCCTGAAATTGGTCGAAATAGAAGCTTCTGAGAAGGAGAAAAAGTCTGTAAAAATGGCAATTTTTGTCACATTGAGGCTTTAAAAAGTAGTTATTCAACATGAGGCACAATCCAAATGACATTTTGAATCAATTTTTCTACAGTCCAAAACATCAATTTTCTGATGAACAATGATTACCGTGACCTGTTGAACTTTCTCCAGATGGTCAGAAATTGTAATTTTTTAATGTTTAATTTTTTGACTGTAAATGGCTATTGCAAGTGAATTATCAATTTTGGAACTAAAATAAGTGTATTTAGAGTCATTTTAATGCCTGAAATTGGTCGAAATAGAAGCTTCTGAGTGGGAGAAAATGTCTGTAAAAATGGCAATTTTGGTCACATTGAGGCTTTAAAAAGTAGTTATTCAACATGAGGCGCAATCCAAATGACATTTTAAATCAATTTTTCTACAGTCCAAAAAATCAATTTTCTGATGAAAAACGATGACCCGTGACCAGTTAAACTTTCTCCAGATGGTCTGAAATGGTAATTTTTTAATGTTTAATTTTTTGACTGCAAATGACAATTGCATGTGAATTATCACTTTTGGAACTAAATAAGTGTGTTTTGAGTAATTTTAATGCCTGAAATTGGTCGAAATAGAAGCTTCTGAGACGGAGAAAAAGTCTGTAAAAATGGCAATTTTGTCACATTGAGGCTTTAAAAAGTAGTTATTCAACATGAGGCACAATCCAAATGACATTTTGAATCAATTTTTCTACAGTCCAAAAAATCAATTTTCTGATGAAAAACGATGACCCGTGACCTGTTGTACTTTCTCCAGATGGTCAGAAATTTAAATTTTTTTATTTTTAATTTTTTGACTGTAAATGACTATTGCATGTGAATTATCACTTTTGGAACTAAAATAAGTGTGTTTAGAGTCATTTTAGTGCCTGAAATTGGTCGAAATAGAAGCTTCTGAGTAGGAGAAAAAGTCTATAAAAATGGCAATTTTGGTCACATTGAGGCTTTAAAAAGTAGTTATTCAAAAGGAGGCACAATCCAAATGACATTTTGAATCAATTTTTCTACAGTCCAAAAAACCAATTTTCTGATGAAAAACGATGACCCGTGACCAGTTAAACTTTCTCCAGATGGTCTGAAATGGTAATTTTTATCGTATCATTTTTCGACTGTAAATGACAATTGCATGTGAATTATCACTTTTGGAACTAAAATACGTGTGTTTTGAGTCATTTTAATGCCTGAAATTGGTCGAAATAAAGCTTCTGAGAAGGAGAAAAAGTCTGTAAAAATGGCAATTTTCATCACATTGAGGCTTTAAAAAGTAGTTATTCAACATGAGGCACAATCCAAATGACATTTTGAATCAATTTTTCTACAGTCCAAAAAACCAATTTTTTGATGAAAAACGATGACCCGTGACCAGTTAAACTTTCTCCAGATGGTCTGAAATGGTAATTTTTTAACGTATAATTTTTCGACTGTAAATGACAATTGCATGTGAATTATCACTTTTGGAACTAAAATAAGTGTGTTTTGAGTCATTTTAATGCCTGAAATTGGTCGAAATAGAAGCTTCGGAGAAGGAGAAAAAGTCTGTAAAAATGGCAATTTTCTTCATATTGAGGCTTTAAAAAGTAGTTATTCAAGATGAGGAACAATCCAAATGACATTTTGAATCAATTTTTCTACAGTCCAAAAAATCAATTTTCTGATGAAAAACGATGACCCGTGACCAGTTAAACTTTCTCCAGATGGTCTGCAATGGTAATTTTTTAACGTATAATTTTTCGACTGTAAATGACAATTGCATGTGAATTATCACTTTTGGAACTAAAATACGTGTGTTTTGAGTCATTTTAATGCCTGAAATTGGTCGAAATAAAGCTTCTGAGAAGGAGAAAAAGTCTGTAAAAATGGCAATTTTCATCACATTGAGGCTTTAAAAAGTAGTTATTCAACATGAGGCACAATCCAAATGACATTTTGAATCAATTTTTCTACAGTCCAAAAAAAAAAATTTCTGATGAAAAACGATGACCCGTGACCAGTTAAACTTTCTCCAGATGGTCTGAAATGGTAATTTTTAACGTATAATTTTTCGACTGTAAATGACAATTGCATGTGAATTATCACTTTTGGAACTAAAATAAGTGTGTTTTGAGTCATTTTAATGCCTGAAATTGGTCGAAATAGAAGCTTCTGAGAAGGAGAAAAAGTCTGTAAAAATGGCAATTTTCGTCACATTAAGGCTTTAAAAAGTAGTTATTCAACATGAGGCACAATCCACATGACATTTTGAATCAATTTTTCTACAGTCCAAAAAATCAATTTTCTGATGAAAAACGATGACCCGTGACCTGTCAAACGTTCTTCAGATGGTCAAAAATGGTAATTTTTTAATTTTTCATTTTTTGACTGTAAATGACTATTGCATGTGAATTATCACTTTTGGAAATAAAATACGTGTGTTTAGAGTCATTTTAATGCCCGAAATTGGTGGAAATAGAAGCTTCTGAGTGGGAGAAAAGTCTATAAAAATGGCAATTTTGGTCACATTGAGGCTTTAAAAAGTAGTTATTCAACATGAGGCGCAATCCAAATGACATTTTAAATCAATTTTTCTACAGTCCAAAAAATCAATTTTCTGATGAAAAACGATGACCCGTGACCAGTTAAACTTTCTCCAGATGGTCTGAAATGGTAATTTTTTAACGTTTAATTTTTTGACTGTAAATGACAATTGCATGTGAATTATCACTTTTGGAACTAAAATAAGTGTGTTTTGAGTAATTTTAATGCCTGAAATTGGTCGAAATAGAAGCTTCTGAGACGGAGAAATAGTCTGTAAAAATGGCAATTTTTGTCACATTGAGGCTTTAAAAAGTAGTTATTCAACATGAGGCACAATCCAAATGACATTTTGAATCAATTTTTCTACAGTCCAAAAATCAATTTTCTGATGAAAAACGATGACCCGTGACCTGTTGTACTTTCTCCAGATGGTCAGAAATTTTAATTTTTTTATTTTTATTTTTTTGACTGTAAATGACTATTGCATGTGAATTATCACTTTTGGAATTACAATAAGTGTGTTTAGAGTCATTTTAGTGCCTGAAATTGGTCGAAATAGAAGCTTCTGAGTAGGAGAAAAAGTCTAAAAAAATGGCAATTTTGGTCACATTGAGGCTTTAAAAAGTAGTTATTCAAAATGAGGCACAATCCAAATGACATTTTGAATCAATTTTTCTACAGTCCAAAAAATCAATTTTCTGATGAAAAACGATGACCCGTGACCAGTTAAACTTTCTCCAGATGGTCTGAAATGGTAATTTTTTAACGTTTAATTTTTTGACTGTAAATGACAATTGCATTTGAATTATCACTTTTGGAACTAAAATAAGTGTGTTTTGAGTCATTTTAATGCCCGAAACTGGTCGAAATAGAAGCTTCTGAGAAGGAGAAAAAGTCTGTAAAAATGGCAATTTTCGTCACATTGAGGCTTTAAAAAGTAGTTATTCAACATGAGGCACAATCCAAATGACATTTTGAATCAATTTTTCTACAGTCCAAAAAATCAATTTTCTGATGAAAAACCTGTTGTACTTTCTCCAGATGGTCAGAAATTTAAATTTTTTTATTTTTAATTTTTTGACTGTAAATGACTATTGCATGTGAATTATCACTTTTGGAACTAAAATAAGTGTGTTTAGAGTCATTTTAGTGCCTGAAATACGTCGAAATAGAAGCTTTTGAGTAGGAGAAAAAGTCTATAAAAATGGCAATTTCGGTCACGTTGAGGCTTTAAAAAGTAGTTATTCAACATGAGGCATAATCCAAATGACATTTTGAATAAATTTTTCTACAGTCCCAAAAATCCATTTTCTGATGAAAAACCATGACCCATGACCTGTTGACTTTCTCCAGATGGTCAGAAATGTTAATTTTTTAATTTTTCATTTTTTGACTGTAAATGACAATTGCATGTGAATTATCACTTTTGGAACTAAAATAAGTGTGTTTTGAGTCATTTTAATGCCTGAAATTGGTCGAAATAGAAGCTTCTGAGATGGAGAAAAAGTCTGTAAAAATGGCAATTTTCGTCACATTAAGGCTTTAAAAAGTAGTTATTCAATATGAGGCACAATCCAAAAGACATTTTGAATCAATTTTTCTACAGTCCAAAAAACCAATTTTCTGATGAAAAACGATGACCCGTGACCTGTTGTACTTTCTCCAGATGGTCAGAAATTATAATTTTTTTATTTTTAATTTTTTGACTGTAAATGACTATTGCATGTGAATTATCACTTTTGGAACTAAAATAAGTGTGTTTTGAGTCATTTTAATGCCTGAAATTGGTCGAAAAAGAAGCTTCTGAGAAGGAGAAAAAGTCTGTAAAAATGGCAATTTTTGTCACATTGAGGCTTTAAAAAGTAGTTATTCAACATGAGGCACAATCCAAATGACATTTTGAATCAATTTTTCTACAGTCCAAAAAATCAATTTTCTGATGAAAAACGATGACCCGTGACCAGTCAAACTTTCTCCAGATGGTCAGAAATGGTAATTTTTAAATGTTTAATTTTATGACTGTAAATGACTATTGCATGTGAATTATCACTTTTGGAACTAAAATAGGTGTGTTTAGAGTCATTTTAATGCTTGAAATTGGTCGAAATAGAAGCTTCTGAGTAGGAGAAAAGTCTATAAAAATGGCAATTTTGGTCACCTTGAGGCGTTAAAAAGTAGTTATTCAACATGAGGCACAATCCAAATGACATTTTGAATCAATTTTTCTACAGTCCAAAAAATCAATTTTCTGATGAAAAACGATGACCCGTGACCAGTTAAACTTTCTCCAGATGGTCTGAAATGGTAATTTTTTAACGTTTAATTTTTTGACTGTAAATGACAATTGCATGTGAATTATCACTTTTGGAACTAAAATACGTGTGTTTTGAGTCATTTTAATGCCTGAAATTGGTCGAAATAAAGCTTCTGAGAAGGAGAAAAAGTCTGTAAAAATGGCAATTTTCGTCACATTGAGGCTTTAAAAAGTAGTTATTCAACATGAGGCACAATCCAAATGACATTTTGAATCAATTTTTCTACAGTCCAAAAAATCAATTTTCTGATGAAAAACGATGACCCATGACCTGT
The DNA here is from genome assembly GCF_964204655.1 of Triturus cristatus. Taxonomy (NCBI): domain Eukaryota; kingdom Metazoa; phylum Chordata; class Amphibia; order Caudata; family Salamandridae; genus Triturus; species Triturus cristatus. Next base: position 664,843,427 of record NC_140592.1, read on the forward strand.
TGTACTTTCTCCAGATGGTCAGAAATTTTAATTTTTTTATTTTAAATTTTTTGACTGTAAATGACTATTGCATGTGAATTATTACTTTTGGAACTAAAATAAGTGTGTTTAGAGTCATTTTAGTGCCTGAAATAGGTCGAAATAGAAGCTTCTGAGTAGGAGAAAAAGTCTATAAAAATGGCAATTTCGGTCACGTTGAGGCTTTAAAAAGTAGTTATTCAACATGAGGCACAATCCAAATGACATTTTGAATAAATTTTTCTACAGTCCCAAAAATCCATTTTCTGATGAAAAACAATGACCCGTGACCTGTTGACTTTCTCCAGATGGTCAGAAATGTTAATTTTTTAATTTTTCATTTTTTGACTGTAAATGACAATTGCATGTGAATTACCACTTTTGGAACTAAAATAAGTGTGTTTTGAGTCATTTTAATGCCTGAAATTGGTTGAAATAGAAGCTTCTGAGAAGGAGAAAAAGTCTGTAAAAATGGCAATTTTTGTCACATTGAGGCTTTAAAAAGTAGTTATTCAACATGAGGCACAATCCAAATTACATTTTGAATCAATTTTTCTACAGTCCAAAAAATCAATTTTCTGATGAAAAACGATGACCCGTGACCAGTTAAACTTTCTCCAGATGGTCTGAAATCGTAATTTTTTAACGTTTAATTTTTTGATTGTAGATGACAATTGCATGTGAATTATCACTTTTGGAACTAAAATAAGTGTGTTTTGAGTCATTTTAATGCCTGAAATTGGTCGAAATAGAAGCTTCTGAGAAGGAGAAAAAGTCTGTAAAAATGGCAATTTTTGTGACATTGAGGCTTTAAAAAGTAGTTATTCAACATGAGGCACAATCCAAATGACATTTTGAATCAATTTTTCTACAGTCCAAAAAATCAAATTTCTGATGAAAAACGATGACCCGTGACCAGTTAAACTTTCTCCAGATGGTCTGAAATCGTAATTTTTTAACGTTTCATTTTTTGACTGTAGATGACAATTGCATGTGAATTATCTCTTTTGGAACTAAAATAAGTGTGTTTTGAGTCATTTTAAAGCCTGAAATTGGTCGAAATAGAAGCTTCTGAGAAGGAGAAAAAGTCTGTAAAAATGGCAATTTTTGTCACATTGAGGCTTTAAAAAGTAGTTATTCAACATGAGGCACAATCCAAATGACATTTTGAATCAATTTTTCTACAGTCCAAAAAATCAATTTTCTGATGAAAAACGATGACCCGTGACCTGTCAAACGTTCTTCAGATGGTCAAAAATGGTAATTTTTTAATTTTTCATTTTTTGACTGTAAATGACTATTGCATGTGAATTATCACTTTTGGAAATAAAATACGTGTGTTTAGAGTCATTTTAATGCCCGAAATTGGTGAAAATAGAAGCTTCTGAGTGGGAGAAAAGTCTATAAAAATGGCAAGTTTGGTCACATTGAGGCTTTAAAAAGTAGTTATTCAATATGAGGCGCAATCCAAATGACATTTTGAATCAATTTTTCTACAGTCCAAAAAATCAATTTTCTGATGAAAAATGATGACCCGTGACCTGTTGAACTTTCTCCAGATGGTCAGAAATGGTAATTTTTTTAATGTTTAATTTTTTGACTGTAAATGGCTATTGCAAGTGAATTATCACTTTTGGAACTAAAATAAGTGTGTTTAGAGTCATTTTAATGCCTGAAATTGGTCGAAATAGAAGCTTCTGAGAAGGAGAAAAAGTCTGTAAAAATGGCAATTTTTGTCACATTGAGGCTTTAAAAAGTAGTTATTCAACATGAGGCACAATCCAAATGACATTTTGAATCAATTTTTCTACAGTCCAAAACATCAATTTTCTGATGAAAAATGATTACCCGTGACCTGTTGAACTTTCTCCAGATGGTCAGAAATGGTAATTTTTTAATGTTTAATTTTTTGACTGTAAATGGCTATTGCAAGTGAATTATCAATTTTGGAACTAAAATAAGTGTATTTAGAGTCATTTTAATGCCTGAAATTGGTTGAAATAGAAGCTTCTGAGTGGGAGAAAATGTCTGTAAAAATGGCAATTTTGGTAACATTGAGGCTTTAAAAAGTAGTTATTCAACATGAGGCGCAATCCAAATGACATTTTAAATCAATTTTTCTACAGCCCAAAAAATCAATTTTCTGATGAAAAACGATGACCCGTGACCAGTTAAACTTTCTCCAGATGGTCTGAAATGGTAATTTTTTAACGTTTAATTTTTTGACTGTAAATGACAATTGCATGTGAATTATCACTTTTGGAACTAAAATAAGTGTGTTTTGAGTAATTTTAATGCCTGAAATTGGTCGAAATAGAAGCTTCTGAGACGGAGAAATAGTCTGCAAAAATGGCAATTTTTGTCACATTGAGGCTTTAAAAAGTAGTTATTCAACATGAGGCACAATCCAAATGACATTTTGAATCAATTTTTCTACAGTCCAAAAATCAATTTTCTGATGAAAAACGATGACCCGTGACCTGTTGTACTTTCTCCAGATGGTCAGAAATTTTAATTTTTTTATTTTTATTTTTTTGACTGTAAATGACTATTGCATGTGAATTATCACTTTTGGAATTACAATAAGTGTGTTTAGAGTCATTTTAGTGCCTGAAATTGGTCGAAATAGAAGCTTCTGAGTAGGAGAAAAAGTCTAAAAAAATGGCAATTTTGGTCACATTGAGGCTTTAAAAAGTAGTTATTCAAAATGAGGCACAATCCAAATGACATTTTGAATCAATTTTTCTACAGTCCAAAAAATCAATTTTCTGATGAAAAACGATGACCCGTGACCAGTTAAACTTTCTCCAGATGGTTTGAAATGGTAATTTTTTAACGTTTAAGTTTTTTGACTGTAAATGACTATTGCATGTGAATTATCACTTTTGGAACTAAAATACGTGTGTTTTGAGTCATTATAATGCCTGAAATTGGTCGAAATAAAGCTTCTGAGAAGGAGAAAAAGTCTGTAAAAATGGCAATTTTCGTCACATTGAGGCTTTAAAAAGTAGTTATTCAACATGAGGCACAATCCAAATGACATTTTGAATCAATTTTTCTACAGTCCAAAAAATCAATTTTCTGATGAAAAACCTGTTGTACTTTCTCCAGATGGTCAGAAATTAAAATTTTTTAATTTTTCATTTTTTGACTGTAAATGACAATTGCATGTGAATTATCACTTTTGGAACTAAAATAAGTGTGTTTTGAGTCATTTTAATGCCTGAAATTGGTCGAAATAGAAGCTTCTGAGAAGGAGAAAAAGTCTGTAAAAATGGCAATTTCGGTCACGTTGAGGCTTTAAAAAGTAGTTATTCAACATGAGGCATAATCCAAATGACATTTTGAATAAATTTTTCTACAGTCCCAAAAATCCATTTTCTGATGAAAAACCATGACCCATGACCTGTTGACTTTCTCCAGATGGTCAGAAATGTTAATTTTTTAATTTTTCATTTTTTGACTGTAAATGACAATTGCATGTGAATTATCACTTTTGGAACTAAAATAAGTGTGTTTTGAGTCATTTTAATGCCTGAAATTGGTCGAAATAGAAGCTTCTGAGATGGAGAAAAAGTCTGTAAAAATGGCAATTTTCGTCACATTAAGGCTTTAAAAAGTAGTTATTCAATATGAGGCACAATCCAAAAGACATTTTGAATCAATTTTTCTACAGTCCAAAAAACCAATTTTCTGATGAAAAACGATGACCCGTGACCTGTTGTACTTTCTCCAGATGGTCAGAAATTATAATTTTTTTATTTTTAATTTTTTGACTGTAAATTACTATTGCATGTGAATTATCACTTTTGGAACTAAAATAAGTGTGTTTTGAGTCATTTTAATGCTTGAAATTGGTCGAAATAGAAGCTTCTGAGTAGGAGAAAAGTCTATAAAAATGGCAATTTTGGTCACCTTGAGGCGTTAAAAAGTAGTTATTCAACATGAGGCACAATCCAAATGACATTTTGAATCAATTTTTCTACAGTCCAAAAAATCAATTTTCTGATGAAAAACGATGACCCGTGACCAGTTAAACTTTCTCCAGATGGTCTGAAATGGTAATTTTTTAACGTTTAATTTTTTGACTGTAAATGACAATTGCATGTGAATTATCACTTTTGGAACTAAAATACGTGTGTTTTGAGTCATTTTAATGCCTGAAATTGGTCGAAATAAAGCTTCTGAGAAGGAGAAAAAGTCTGTAAAAATGGCAATTTTCGTCACATTGAGGCTTTAAAAAGTAGTTATTCAACATGAGGCACAATCCAAATGACATTTTGAATCAATTTTTCTACAGTCCAAAAAATCAATTTTCTGATGAAAAACGATGACCCATGACCTGTTGTACTTTCTCCAGATGGTCAGAAATTTTAATTTTTTTATTTTAAATTTTTTGACTGTAAATGACTATTGCATGTGAATTATTACTTTTGGAACTAAAATAAGTGTGTTTAGAGTCATTTTAGTGCCTGAAATAGGTCGAAATAGAAGCTTCTGAGTAGGAGAAAAAGTCTATAAAAATGGCAATTTCGGTCACGTTGAGGCTTTAAAAAGTAGTTATTCAACATGAGGCACAATCCAAATGACATTTTGAATAAATTTTTCTACAGTCCCAAAAATCCATTTTCTGATGAAAAACAATGACCCGTGACCTGTTGACTTTCTCCAGATGGTCAGAAATGTTAATTTTTTAATTTTTCATTTTTTGACTGTAAATGACAATTGCATGTGAATTATCACTTTTGGAACTAAAATAAGTGTGTTTTGAGTCATTTTAATGCCTGAAATTGGTTGAAATAGAAGCTTCTGAGAAGGAGAAAAAGTCTGTAAAAATGGCAATTTTTGTCACATTGAGGCTTTAAAAAGTAGTTATTCAACATGAGGCACAATCCAAATTACATTTTGAATCAATTTTTCTACAGTCCAAAAAATCAATTTTCTGATGAAAAACGATGACCCGTGACCAGTTAAACTTTCTCCAGATGGTCTGAAATCGTAATTTTTTAACGTTTAATTTTTTGATTGTAGATGACAATTGCATGTGAATTATCACTTTTGGAACTAAAATAAGTGTGTTTTGAGTCATTTTAATGCCTGAAATTGGTCGAAATAGAAGCTTCTGAGAAGGAGAAAAAGTCTGTAAAAATGGCAATTTTTGTGACATTGAGGCTTTAAAAAGTAGTTATTCAACATGAGGCACAATCCAAATGACATTTTGAATCAATTTTTCTACAGTCCAAAAAATCAAATTTCTGATGAAAAACGATGACCCGTGACCAGTTAAACTTTCTCCAGATGGTCTGAAATCGTAATTTTTTAACGTTTCATTTTTTGACTGTAGATGACAATTGCATGTGAATTATCTCTTTTGGAACTAAAATAAGTGTGTTTTGAGTCATTTTAAAGCCTGAAATTGGTCGAAATAGAAGCTTCTGAGAAGGAGAAAAAGTCTGTAAAAATGGCAATTTTTGTCACATTGAGGCTTTAAAAAGTAGTTATTCAACATGAGGCACAATCCAAATGACATTTTGAATCAATTTTTCTACAGTCCAAAAAATCAATTTTCTGATGAAAAACGATGACCCGTGACCTGTCAAACGTTCTTCAGATGGTCAAAAATGGTAATTTTTTAATTTTTCATTTTTTGACTGTAAATGACTATTGCATGTGAATTATCACTTTTGGAAATAAAATACGTGTGTTTAGAGTCATTTTAATGCCCGAAATTGGTGGAAATAGAAGCTTCTGAGTGGGAGAAAAGTCTATAAAAATGGCAAGTTTGGTCACATTGAGGCTTTAAAAAGTAGTTATTCAATATGAGGCGCAATCCAAATGACATTTTGAATCAATTTTTCTACAGTCCAAAAAATCAATTTTCTGATGAAAAATGATGACCCGTGACCTGTTGAACTTTCTCCAGATGGTCAGAAATGGTAATGTTTTTTAATGTTTAATTTTTTGACTGTAAATGGCTATTGCAAGTGAATTATCACTTTTGGAACTAAAATAAGTGTGTTTAGAGTCATTTTAATGCCTGAAATTGGTCGAAATAGAAGCTTCTGAGAAGGAGAAAAAGTCTGTAAAAATGGCAATTTTTGTCACATTGAGGCTTTAAAAAGTAGTTATTCAACATGAGGCACAATCCAAATGACATTTTGAATCAATTTTTCTACAGTCCAAAACTTCAATTTTCTGATGAAAAATGATTACCCGTGACCTGTTGAACTTTCTCCAGATGGTCAGAAATGGTAATTTTTTAATGTTTAATTTTTTGACTGTAAATGGCTATTGCAAGTGAATTATCAATTTTGGAACTAAAATAAGTGTATTTAGAGTCATTTTAATGCCTGAAATTGGTTGAAATAGAAGCTTCTGAGTGGGAGAAAATGTCTGTAAAAATGGCAATTTTGGTCACATTGAGGCTTTAAAAAGTAGTTATTCAACATGAGGCGCAATCCAAATGACATTTTAAATCAATTTTTCTACAGCCCAAAAAATCAATTTTCTGATGAAAAACGATGACCCGTGACCAGTTAAACTTTCTCCAGATGGTCTGAAATGGTAATTTTTTAACGTTTAATTTTTTGACTGTAAATGACAATTGCATGTGAATTATCACTTTTGGAACTAAAATAAGTGTGTTTTGAGTAATTTTAATGCCTGAAATTGGTCGAAATAGAAGCTTCTGAGACGGAGAAATAGTCTGTAAAAATGGCAATTTTTGTCACATTGAGGCTTTAAAAAGTAGTTATTCAACATGAGGCACAATCCAAATGACATTTTGAATCAATTTTTCTACAGTCCAAAAATCAATTTTCTGATGAAAAACGATGACCCGTGACCTGTTGTACTTTCTCCAGATGGTCAGAAATTTTAATTTTTTTATTTTTATTTTTTTGACTGTAAATGACTATTGCATGTGAATTATCACTTTTGGAATTACAATAAGTGTGTTTAGAGTCATTTTAGTGCCTGAAATTGGTCGAAATAGAAGCTTCTGAGTAGGAGAAAAAGTCTAAAAAAATGGCAATTTTGGTCACATTGAGGCTTTAAAAAGTAGTTATTCAAAATGAGGCACAATCCAAATGACATTTTGAATCAATTTTTCTACAGTCCAAAAAATCAATTTTCTGATGAAAAACGATGACCCGTGACCAGTTAAACTTTCTCCAGATGGTCTGAAATGGTAATTTTTTAACGTTTAAGTTTTTTGACTGTAAATGACAATTGCATGTGAATTATCACTTTTGGAACTAAAATAAGTGTGTTTTGAGTCATTTTAATGCCTGAAATTGGTCGAAATAGAAGCTTCTGAGATGGAGAAAAAGTCTGTAAAAATGGCAATTTTCGTCACATTAAGGCTTTAAAAAGTAGTTATTCAATATGAGGCACAATCCAAAAGACATTTTGAATCAATTTTTCTACAGTCCAAAAAACCAATTTTCTGATGAAAAACGATGACCCGTGACCTGTTGTACTTTCTCCAGATGGTCAGAAATTATAATTTTTTTATTTTTAATTTTTTGACTGTAAATGACTATTGCATGTGAATTATCACTTTTGGAACTAAAATAAGTGTGTTTAGAGTCATTTTAATGCTTGAAATTGGTCGAAATAGAAGCTTCTGAGTAGGAGAAAAGTCTATAAAAATGGCAATTTTGGTCACCTTGAGGCGTTAAAAAGTAGTTATTCAACATGAGGCACAATCCAAATGACATTTTGAATCAATTTTTCTACAGTCCAAAAAATCAATTTTCTGATGAAAAACGATGACCCGTGACCAGTTAAACTTTCTCCAGATGGTCTGAAATGGTAATTTTTTAACGTTTAATTTTTTGACTGTAAATGACAATTGCATGTGAATTATCACTTTTGGAACTAAAATACGTGTGTTTTGAGTCATTTTAATGCCTGAAATTGGTCGAAATAAAGCTTCTGAGAAGGAGAAAAAGTCTGTAAAAATGGCAATTTTCGTCACATTGAGGCTTTAAAAAGTAGTTATTCAACATGAGGCACAATCCAAATGACATTTTGAATCAATTTTTCTACAGTCCAAAAAATCAATTTTCTGATGAAAAACGATGACCCATGACCTGTTGTACTTTCTCCAGATGGTCAGAAATTTTAATTTTTTTATTTTAAATTTTTTGACTGTAAATGACTATTGCATGTGAATTATTACTTTTGGAACTAAAATAAGTGTGTTTAGAGTCATTTTAGTGCCTGAAATAGGTCGAAATAGAAGCTTCTGAGTAGGAGAAAAAGTCTATAAAAATGGCAATTTCGGTCACGTTGAGGCTTTAAAAAGTAGTTATTCAACATGAGGCACAATCCAAATGACATTTTGAATACATTTTTCTACAGTCCCAAAAATCCATTTTCTGATGAAAAACAATGACCCGTGACCTGTTGACTTTCTCCAGATGGTCAGAAATGTTAATTTTTTAATTTTTCATTTTTTGACTGTAAATGACAATTGCATGTGAATTATCACTTTTGGAACTAAAATAAGTGTGTTTTGAGTCATTTTAATGCCTGAAATTGGTTGAAATAGAAGCTTCTGAGAAGGAGAAAAAGTCTGTAAAAATGGCAATTTTTGTCACATTGAGGCTTTAAAAAGTAGTTATTCAACATGAGGCACAATCCAAATTACATTTTGAATCAATTTTTCTACAGTCCAAAAAATCAATTTTCTGATGAAAAACGATGACCCGTGACCAGTTAAACTTTCTCCAGATGGTCTGAAATCGTAATTTTTTAACGTTTAATTTTTTGATTGTAGATGACAATTGCATGTGAATTATCACTTTTGGAACTAAAATAAGTGTGTTTTGAGTCATTTTAATGCCTGAAATTGGTCGAAATAGAAGCTTCTGAGAAGGAGAAAAAGTCTGTAAAAATGGCAATTTTTGTCACATTGAGGCTTTAAAAAGTAGTTATTCAACATGAGGCACAATCCAAATGACATTTTGAATCAATTTTTCTACAGTCCAAAAAATCAAATTTCTGATGAAAAACGATGACCCGTGACCAGTTAAACTTTCTCCAGATGGTCTGAAATCGTAATTTTTTAACGTTTCATTTTTTGACTGTAGATGACAATTGCATGTGAATTATCTCTTTTGGAACTAAAATAAGTGTGTTTTGAGTCATTTTAATGCCTGAAATTGGTCGAAATAGAAGCTTCTGAGAAGGAGAAAAAGTCTGTAAAAATGGCAATTTTTGTCACATTGAGGCTTTAAAAAGTAGTTATTCAACATGAGGCACAATCCAAATGACATTTTGAATCAATTTTTCTACAGTCCAAAAAATCAATTTTCTGATGAAAAACGATGACCCGTGACCTGTCAAACGTTCTTCAGATGGTCAAAAATGGTAATTTTTTAATTTTTCATTTTTTGACTGTAAATGACTATTGCATGTGAATTATCACTTTTGGAAATAAAATACGTGTGTTTAGAGTCATTTTAATGCCCGAAATTGGTGGAAATAGAAGCTTCTGAGTGGGAGAAAAGTCTATAAAAATGGCAATTTTGGTCACATTGAGGCTTTAAAAAGTAGTTATTCAATATGAGGCGCAATCCAAATGACATTTTGAATCAATTTTTCTACAGTCCAAAAAATCAATTTTCTGATGAAAAATGATGAGCCGTGACCTGTTGAACTTTCTCCAGATGGTCAGAAATGGTAATTTTTTTAATGTTTAATTTTTTGACTGTAAATGGCTATTGCAAGTGAATTATCACTTTTGGAACTAAAATAAGTGTGTTTAGAGTCATTTTAATGCCTGAAATTGGTCGAAATAGAAGCTTCTGAGAAGGAGAAAAAGTCTGTAAAAATGGCAATTTTTGTCACATTGAGGCTTTAAAAAGTAGTTATTCAACATGAGGCACAATCCAAATGACATTTTGAATCAATTTTTCTACAGTCCAAAACATCAATTTTCTGATGAACAATGATTACCCGTGACCTGTTGAACTTTCTCCAGATGGTCAGAAATTGTAATTTTTTAATGTTTAATTTTTTGACTGTAAATGGCTATTGCAAGTGAATTATCAATTTTGGAACTAAAATAAGTGTATTTAGAGTCATTTTAATGCCTGAAATTGGTCGAAATAGAAGCTTCTGAGTGGGAGAAAATGTCTGTAAAAATGGCAATTTTGGTCACATTGAGGCTTTAAAAAGTAGTTATTCAACATGAGGCGCAATCCAAATTGATTTTAAATCAATTTTTCTACAGTCCAAAAAATCAATTTTCTGATGAAAAACGATGACCCGTGACCAGTTAAACTTTCTCCAGATGGTCTGAAATGGTAATTTTTTAATGTTTAATTTTTTGACTGCAAATGACAATTGCATGTGAATTATCACTTTTGGAACTAAAATAAGTGTGTTTTGAGTAATTTTAATGCCTGAAATTGGTCGAAATAGAAGCTTCTGAGATGGAGAAAAAGTCTGTAAAAATGGCAATTTTTGTCACATTGAGGCTTTAAAAAGTAGTTATTCAACATGAGGCACAATCCAAATGACATTTTGAATCAATTTTTCTACAGTCCAAAAAATCAATTTTCTGATGAAAAACGATGACCCGTGACCTGTTGTACTTTCTCCAGATGGTCAGAAATTTAAATTTTTTTATTTTTAATTTTTTGACTGTAAATGACTATTGCATGTGAATTATCACTTTTGGAACTAAAATAAGTGTGTTTAGAGTCATTTTAGTGCCTGAAATTGGTCGAAATAGAAGCTTCTGAGTAGGAGAAAAAGTCTATAAAAATGGCAATTTTGGTCACATTGAGGCTTTAAAAAGTAGTTATTCAAAAGGAGGCACAATCCAAATGACATTTTGAATCAATTTTTCTACAGTCCAAAAAACCAATTTTCTGATGAAAAACGATGACCCGTGACCAGTTAAACTTTCTCCAGATGGTCTGAAATGGTAATTTTTATCGTATCATTTTTCGACTGTAAATGACAATTGCATGTGAATTATCACTTTTGGAACTAAAATACGTGTGTTTTGAGTCATTTTAATGCCTGAAATTGGTCGAAATAAAGCTTCTGAGAAGGAGAAAAAGTCTGTAAAAATGGCAATTTTCGTCACATTGAGGCTTTAAAAAGTAGTTATTCAACATGAGGCACAATCCAAATGACATTTTGAATCAATTTTTCTACAGTCCAAAAAACCAATTTTCTGATGAAAAACGATGACCCGTGACCAGTTAAACTTTCTCCAGATGGTCTGAAATGGTAATTTTTTAACGTATAATTTTTCGACTGTAAATGACAATTGCATGTGAATTATCACTTTTGGAACTAAAATAAGTGTGTTTTGAGTCATTTTAATGCCTGAAATTGGTCGAAATAGAAGCTTCGGAGAAGGAGAAAAAGTCTGTAAAAATGGCAATTTTCTTCATATTGAGGCTTTAAAAAGTAGTTATTCAAGATGAGGAACAATCCAAATGACATTTTGAATCAATTTTTCTACAGTCCAAAAAATCAATTTTCTGATGAAAAACGATGACCCGTGACCAGTTAAACTTTCTCCAGATGGTCTGAAATGGTAATTTTTTAACGTATAATGTTTCGACTGTAAATGACAATTGCATGTGAATTATCACTTTTGGAACTAAAATACGTGTTTTGAGTCATTTTAATGCCTGAAATTGGTCGAAATAAAGCTTCTGAGAAGGAGAAAAAGTCTGTAAAAATGGCAATTTTCATCACATTGAGGCTTTAAAAAGTAGTTATTCAACATGAGGCACAATCCAAATGACATTTTGAATCAATTTTTCTACAGTCCAAAAAAAAAAAATGCTGATGAAAAACGATGACCCGTGACCAGTTAAACTTTCTCCAGATGGTCTGAAATGGTAATTTTTTAACGTATAATTTTTCGACTGTAAATGACAATTGCATGTGAATTATCACTTTTGGAACTAAAATAAGTGTGTTTTGAGTCATTTTAATGCCTGAAATTGGTCGAAATAGAAGCTTCTGAGAAGGAGAAAAAGTCTGTAAAATGGCAATTTTCGTCACATTGAGGCTTTAAAAAGTAGTTATTCAACATGAGGCACAATCCAAATGACATTTTGAATCAATTTTTCTACAGTCCAAAAAACCAATTTTCTGAAGAAAAACGATGACCCGTGACCAGTTAAACTTTCTCCAGATGGTCTGAAATGGTAATTTTTTAACGTATAATTTTTCGACTGTAAATGACAATTGCATGTGAATTATCACTTTTGGAACTAAAATAAGTGTGTTTTGAGTCATTTTAATGCCTGAAATTGGTCGAAATAGAAGCTTCGGAGAAGGAGAAAAAGTCTGTAAAAATGGCAATTTTCTTCATATTGAGGCTTTAAAAAGTAGTTATTCAAGATGAGAAACAATCCAAATGACATTTTGAATCAATTTTTCTACAGTCCAAAAAATCAATTTTCTGATGAAAAACGATGACCCGTGACCAGTTAAACTTTCTCCAGATGGTCTGAAATGGTAATTTTTTAACGTATAATTTTTCGACTGTAAATGACAATTGCATGTGAATTATCACTTTTGGAACTAAAATACGTGTGTTTTGAGTCATTTTAATGCCTGAAATTGGTCGAAATAAAGCTTCTGAGAAGGAGAAAAAGTCTGTAAAAATGGCAATTTTGGTCACATTGAGGCTTTAAAAAGTAGTTATTCAACATGAGGCACAATCCAAATGACATTTTGAATCAATTTTTCTACAGTCCAAAAAACCAATTTTCTGATGAAAAACGATGACCCGTGACCAGTTAAACTTTCTCCAGATGGTCTGAAATGGTAATTTTTTAACGTATAATTTTTTGACTGTAAATGACAATTGCATGTGAATTATCACTTTTGGAACTAAAATAAGTGTGTTTTGAGTCATTTTAATGCCTGAAATTGGTCGAAATAGAAGCTTCTGAGAAGGAGAAAAAGTCTGTAAAAATGGCAATTTTCTTCATATTGAGGCTTTAAAAAGTAGTTATTCAAGATGAGGAACAATCCAAATGACATTTTGAATCAATTTTTCTACAGTCCAAAAAATCAATTTTCTGATGAAAAACGATGACCCGTGACCAGTTAAACTTTCTCCAGATGGTCTGAAATGGTAATTTTTTAACGTTTAATTTTTTGTCTGTAAATGACAATTGCATTTGAATTATCACTTTTGGAACTAAAATAAGTGTGTTTTGAGTCATTTTAATGCCTGAAATTGGTCGAAATAGAAGCTTCTGAGAAGGAGAAAAAGTCTGTAAAAATGGCAATTTTGGTCACATTGAGGCTTTAAAAAGTAGTTATTCAACATGAGGCACAATCCAAATGACATTTTGAATCAATTTTTCTACAGTCCAAAAAATCAATTTTCTGATGAAAAACGATGACCCGTGACCTGTTGTACTTTCTCCAGATGGTCAGAAATTTAAATTTTTTTATTTTTAATTTTTTGACTGTAAATGACTATTGCATGTGAATTATCACTTTTGGAACTAAAATAAGTGTGTTTAGAGTCATTTTAGTGCCTGAAATAGGTCGAAATAGAAGCTTCTGAGTAGGAGAAAAAGTCTATAAAAATGGCAATTTCGGTCACGTTGAGGCTTTAAAAAGTAGTTATTCAACATGAGGCATAATCCAAATGACATTTTGAATACATTTTTCTACAGTCCCAAAAATCCATTTTCTGATGAAAAACAATGACCCGTGACCTGTTGACTTTCTCTAGATGGTCAGAAATGTTAATTTTTTCATTTTTCATTTTTTGACTGTAAATGACAATTGCATGTGAATTATCACTTTTGGAACTAAAATAAGTGTGTTTTGAGTCATTTTAATGCCTGAAATTGTTGGAAATAGAAGCTTCTGATACGGAGAAAAAGTCTGTAAAAATGGCAATTTTCGTCACATTAAGGCTTTAAAAAGTAGTTATTCAACATGAGGCACAATCCACATGACATTTTGAATCAATTTTTCTACAGTCCAAAAAATCAATTTTCTGATGAAAAACGATGACCCGTGACCTGTCAAACGTTCTTCAGATGGTCAAAAATGGTAATTTTTTAATTTTTCATTTTTTGACTGTAAATGACTATTGCATGTGAATTATCACTTTTGGAAATAAAATACGTGTGTTTAGAGTCATTTTAATGCCCGAAATTGGTGGAAATAGAAGCTTCTGAGTGGGAGAAAAGTCTATAAAAATGGCAATTTTGGTCACATTGAGGCTTTAAAAAGTAGTTATTCAATATGAGGCGCAATCCAAATGACATTTTGAATCAATTTTTCTACAGTCCAAAACATCAATTTTCTGATGAAAAACGATGACCCGTGACCTGTTGTACTTTCTCCAGATGGTCAGAAATTTTAATTTTTTTATTTTTATTTTTTTGACTGTAAATGATTATTGCATGTGAATTATCACTTTTGGAACTAAAATAAGTGTGTTTAGAGTCATTTTAGTGCCTGAAATTGGTCGAAATAGAAGCTTCTGAGTAGGAGAAAAAGTCTATAAAAATGGCAATTTTGGTCACATTGAGGCTTTAAAAAGTAGTTATTCAAAATGAGGCACAATCCAAATGACATTTTGAATCAATTTTTCTACAGTCCAAAAAATCAATTTTCTGATGAAAAACGATGACCCGTGACCAGTTAAACTTTCTCCAGATGGTCTGAAATGGTAATTTTTTAACGTATAATTTTTCGACTGTAAATGACAATTGCATGTGAATTATCACTTTTGGAACTAAAATACGTGTGTTTTGAGTCATTTTAATGCCTGAAATTGGTCGAAATAAAGCTTCTGAGAAGGAGAAAAAGTCTGTAAAAATGGCAATTTTGGTCACATTGAGGCTTTAAAAAGTAGTTATTCAACATGAGGCACAATCCAAATGACATTTTGAATCAATTTTTCTACAGTCCAAAAAACCAATTTTCTGATGAAAAACGATGACCCGTGACCAGTTAAACTTTCTCCAGATGGTCTGAAATGGTAATTTTTTAACGTATAATTTTTTGACTGTAAATGACAATTGCATGTGAATTATCACTTTTGGAACTAAAATAAGTGTGTTTTGAGTCATTTTAATGCCTGAAATTGGTCGAAATAGAAGCTTCTGAGAAGGAGAAAAAGTCTGTAAAAATGGCAATTTTCTTCATATTGAGGCTTTAAAAAGTAGTTATTCAAGATGAGGAACAATCCAAATGACATTTTGAATCAATTTTTCTACAGTCCAAAAAATCAATTTTCTGATGAAAAACGATGACCCGTGACCAGTTAAACTTTCTCCAGATGGTCTGAAATGGTAATTTTTTAACGTTTAATTTTTTGTCTGTAAATGACAATTGCATTTGAATTATCACTTTTGGAACTAAAATAAGTGTGTTTTGAGTCATTTTAATGCCTGAAATTGGTCGAAATAGAAGCTTCTGAGAAGGAGAAAAAGTCTGTAAAAATGGCAATTTTGGTCACATTGAGGCTTTAAAAAGTAGTTATTCAACATGAGGCACAATCCAAATGACATTTTGAATCAATTTTTCTACAGTCCAAAAAATCAATTTTCTGATGAAAAACGATGACCCGTGACCTGTTGTACTTTCTCCAGATGGTCAGAAATTTAAATTTTTTTATTTTTAATTTTTTGACTGTAAATGACTATTGCATGTGAATTATCACTTTTGGAACTAAAATAAGTGTGTTTAGAGTCATTTTAGTGCCTGAAATAGGTCGAAATAGAAGCTTCTGAGTAGGAGAAAAAGTCTATAAAAATGGCAATTTCGGTCACGTTGAGGCTTTAAAAAGTAGTTATTCAACATGAGGCATAATCCAAATGACATTTTGAATACATTTTTCTACAGTCCCAAAAATCCATTTTCTGATGAAAAACAATGACCCGTGACCTGTTGACTTTCTCTAGATGGTCAGAAATGTTAATTTTTTCATTTTTCATTTTTTGACTGTAAATGACAATTGCATGTGAATTATCACTTTTGGAACTAAAATAAGTGTGTTTTGAGTCATTTTAATGCCTGAAATTGTTGGAAATAGAAGCTTCTGATACGGAGAAAAAGTCTGTAAAAATGGCAATTTTCGTCACATTAAGGCTTTAAAAAGTAGTTATTCAACATGAGGCACAATCCACATGACATTTTGAATCAATTTTTCTACAGTCCAAAAAATCAATTTTCTGATGAAAAACGATGACCCGTGACCTGTCAAACGTTCTTCAGATGGTCAAAAATGGTAATTTTTTAATTTTTCATTTTTTGACTGTAAATGACTATTGCATGTGAATTATCACTTTTGGAAATAAAATACGTGTGTTTAGAGTCATTTTAATGCCCGAAATTGGTGGAAATAGAAGCTTCTGAGTGGGAGAAAAGTCTATAAAAATGGCAATTTTGGTCACATTGAGGCTTTAAAAAGTAGTTATTCAATATGAGGCGCAATCCAAATGACATTTTGAATCAATTTTTCTACAGTCCAAAACATCAATTTTCTGATGAAAAACGATGACCCGTGACCTGTTGTACTTTCTCCAGATGGTCAGAAATTTTAATTTTTTTATTTTTATTTTTTTGACTGTAAATGATTATTGCATGTGAATTATCACTTTTGGAACTAAAATAAGTGTGTTTAGAGTCATTTTAGTGCCTGAAATTGGTCGAAATAGAAGCTTCTGAGTAGGAGAAAAAGTCTATAAAAATGGCAATTTTGGTCACATTGAGGCTTTAAAAAGTAGTTATTCAAAATGAGGCACAATCCAAATGACATTTTGAATCAATTTTTCTACAGTCCAAAAAATCAATTTTCTGATGAAAAACGATGACCCGTGACCAGTTAAACTTTCTCCAGATGGTCTGAAATGGTAATTTTTTAACGTTTAATTTTTTGACTGTAAATGACAATTGCATTTGAATTATCACTTTTGGAACTAAAATAAGTGTGTTTTGAGTCATTTTAATGCCCGAAACTGGTCGAAATAGAAGCTTCTGAGAAGGAGAAAAAGTCTGTAAAAATGGCAATTTTCGTCACATTGAGGTTTTAAAAAGTAGTTATTCAACATGAGGCACAATCCAAATGACATTTTGAATCAATTTTTCTACAGTCCAAAAAATCAATTTTCTGATGAAAAACCTGTTGTACTTTCTCCAGATGGTCAGAAATTTAAATTTTTTTATTTTTAATTTTTTGACTGTAAATGACTATTGCATGTGAATTATCACTTTTGGAACTAAAATAAGTGTGTTTAGAGTCATTTTAGTGCCTGAAATACGTCGAAATAGAAGCTTCTGAGTAGGAGAAAAAGTCTATAAAAATGGCAATTTCGGTCACGTTGAGGCTTTAAAAAGTAGTTATTCAACATGAGGCATAATCCAAATGACATTTTGAATAAATTTTTCTACAGTCCCAAAAATCCATTTTCTGATGAAAAACAATGACCCATGACCTGTTGACTTTCTCCAGATGGTCAGAAATGTTAATTTTTTATTTTTTCATTTTTTGACTGTAAATGACAATTGCATGTGAATTATCACTTTTGGAACTAAAATAAGTGTGTTTTGAGTCATTTTAATGCCTGAAATTGGTCGAAATAGAAGCTTCTGAGATGGAGAAAAAGTCTGTAAAAATGGCAATTTTCGTCACATTAAGGCTTTAAAAAGTAGTTATTCAATATGAGGCACAATCCAAAAGACATTTTGAATCAATTTTTCTACAGTCCAAAAAATCAATTTTCTGATGAAAAACGATGACCGTGACCAGTTAAACTTTCTCCAGATGGTCTGAAATCGTAATTTTTTAACGTTTCATTTTTTGACTGTAGATGACAATTGCATGTGAATTATCACTTTTGGAACTAAAATAAGTGTGTTTTGAGTCATTTTAATGCCTGAAATTGGTCGAAATAGAAGCTTCTGAGAAGGAGAAAAAGTCTGTAAAAATGGCAATTTTTGTCACATTGAGGCTTTAAAAAGTAGTTATTCAACATGAGGCACAATCCAAATGACATTTTGAATCAATTTTTCTACAGTCCAAAAAATCAATTTTCTGATGAAAAACGATGACCCGTGACCAGTCAAACTTTCTCCAGATGGTCAGAAATGGTAATTTTTAAATGTTTAATTTTATGACTGTAAATGACTATTGCATGTGAATTATCACTTTTGGAACTAAAATACGTGTGTTTTGAGTCATTTTAATGCCTGAAATTGGTCGAAATAGAAGCTTCTGAGTGGGAGAAAATGTCTGTAAAAATGGCAATTTTTGTCACATTGAGGCTTTAAAAAGTAGTTATTCAACATGAGGCGCAATCCAAATGACATTTTAAATCAATTTTTCTACAGTCCAAAAAAATCAATTTTCTGATGAAAAACGATGACCCGTGACCAGTTAAACTTTCTCCAGATGGTCTGAAATGGTAATTTTTTAACGTATAATTTTTCGACTGTAAATGACAATTGCATGTGAATTATCACTTTTGGAACTAAAATAAGTGTGTTTTGAGTCATTTTAATGCCTGAAATTGGTCGAAATAGAAGCTTCGGAGAAGGAGAAAAAGTCTGTAAAAATGGCAATTTTCTTCATATTGAGGCTTTAAAAAGTAGTTATTCAAGATGAGGAACAATCCAAATGACATTTTGAATCAATTTTTCTACAGTCCAAAAAATCAATTTTCTGATGAAAAACGATGACCCGTGACCAGTTAAACTTTCTCCAGATGGTCTGAAATGGTAATTTTTTAACGTATAATTTTTCGACTGTAAATGACAATTGCATGTGAATTATCACTTTTGGAACTAAAATACGTGTGTTTTGAGTCATTTTAATGCCTGAAATTGGTCGAAATAAAGCTTCTGAGAAGGAGAAAAAGTCTGTAAAAATGGCAATTTTGGTCACATTGAGGCTTTAAAAAGTAGTTATTCAACATGAGGCACAATCCAAATGACATTTTGAATCAATTTTTCTACAGTCCAAAAAACCAATTTTCTGATGAAAAACGATGACCCGTGACCAGTTAAACTTTCTCCAGATGGTCTGAAATGGTAATTTTTTAACGTATAATTTTTTGACTGTAAATGACAATTGCATGTGAATTATCACTTTTGGAACTAAAATAAGTGTGTTTTGAGTCATTTTAATGCCTGAAATTGGTCGAAATAGAAGCTTCTGAGAAGGAGAAAAAGTCTGTAAAAATGGCAATTTTCTTCATATTGAGGCTTTAAAAAGTAGTTATTCAAGATGAGGAACAATCCAAATGACATTTTGAATCAATTTTTCTACAGTCCAAAAAATCAATTTTCTGATGAAAAACGATGACCCGTGACCAGTTAAACTTTCTCCAGATGGTCTGAAATGGTAATTTTTTAACGTTTAATTTTTTGTCTGTAAATGACAATTGCATTTGAATTATCACTTTTGGAACTAAAATAAGTGTGTTTTGAGTCATTTTAATGCCTGAAATTGGTCGAAATAGAAGCTTCTGAGAAGGAGAAAAAGTCTGTAAAAATGGCAATTTTGGTCACATTGAGGCTTTAAAAAGTAGTTATTCAACATGAGGCACAATCCAAATGACATTTTGAATCAATTTTTCTACAGTCCAAAAAATCAATTTTCTGATGAAAAACGATGACCCGTGACCTGTTGTACTTTCTCCAGATGGTCAGAAATTTAAATTTTTTTATTTTTAATTTTTTGACTGTAAATGACTATTGCATGTGAATTATCACTTTTGGAACTAAAATAAGTGTGTTTAGAGTCATTTTAGTGCCTGAAATAGGTCGAAATAGAAGCTTCTGAGTAGGAGAAAAAGTCTATAAAAATGGCAATTTCGGTCACGTTGAGGCTTTAAAAAGTAGTTATTCAACATGAGGCATAATCCAAATGACATTTTGAATACATTTTTCTACAGTCCCAAAAATCCATTTTCTGATGAAAAACAATGACCCGTGACCTGTTGACTTTCTCTAGATGGTCAGAAATGTTAATTTTTTCATTTTTCATTTTTTGACTGTAAATGACAATTGCATGTGAATTATCACTTTTGGAACTAAAATAAGTGTGTTTTGAGTCATTTTAATGCCTGAAATTGTTGGAAATAGAAGCTTCTGATACGGAGAAAAAGTCTGTAAAAATGGCAATTTTCGTCACATTAAGGCTTTAAAAAGTAGTTATTCAACATGAGGCACAATCCACATGACATTTTGAATCAATTTTTCTACAGTCCAAAAAATCAATTTTCTGATGAAAAACGATGACCCGTGACCTGTCAAACGTTCTTCAGATGGTCAAAAATGGTAATTTTTTAATTTTTCATTTTTTGACTGTAAATGACTATTGCATGTGAATTATCACTTTTGGAAATAAAATACGTGTGTTTAGAGTCATTTTAATGCCCGAAATTGGTGGAAATAGAAGCTTCTGAGTGGGAGAAAAGTCTATAAAAATGGCAATTTTGGTCACATTGAGGCTTTAAAAAGTAGTTATTCAATATGAGGCGCAATCCAAATGACATTTTGAATCAATTTTTCTACAGTCCAAAACATCAATTTTCTGATGAAAAACGATGACCCGTGACCTGTTGTACTTTCTCCAGATGGTCAGAAATTTTAATTTTTTTATTTTTATTTTTTTGACTGTAAATGATTATTGCATGTGAATTATCACTTTTGGAACTAAAATAAGTGTGTTTAGAGTCATTTTAGTGCCTGAAATTGGTCGAAATAGAAGCTTCTGAGTAGGAGAAAAAGTCTATAAAAATGGCAATTTTGGTCACATTGAGGCTTTAAAAAGTAGTTATTCAAAATGAGGCACAATCCAAATGACATTTTGAATCAATTTTTCTACAGTCCAAAAAATCAATTTTCTGATGAAAAACGATGACCCGTGACCAGTTAAACTTTCTCCAGATGGTCTGAAATGGTAATTTTTTAACGTTTAATTTTTTGACTGTAAATGACAATTGCATTTGAATTATCACTTTTGGAACTAAAATAAGTGTGTTTTGAGTCATTTTAATGCCCGAAACTGGTCGAAATAGAAGCTTCTGAGAAGGAGAAAAAGTCTGTAAAAATGGCAATTTTCGTCACATTGAGGTTTTAAAAAGTAGTTATTCAACATGAGGCACAATCCAAATGACATTTTGAATCAATTTTTCTACAGTCCAAAAAATCAATTTTCTGATGAAAAACCTGTTGTACTTTCTCCAGATGGTCAGAAATTTAAATTTTTTTATTTTTAATTTTTTGACTGTAAATGACTATTGCATGTGAATTATCACTTTTGGAACTAAAATAAGTGTGTTTAGAGTCATTTTAGTGCCTGAAATACGTCGAAATAGAAGCTTCTGAGTAGGAGAAAAAGTCTATAAAAATGGCAATTTCGGTCACGTTGAGGCTTTAAAAAGTAGTTATTCAACATGAGGCATAATCCAAATGACATTTTGAATAAATTTTTCTACAGTCCCAAAAATCCATTTTCTGATGAAAAACAATGACCCATGACCTGTTGACTTTCTCCAGATGGTCAGAAATGTTAATTTTTTAATTTTTCATTTTTTGACTGTAAATGACAATTGCATGTGAATTATCACTTTTGGAACTAAAATAAGTGTGTTTTGAGTCATTTTAATGCCTGAAATTGGTCGAAATAGAAGCTTCTGAGATGGAGAAAAAGTCTGTAAAAATGGCAATTTTCGTCACATTAAGGCTTTAAAAAGTAGTTATTCAATATGAGGCACAATCCAAAAGACATTTTGAATCAATTTTTCTACAGTCCAAAAAATCAATTTTCTGATGAAAAACGATGACCGTGACCAGTTAAACTTTCTCCAGATGGTCTGAAATCGTAATTTTTTAACGTTTCATTTTTTGACTGTAGATGACAATTGCATGTGAATTATCACTTTTGGAACTAAAATAAGTGTGTTTTGAGTCATTTTAATGCCTGAAATTGGTCGAAATAGAAGCTTCTGAGAAGGAGAAAAAGTCTGTAAAAATGGCAATTTTTGTCACATTGAGGCTTTAAAAAGTAGTTATTCAACATGAGGCACAATCCAAATGACATTTTGAATCAATTTTTCTACAGTCCAAAAAATCAATTTTCTGATGAAAAACGATGACCCGTGACCAGTCAAACTTTCTCCAGATGGTCAGAAATGGTAATTTTTAAATGTTTAATTTTATGACTGTAAATGACTATTGCATGTGAATTATCACTTTTGGAACTAAAATACGTGTGTTTTGAGTCATTTTAATGCCTGAAATTGGTCGAAATAGAAGCTTCTGAGTGGGAGAAAATGTCTGTAAAAATGGCAATTTTTGTCACATTGAGGCTTTAAAAAGTAGTTATTCAACATGAGGCGCAATCCAAATGACATTTTAAATCAATTTTTCTACAGTCCAAAAAATCAATTTTCTGATGAAAAACGATGACCCGTGACCAGTTAAACTTTCTCCAGATGGTCTGAAATGGTAATTTTTTAATGTTTAATTTTTTGACTGCAAATGACAATTGCATGTGAATTATCACTTTTGGAACTAAAATAAGTGTGTTTTGAGTAATTTTAATGCCTGAAATTGGTCGAAATAGAAGCTTCTGAGACGGAGAAAAAGTCTGTAAAAATGGCAATTTTTTTCACATTGAGGCTTTAAAAAGTAGTTATTCAACATGAGGCACAATCCAAATGACATTTTGAATCAATTTTTCTACAGTCCAAAAAATCAATTTTTTGATGAAAAACGATGACCCGTGACCTGTTGTACTTTCTCCAGATGGTCAGAAATTTAAATTTTTTTATTTTTAATTTTGTGACTGTAAATGACTATTGCATGTGAATTATCACTTTTGGAACTAAAATAAGTGTGTTTAGAGTCATTTTAGTGCCTGAAATTGGTCGAAATAGAAGCTTCTGAGTAGGAGAAAAAGTCTATAAAAATGGCAATTTTGGTCACATTGAGGCTTTAAAAAGTAGTTATTCAAAAGGAGGCACAATCCAAATGACATTTTGAATCAATTTTTCTACAGTCCAAAAAAACAATTTTCTGATGAAAAACGATGACCCGTTAAACTTTCTCCAGATGGTCTGAAATGGTAAGTTTTTAACGTATCATTTTTCGACTGTAAATGACAATTGCATGTGAATTATCACTTTTGGAACTAAAATACGTGTGTTTTGAGTCATTTTAATGCCTGAAATTGGTCGAAATAAAGCTTCTGAGAAGGAGAAAAAGTCTGTAAAAATGGCAATTTTCGTCACATTGAGGCTTTAAAAAGTAGTTATTCAACATGAGGCACAATCCAAATGACATTTCGAATCAATTTTTCTACAGTCCAAAAAACCAATTTTCTGATGAAAAACGATGACCCGTGACCAGTTAAACTTTCTCCAGATGGTCTGAAATGGTAATTTTTTAACGTATAATTTTTCAACTGTAAATGACAATTGCATGTGAATTATCACTTTTGGAACTAAAATAAGTGTGTTTTGAGTCATTTTAATGCCTGAAATTGGTCGAAATAGAAGCTTCGGAGAAGGAGAAAAAGTCTGTAAAAATGGCAATTTTCTTCATATTGAGGCTTTAAAAAGTAGTTATTCAAGATGAGGAACAATCCAAATGACATTTTGAATCAATTTTTCTACAGTCCAAAAAATCAATTTTCTGATGAAAAATGATGACCCGTGACCAGTTAAACTTTCTCCAGATGGTCTGAAATGGTAATTTTTTAACGTATAATTTTTCGACTGTAAATGACAATTGCATGTGAATTATCACTTTTGGAACTAAAATACGTGTGTTTTGAGTCATTTTAATGCCTGAAATTGGTCGAAATAAAGCTTCTGAGAAGGAGAAAAAGTCTGTAAAAATGGCAATTTTCGTCACATTGAGGCTTTAAAAAGTAGTTATTCAACATGAGGCACAATCCAAATGACATTTTGAATCAATTTTTCTACAGTCCAAAAAACCAATTTTCTCATGAAAAACGATGACCCGTGACCAGTTAAACTTTCTCCAGATGGTCTGAAATGGTAATTTTTTAACGTATAATTTTTCGACTGTAAATGACAATTGCATGTGAATTATCACTTTTGGAACTAAAATAAGTGTGTTTTGAGTCATTTTAATGCCTGAAATTGGTCGAAATAGAAGCTTCTGAGATGGAGAAAAAGTCTGTAAAAATGGCAATTTTCGTCACATTAAGGCTTTAAAAAGTAGTTATTCAATATGAGGCACAATCCAAAAGACATTTTGAATCAATTTTTCTACAGTCCAAAAAATCAATTTTCTGATGAAAAACGATGACCGTGACCAGTTAAACTTTCTCCAGATGGTCTGAAATCGTAATTTTTTAACGTTTCATTTTTTGACTGTAGATGACAATTGCATGTGAATTATCACTTTTGGAACTAAAATAAGTGTGTTTTGAGTCATTTTAATGCCTGAAATTGGTCGAAATAGAAGCTTCTGAGAAGGAGAAAAAGTCTGTAAAAATGGCAATTTTTGTCACATTGAGGCTTTAAAAAGTAGTTATTCAACATGAGGCACAATCCAAATGACATTTTGAATCAATTTTTCTACAGTCCAAAAAATCAATTTTCTGATGAAAAACGATGACCCGTGACCAGTCAAACTTTCTCCAGATGGTCAGAAATGGTAATTTTTAAATGTTTAATTTTATGACTGTAAATGACTATTGCATGTGAATTATCACTTTTGGAACTAAAATACGTGTGTTTTGAGTCATTTTAATGCCTGAAATTGGTCGAAATAGAAGCTTCTGAGTGGGAGAAAATGTCTGTAAAAATGGCAATTTTTGTCACATTGAGGCTTTAAAAAGTAGTTATTCAACATGAGGCGCAATCCAAATGACATTTTAAATCAATTTTTCTACAGTCCAAAAAATCAATTTTCTGATGAAAAACGATGACCCGTGACCAGTTAAACTTTCTCCAGATGGTCTGAAATGGTAATTTTTTAATGTTTAATTTTTTGACTGCAAATGACAATTGCATGTGAATTATCACTTTTGGAACTAAAATAAGTGTGTTTTGAGTAATTTTAATGCCTGAAATTGGTCGAAATAGAAGCTTCTGAGACGGAGAAAAAGTCTGTAAAAATGGCAATTTTTTTCACATTGAGGCTTTAAAAAGTAGTTATTCAACATGAGGCACAATCCAAATGACATTTTGAATCAATTTTTCTACAGTCCAAAAAATCAATTTTTTGATGAAAAACGATGACCCGTGACCTGTTGTACTTTCTCCAGATGGTCAGAAATTTAAATTTTTTTATTTTTAATTTTGTGACTGTAAATGACTATTGCATGTGAATTATCACTTTTGGAACTAAAATAAGTGTGTTTAGAGTCATTTTAGTGCCTGAAATTGGTCGAAATAGAAGCTTCTGAGTAGGAGAAAAAGTCTATAAAAATGGCAATTTTGGTCACATTGAGGCTTTAAAAAGTAGTTATTCAAAAGGAGGCACAATCCAAATGACATTTTGAATCAATTTTTCTACAGTCCAAAAAAACAATTTTCTGATGAAAAACGATGACCCGTTAAACTTTCTCCAGATGGTCTGAAATGGTAAGTTTTTAACGTATCATTTTTCGACTGTAAATGACAATTGCATGTGAATTATCACTTTTGGAACTAAAATACGTGTGTTTTGAGTCATTTTAATGCCTGAAATTGGTCGAAATAAAGCTTCTGAGAAGGAGAAAAAGTCTGTAAAAATGGCAATTTTCGTCACATTGAGGCTTTAAAAAGTAGTTATTCAACATGAGGCACAATCCAAATGACATTTCGAATCAATTTTTCTACAGTCCAAAAAACCAATTTTCTGATGAAAAACGATGACCCGTGACCAGTTAAACTTTCTCCAGATGGTCTGAAATGGTAATTTTTTAACGTATAATTTTTCGACTGTAAATGACAATTGCATGTGAATTATCACTTTTGGAACTAAAATAAGTGTGTTTTGAGTCATTTTAATGCCTGAAATTGGTCGAAATAGAAGCTTCGGAGAAGGAGAAAAAGTCTGTAAAAATGGCAATTTTCTTCATATTGAGGCTTTAAAAAGTAGTTATTCAAGATGAGGAACAATCCAAATGACATTTTGAATCAATTTTTCTACAGTCCAAAAAATCAATTTTCTGATGAAAAATGATGACCCGTGACCAGTTAAACTTTCTCCAGATGGTCTGAAATGGTAATTTTTTAACGTATAATTTTTCGACTGTAAATGACAATTGCATGTGAATTATCACTTTTGGAACTAAAATACGTGTGTTTTGAGTCATTTTAATGCCTGAAATTGGTCGAAATAAAGCTTCTGAGAAGGAGAAAAAGTCTGTAAAAATGGCAATTTTCGTCACATTGAGGCTTTAAAAAGTAGTTATTCAACATGAGGCACAATCCAAATGACATTTTGAATCAATTTTTCTACAGTCCAAAAAACCAATTTTCTCATGAAAAACGATGACCCGTGACCAGTTAAACTTTCTCCAGATGGTCTGAAATGGTAATTTTTTAACGTATAATTTTTCGACTGTAAATGACAATTGCATGTGAATTATCACTTTTGGAACTAAAATAAGTGTGTTTTGAGTCATTTTAATGCCTGAAATTGGTCGAAATAGAAGCTTCTGAGAAGGAGAAAAAGTCTGTAAAAATGGCAATTTTCTTCATATTGAGGCTTTAAAAAGTAGTTATTCAAGATGAGGAACAATCCAAATGACATTTTGAATCAATTTTTCTACAGTCCAAAAAATCAATTTTCTGATGAAAAACGATGACCCGTGACCAGTTAAACTTTCTCCAGATGGTCTGAAATGGTAATTTTTTAACGTTTAATTTTTTGTCTGTAAATGACAATTGCATTTGAATTATCACTTTTGGAACTAAAATAAGTGTGTTTTGAGTCATTTTAATGCCTGAAATTGGTCGAAATAGAAGCTTCTGAGAAGGAGAAAAAGTCTGTAAAAATGGCAATTTTGGTCACATTGAGGCTTTAAAAAGTAGTTATTCAACATGAGGCACAATCCAAATGACATTTTGAATCAATTTTTCTACAGTCCAAAAAATCAATTTTCTGATGAAAAACGATGACCCGTGACCTGTTGTACTTTCTCCAGATGGTCAGAAATTTTAATTTTTTTATTTTTAATTTTTTGACTGTAAATGACTATTGCATGTGAATTATCACTTTTGGAACTAAAATAAGTGTGTTTAGAGTCATTTTAGTGCCTGAAATAGGTCGAAATAGAAGCTTCTGAGTAGGAGAAAAAGTCTATAAAAATGGCAATTTCGGTCACGTTGAGGCTTTAAAAAGTAGTTATTCAACATGAGGCATAATCCAAATGACATTTTGAATACATTTTTCTACAGTCCCAAAAATCCATTTTCTGATGAAAAACAATGACCCGTGACCTGTTGACTTTCTCCAGATGGTCAGAAATGTTAATTTTTTCATTTTTCATTTTTTGACTGTAAATGACAATTGCATGTGAATTATCACTTTTGGAACTAAAATAAGTGTGTTTTGAGTCATTTTAATGCCTGAAATTGTTGGAAATAGAAGCTTCTGATACGGAGAAAAAGTCTGTAAAAATGGCAATTTTCGTCACATTAAGGCTTTAAAAAGTAGTTATTCAACATGAGGCACAATCCACATGACATTTTGAATCAATTTTTCTACAGTCCAAAAAATCAATTTTCTGATGAAAAATGATGACCCGTGACCAGTTAAACTTTCTCCAGATGGTCTGAAATGGTAATTTTTTAACGTATAATTTTTCGACTGTAAATGACAATTGCATGTGAATTATCACTTTTGGAACTAAAATACGTGTGTTTTGAGTCATTTTAATGCCTGAAATTGGTCGAAATAAAGCTTCTGAGAAGGAGAAAAAGTCTGTAAAAATGGCAATTTTCGTCACATTGAGGCTTTAAAAAGTAGTTATTCAACATGAGGCACAATCCAAATGACATTTTGAATCAATTTTTCTACAGTCCAAAAAACCAATTTTCTCATGAAAAACGATGACCCGTGACCAGTTAAACTTTCTCCAGATGGTCTGAAATGGTAATTTTTTAACGTATAATTTTTCGACTGTAAATGACAATTGCATGTGAATTATCACTTTTGGAACTAAAATAAGTGTGTTTTGAGTCATTTTAATGCCTGAAATTGGTCGAAATAGAAGCTTCTGAGATGGAGAAAAAGTCTGTAAAAATGGCAATTTTCGTCACATTAAGGCTTTAAAAAGTAGTTATTCAATATGAGGCACAATCCAAAAGACATTTTGAATCAATTTTTCTACAGTCCAAAAAATCAATTTTCTGATGAAAAACGATGACCGTGACCAGTTAAACTTTCTCCAGATGGTCTGAAATCGTAATTTTTTAACGTTTCATTTTTTGAGTGTAGATGACAATTGCATGTGAATTATCACTTTTGGAACTAAAATAAGTGTGTTTTGAGTCATTTTAATGCCTGAAATTGGTCGAAATAGAAGCTTCTGAGAAGGAGAAAAAGTCTGTAAAAATGGCAATTTTTGTCACATTGAGGCTTTAAAAAGTAGTTATTCAACATGAGGCACAATCCAAATGACATTTTGAATCAATTTTTCTACAGTCCAAAAAATCAATTTTCTGATGAAAAACGATGACCCGTGACCAGTCAAACTTTCTCCAGATGGTCAGAAATGGTAATTTTTAAATGTTTAATTTTATGACTGTAAATGACTATTGCATGTGAATTATCACTTTTGGAACTAAAATACGTGTGTTTTGAGTCATTTTAATGCCTGAAATTGGTCGAAATAGAAGCTTCTGAGTGGGAGAAAATGTCTGTAAAAATGGCAATTTTTGTCACATTGAGGCTTTAAAAAGTAGTTATTCAACATGAGGCGCAATCCAAATGACATTTTAAATCAATTTTTCTACAGTCCAAAAAATCAATTTTCTGATGAAAAACGATGACCCGTGACCAGTTAAACTTTCTCCAGATGGTCTGAAATGGTAATTTTTTAATGTTTAATTTTTTGACTGCAAATGACAATTGCATGTGAATTATCACTTTTGGAACTAAAATAAGTGTGTTTTGAGTAATTTTAATGCCTGAAATTGGTCGAAATAGAAGCTTCTGAGACGGAGAAAAAGTCTGTAAAAATGGCAATTTTTTTCACATTGAGGCTTTAAAAAGTAGTTATTCAACATGAGGCACAATCCAAATGACATTTTGAATCAATTTTTCTACAGTCCAAAAAATCAATTTTTTGATGAAAAACGATGACCCGTGACCTGTTGTACTTTCTCCAGATGGTCAGAAATTTAAATTTTTTTATTTTTAATTTTGTGACTGTAAATGACTATTGCATGTGAATTATCACTTTTGGAACTAAAATAAGTGTGTTTAGAGTCATTTTAGTGCCTGAAATTGGTCGAAATAGAAGCTTCTGAGTAGGAGAAAAAGTCTATAAAAATGGCAATTTTGGTCACATTGAGGCTTTAAAAAGTAGTTATTCAAAAGGAGGCACAATCCAAATGACATTTTGAATCAATTTTTCTACAGTCCAAAAAAACAATTTTCTGATGAAAAACGATGACCCGTTAAACTTTCTCCAGATGGTCTGAAATGGTAAGTTTTTAACGTATCATTTTTCGACTGTAAATGACAATTGCATGTGAATTATCACTTTTGGAACTAAAATACGTGTGTTTTGAGTCATTTTAATGCCTGAAATTGGTCGAAATAAAGCTTCTGAGAAGGAGAAAATGTCTGTAAAAATGGCAATTTTCGTCACATTGAGGCTTTAAAAAGTAGTTATTCAACATGAGGCACAATCCAAATGACATTTCGAATCAATTTTTCTACAGTCCAAAAAACCAATTTTCTGATGAAAAACGATGACCCGTGACCAGTTAAACTTTCTCCAGATGGTCTGAAATGGTAATTTTTTAACGTATAATTTTTCGACTGTAAATGACAATTGCATGTGAATTATCACTTTTGGAACTAAAATAAGTGTGTTTTGAGTCATTTTAATGCCTGAAATTGGTCGAAATAGAAGCTTCGGAGAAGGAGAAAAAGTCTGTAAAAATGGCAATTTTCTTCATATTGAGGCTTTAAAAAGTAGTTATTCAAGATGAGGAACAATCCAAATGACATTTTGAATCAATTTTTCTACAGTCCAAAAAATCAATTTTCTGATGAAAAATGATGACCCGTGACCAGTTAAACTTTCTCCAGATGGTCTGAAATGGTAATTTTTTAACGTATAATTTTTCGACTGTAAATGACAATTGCATGTGAATTATCACTTTTGGAACTAAAATACGTGTGTTTTGAGTCATTTTAATGCCTGAAATTGGTCGAAATAAAGCTTCTGAGAAGGAGAAAAAGTCTGTAAAAATGGCAATTTTCGTCACATTGAGGCTTTAAAAAGTAGTTATTCAACATGAGGCACAATCCAAATGACATTTTGAATCAATTTTTCTACAGTCCAAAAAACCAATTTTCTCATGAAAAACGATGACCCGTGACCAGTTAAACTTTCTCCAGATGGTCTGAAATGGTAATTTTTTAACGTATAATTTTTCGACTGTAAATGACAATTGCATGTGAATTATCACTTTTGGAACTAAAATAAGTGTGTTTTGAGTCATTTTAATGCCTGAAATTGGTCGAAATAGAAGCTTCTGAGATGGAGAAAAAGTCTGTAAAAATGGCAATTTTCGTCACATTAAGGCTTTAAAAAGTAGTTATTCAATATGAGGCACAATCCAAAAGACATTTTGAATCAATTTTTCTACAGTCCAAAAAATCAATTTTCTGATGAAAAACGATGACCGTGACCAGTTAAACTTTCTCCAGATGGTCTGAAATCGTAATTTTTTAACGTTTCATTTTTTGACTGTAGATGACAATTGCATGTGAATTATCACTTTTGGAACTAAAATAAGTGTGTTTTGAGTCATTTTAATGCCTGAAATTGGTCGAAATAGAAGCTTCTGAGAAGGAGAAAAAGTCTGTAAAAATGGCAATTTTTGTCACATTGAGGCTTTAAAAAGTAGTTATTCAACATGAGGCACAATCCAAATGACATTTTGAATCAATTTTTCTACAGTCCAAAAAATCAATTTTCTGATGAAAAACGATGACCCGTGACCAGTCAAACTTTCTCCAGATGGTCAGAAATGGTAATTTTTAAATGTTTAATTTTATGACTGTAAATGACTATTGCATGTGAATTATCACTTTTGGAACTAAAATACGTGTGTTTTGAGTCATTTTAATGCCTGAAATTGGTCGAAATAGAAGCTTCTGAGTGGGAGAAAATGTCTGTAAAAATGGCAATTTTTGTCACATTGAGGCTTTAAAAAGTAGTTATTCAACATGAGGCGCAATCCAAATGACATTTTAAATCAATTTTTCTACAGTCCAAAAAATCAATTTTCTGATGAAAAACGATGACCCGTGACCAGTTAAACTTTCTCCAGATGGTCTGAAATGGTAATTTTTTAATGTTTAATTTTTTGACTGCAAATGACAATTGCATGTGAATTATCACTTTTGGAACTAAAATAAGTGTGTTTTGAGTAATTTTAATGCCTGAAATTGGTCGAAATAGAAGCTTCTGAGACGGAGAAAAAGTCTGTAAAAATGGCAATTTTTTTCACATTGAGGCTTTAAAAAGTAGTTATTCAACATGAGGCACAATCCAAATGACATTTTGAATCAATTTTTCTACAGTCCAAAAAATCAATTTTTTGATGAAAAACGATGACCCGTGACCTGTTGTACTTTCTCCAGATGGTCAGAAATTTAAATTTTTTTATTTTTAATTTTGTGACTGTAAATGACTATTGCATGTGAATTATCACTTTTGGAACTAAAATAAGTGTGTTTAGAGTCATTTTAGTGCCTGAAATTGGTCGAAATAGAAGCTTCTGAGTAGGAGAAAAAGTCTATAAAAATGGCAATTTTGGTCACATTGAGGCTTTAAAAAGTAGTTATTCAAAAGGAGGCACAATCCAAATGACATTTTGAATCAATTTTTCTACAGTCCAAAAAAACAATTTTCTGATGAAAAACGATGACCCGTTAAACTTTCTCCAGATGGTCTGAAATGGTAAGTTTTTAACGTATCATTTTTCGACTGTAAATGACAATTGCATGTGAATTATCACTTTTGGAACTAAAATACGTGTGTTTTGAGTCATTTTAATGCCTGAAATTGGTCGAAATAAAGCTTCTGAGAAGGAGAAAAAGTCTGTAAAAATGGCAATTTTCGTCACATTGAGGCTTTAAAAAGTAGTTATTCAACATGAGGCACAATCCAAATGACATTTCGAATCAATTTTTCTACAGTCCAAAAAACCAATTTTCTGATGAAAAACGATGACCCGTGACCAGTTAAACTTTCTCCAGATGGTCTGAAATGGTAATTTTTTAACGTATAATTTTTCGACTGTAAATGACAATTGCATGTGAATTATCACTTTTGGAACTAAAATAAGTGTGTTTTGAGTCATTTTAATGCCTGAAATTGGTCGAAATAGAAGCTTCGGAGAAGGAGAAAAAGTCTGTAAAAATGGCAATTTTCTTCATATTGAGGCTTTAAAAAGTAGTTATTCAAGATGAGGAACAATCCAAATGACATTTTGAATCAATTTTTCTACAGTCCAAAAAATCAATTTTCTGATGAAAAATGATGACCCGTGACCAGTTAAACTTTCTCCAGATGGTCTGAAATGGTAATTTTTTAACGTATAATTTTTCGACTGTAAATGACAATTGCATGTGAATTATCACTTTTGGAACTAAAATACGTGTGTTTTGAGTCATTTTAATGCCTGAAATTGGTCGAAATAAAGCTTCTGAGAAGGAGAAAAAGTCTGTAAAAATGGCAATTTTCGTCACATTGAGGCTTTAAAAAGTAGTTATTCAACATGAGGCACAATCCAAATGACATTTTGAATCAATTTTTCTACAGTCCAAAAAACCAATTTTCTCATGAAAAACGATGACCCGTGACCAGTTAAACTTTCTCCAGATGGTCTGAAATGGTAATTTTTTAACGTATAATTTTTCGACTGTAAATGACAATTGCATGTGAATTATCACTTTTGGAACTAAAATAAGTGTGTTTTGAGTCATTTTAATGCCTGAAATTGGTCGAAATAGAAGCTTCTGAGAAGGAGAAAAAGTCTGTAAAAATGGCAATTTTCTTCATATTGAGGCTTTAAAAAGTAGTTATTCAAGATGAGGAACAATCCAAATGACATTTTGAATCAATTTTTCTACAGTCCAAAAAATCAATTTTCTGATGAAAAACGATGACCCGTGACCAGTTAAACTTTCTCCAGATGGTCTGAAATGGTAATTTTTTAACGTTTAATTTTTTGTCTGTAAATGACAATTGCATTTGAATTATCACTTTTGGAACTAAAATAAGTGTGTTTTGAGTCATTTTAATGCCTGAAATTGGTCGAAATAGAAGCTTCTGAGAAGGAGAAAAAGTCTGTAAAAATGGCAATTTTGGTCACATTGAGGCTTTAAAAAGTAGTTATTCAACATGAGGCACAATCCAAATGACATTTTGAATCAATTTTTCTACAGTCCAAAAAATCAATTTTCTGATGAAAAACGATGACCCGTGACCTGTTGTACTTTCTCCAGATGGTCAGAAATTTTAATTTTTTTATTTTTAATTTTTTGACTGTAAATGACTATTGCATGTGAATTATCACTTTTGGAACTAAAATAAGTGTGTTTAGAGTCATTTTAGTGCCTGAAATAGGTCGAAATAGAAGCTTCTGAGTAGGAGAAAAAGTCTATAAAAATGGCAATTTCGGTCACGTTGAGGCTTTAAAAAGTAGTTATTCAACATGAGGCATAATCCAAATGACATTTTGAATACATTTTTCTACAGTCCCAAAAATCCATTTTCTGATGAAAAACAATGACCCGTGACCTGTTGACTTTCTCCAGATGGTCAGAAATGTTAATTTTTTCATTTTTCATTTTTTGACTGTAAATGACAATTGCATGTGAATTATCACTTTTGGAACTAAAATAAGTGTGTTTTGAGTCATTTTAATGCCTGAAATTGTTGGAAATAGAAGCTTCTGATACGGAGAAAAAGTCTGTAAAAATGGCAATTTTCGTCACATTAAGGCTTTAAAAAGTAGTTATTCAACATGAGGCACAATCCACATGACATTTTGAATCAATTTTTCTACAGTCCAAAAAATCAATTTTCTGATGAAAAACGATGACCCGTGACCTGTCAAACGTTCTTCAGATGGTCAAAAATGGTAATTTTTTAATTTTTCATTTTTTGACTGTAAATGACTATTGCATGTGAATTATCACTTTTGGAAATAAAATACGTGTGTTTAGAGTCATTTTAATGGCCGAAATTGGTGGAAATAGAAGCTTCTGAGTGGGAGAAAAGTCTATAAAAATGGCAATTTTGGTCACATTGAGGCTTTAAAAAGTAGTTATTCAATATGAGGCGCAATCCAAATGACATTTTGAATCAATTTTTCTACAGTCCAAAACATCAATTTTCTGATGAAAAACGATGACCCATGACCTGTTGTACTTTCTCCAGATGGTCAGAAATTTTAATTTTTTTATTTTTATTTTTTTGACTGTAAATGACTATTGCATGTGAATTATCACTTTTGGAACTAAAATAAGTGTGTTTAGAGTCATTTAGTGCCTGAAATTGGTCGAAATAGAAGCTTCTGAGTAGGAGAAAAAGTCTATAAAAATGGCAATTTTGGTCACATTGAGGCTTTAAAAAGTAGTTATTCAAAATGAGGCACAATCCAAATGACATTTTGAATCAATTTTTCTACAGTCCAAAAAATCAATTTTCTGATGAAAAACGATGACCCGTGACCAGTTAAACTTTCTCCAGATGGTCTGAAATGGTAATTTTTTAACGTTTAATTTTTTGACTGTAAATGACAATTCCATTCGAATTATCACTTTTGGAACTACAATAAGTGTGTTTTGAGTCATTTTAATGCCCGAAACTGGTCGAAATAGAAGCTTCTGAGAAGGAGAAAAAGTCTGTAAAAATGGCAATTTTCGTCACATTGAGGCTTTAAAAAGTAGTTCAACATGAGGCACAATCCAAATGACATTTTGAATCAATTTTTCTACAGTCCAAAAAAATCAATTTTCTGATGAAAAACCTGTTGTACTTTCTCCAGATGGTCAGAAATTTAATTTTTTTTTTTTTTAATTTTTTGACTGTAAATGACTATTGCATGTGAATTATCACTTTTGGAACTACAATAAGTGTGTTTAGAGTCATTTTAGTGCCTGAAATACGTCGAAATAGAAGCTTCTGAGTAGGAGAAAAAGTCTATAAAAATGGCAATTTCGGTCACGTTGAGGCTTTAAAAAGTAGTTATTCAACATGAGGCATAATCCAAATGACATTTTGAATAAATTTTTCTACAGTCCCAAAAATCAAATTTCTGATGAAAAACAATGACCCATGACCTGTTGACTTTCTCCAGATGGTCTGAAATGGTAATTTTTTAACGTATAATTTTTCGACTGTAAATGACAATTGCATGTGAATTATCACTTTTGGAACTAAAATAAGTGTGTTTTGAGTCATTTTAATGCCTGAAATTGGTCGAAATAGAAGCTTCGGAGAAGGAGAAAAAGTCTGTAAAAATGGCAATTTTCTTCATATTGAGGCTTTAAAAAGTAGTTATTCAAGATGAGGAACAATCCAAATGACATTTTGAATCAATTTTTCTACAGTCCAAAAAATCAATTTTCTGATGAAAAACGATGACCCGTGACCAGTTAAACTTTCTCCAGATGGTCTGAAATGGTAATTTTTTAACGTATAATTTTTCGACTGTAAATGACAATTGCATGTGAATTATCACTTTTGGAACTAAAATACGTGTGTTTTGAGTCATTTTAATGCCTGAAATTGGTCGAAATAGAAGCTTCTGAGAAGGAGAAAAAGTCTGTAAAAATGGCAATTTTTGTCACATTGAGGCTTTAAAAAGTAGTTATTCAACATGAGGCACAATCCAAATGACATTTTGAATCAATTTTTCTACAGTCCAAAAAATCAATTTTCTGATGAAAAACGATGACCCGTGACCAGTCAAACTTTCTCCAGATGGTCAGAAATGGTAATTTTTAAATGTTTAATTTTATGACTGTAAATGACTATTGCATGTGAATTATCACTTTTGGAACTAAAATACGTGTGTTTTGAGTCATTTTAATGCCTGAAATTGGTCGAAATAGAAGCTTCTGAGTGGGAGAAAATGTCTGTAAAAATGGCAATTTTTGTCACATTGAGGCTTTAAAAAGTAGTTATTCAACATGAGGCGCAATCCAAATGACATTTTAAATCAATTTTTCTACAGTCCAAAAAATCAATTTTCTGATGAAAAACGATGACCCGTGACCAGTTAAACTTTCTCCAGATGGTCTGAAATGGTAATTTTTTAATGTTTAATTTTTTGACTGCAAATGACAATTGCATGTGAATTATCACTTTTGGAACTAAAATAAGTGTGTTTTGAGTAATTTTAATGCCTGAAATTGGTCGAAATAGAAGCTTCTGAGACGGAGAAAAAGTCTGTAAAAATGGCAATTTTTTTCACATTGAGGCTTTAAAAAGTAGTTATTCAACATGAGGCACAATCCAAATGACATTTTGAATCAATTTTTCTACAGTCCAAAAAATCAATTTTTTGATGAAAAACGATGACCCGTGACCTGTTGTACTTTCTCCAGATGGTCAGAAATTTAAATTTTTTTATTTTTAATTTTTTGACTGTAAATGACTATTGCATGTGAATTATCACTTTTGGAACTAAAATAAGTGTGTTTAGAGTCATTTTAGTGCCTGAAATTGGTCGAAATAGAAGCTTCTGAGTAGGAGAAAAAGTCTATAAAAATGGCAATTTTGGTCACATTGAGGCTTTAAAAAGTAGTTATTCAAAAGGAGGCACAATCCAAATGACATTTTGAATCAATTTTTCTACAGTCCAAAAAAACAATTTTCTGATGAAAAACGATGACCCGTGACCAGTTAAACTTTCTCCAGATGGTCTGAAATGGTAAGTTTTTAACGTATCATTTTTCGACTGTAAATGACAATTGCATGTGAATTATCACTTTTGGAACTAAAATACGTGTGTTTTGAGTCATTTTAATGCCTGAAATTGGTCGAAATAAAGCTTCTGAGAAGGAGAAAAAGTCTGTAAAAATGGCAATTTTCGTCACATTGAGGCTTTAAAAAGTAGTTATTCAACATGAGGCACAATCCAAATGACATTTCGAATCAATTTTTCTACAGTCCAAAAAACCAATTTTCTGATGAAAAACGATGACCCGTGACCAGTTAAACTTTCTCCAGATGGTCTGAAATGGTAATTTTTTAACGTATAATTTTTCGACTGTAAATGACAATTGCATGTGAATTATCACTTTTGGAACTAAAATAAGTGTGTTTTGAGTCATTTTAATGCCTGAAATTGGTCGAAATAGAAGCTTCGGAGAAGGAGAAAAAGTCTGTAAAAATGGCAATTTTCTTCATATTGAGGCTTTAAAAAGTAGTTATTCAAGATGAGGAACAATCCAAATGACATTTTGAATCAATTTTTCTACAGTCCAAAAAATCAATTTTCTGATGAAAAATGATGACCCGTGACTAGTTAAACTTTCTCCAGATGGTCTGAAATGGTAATTTTTTAACGTATAATTTTTCGACTGTAAATGACAATTGCATGTGAATTATCACTTTTGGAACTAAAATACGTGTGTTTTGAGTCATTTTAATGCCTGAAATTGGTCGAAATAAAGCTTCTGAGAAGGAGAAAAAGTCTGTAAAAATGGCAATTTTCGTCACATTGAGGCTTTAAAAAGTAGTTATTCAACATGAGGCACAATCCAAATGACATTTTGAATCAATTTTTCTACAGTCCAAAAAACCAATTTTCTGATGAAAAACGATGACCCGTGACCAGTTAAACTTTCTCCAGATGGTCTGAAATGGTAATTTTTTAACGTATAATTTTTCGACTGTAAATGACAATTGCATGTGAATTATCACTTTTGGAACTAAAATAAGTGTGTTTTGAGTCATTTTAATGCCTGAAATTGGTCGAAATAGAAGCTTCTGAGAAGGAGAAAAAGTCTGTAAAAATGGCAATTTTCTTCATATTGAGGCTTTAAAAAGTAGTTATTCAAGATGAGGAACAATCCAAATGACATTTTGAATCAATTTTTCTACAGTCCAAAAAATCAATTTTCTGATGAAAAACGATGACCCGTGACCAGTTAAACTTTCTCCAGATGGTCTGAAATGGTAATTTTTTAACGTATAATTTTTCGACTGTAAATGACAATTGCATGTGAATTATCACTTTTGGAACTAAAATACGTGTGTTTTGAGTCATTTTAATGCCTGAAATTGGTCGAAATAGAAGCTTCTGAGAAGGAGAAAAAGTCTGTAAAAATGGCAATTTTTGTCACATTGAGGCTTTAAAAAGTAGTTATTCAACATGAGGCACAATCCAAATGACATTTTGAATCAATTTTTCTACAGTCCAAAAAATCAATTTTCTGATGAAAAACGATGACCCGTGACCAGTCAAACTTTCTCCAGATGGTCAGAAATGGTAATTTTTAAATGTTTAATTTTATGACTGTAAATGACTATTGCATGTGAATTATCACTTTTGGAACTAAAATACGTGTGTTTTGAGTCATTTTAATGCCTGAAATTGGTCGAAATAGAAGCTTCTGAGTGGGAGAAAATGTCTGTAAAAATGGCAATTTTTGTCACATTGAGGCTTTAAAAAGTAGTTATTCAACATGAGGCGCAATCCAAATGACATTTTAAATCAATTTTTCTACAGTCCAAAAAATCAATTTTCTGATGAAAAACGATGACCCGTGACCAGTTAAACTTTCTCCAGATGGTCTGAAATGGTAATTTTTTAATGTTTAATTTTTTGACTGCAAATGACAATTGCATGTGAATTATCACTTTTGGAACTAAAATAAGTGTGTTTTGAGTAATTTTAATGCCTGAAATTGGTCGAAATAGAAGCTTCTGAGACGGAGAAAAAGTCTGTAAAAATGGCAATTTTTTTCACATTGAGGCTTTAAAAAGTAGTTATTCAACATGAGGCACAATCCAAATGACATTTTGAATCAATTTTTCTACAGTCCAAAAAATCAATTTTTTGATGAAAAACGATGACCCGTGACCTGTTGTACTTTCTCCAGATGGTCAGAAATTTAAATTTTTTTATTTTTAATTTTTTGACTGTAAATGACTATTGCATGTGAATTATCACTTTTGGAACTAAAATAAGTGTGTTTAGAGTCATTTTAGTGCCTGAAATTGGTCGAAATAGAAGCTTCTGAGTAGGAGAAAAAGTCTATAAAAATGGCAATTTTGGTCACATTGAGGCTTTAAAAAGTAGTTATTCAAAAGGAGGCACAATCCAAATGACATTTTGAATCAATTTTTCTACAGTCCAAAAAAACAATTTTCTGATGAAAAACGATGACCCGTGACCAGTTAAACTTTCTCCAGATGGTCTGAAATGGTAAGTTTTTAACGTATCATTTTTCGACTGTAAATGACAATTGCATGTGAATTATCACTTTTGGAACTAAAATACGTGTGTTTTGAGTCATTTTAATGCCTGAAATTGGTCGAAATAAAGCTTCTGAGAAGGAGAAAAAGTCTGTAAAAATGGCAATTTTCGTCACATTGAGGCTTTAAAAAGTAGTTATTCAACATGAGGCACAATCCAAATGACATTTCGAATCAATTTTTCTACAGTCCAAAAAACCAATTTTCTGATGAAAAACGATGACCCGTGACCAGTTAAACTTTCTCCAGATGGTCTGAAATGGTAATTTTTTAACGTATAATTTTTCGACTGTAAATGACAATTGCATGTGAATTATCACTTTTGGAACTAAAATAAGTGTGTTTTGAGTCATTTTAATGCCTGAAATTGGTCGAAATAGAAGCTTCGGAGAAGGAGAAAAAGTCTGTAAAAATGGCAATTTTCTTCATATTGAGGCTTTAAAAAGTAGTTATTCAAGATGAGGAACGATCCAAATGACATTTTGAATCAATTTTTCTACAGTCCAAAAAATCAATTTTCTGATGAAAAATGATGACCCGTGACCAGTTAAACTTTCTCCAGATGGTCTGAAATGGTAATTTTTTAACGTATAATTTTTCGACTGTAAATGACAATTGCATGTGAATTATCACTTTTGGAACTAAAATACGTGTGTTTTGAGTCATTTTAATGCCTGAAATTGGTCGAAATAAAGCTTCTGAGAAGGAGAAAAAGTCTGTAAAAATGGCAATTTTCGTCACATTGAGGCTTTAAAAAGTAGTTATTCAACATGAGGCACAATCCAAATGACATTTTGAATCAATTTTTCTACAGTCCAAAAAACCAATTTTCTGATGAAAAACGATGACCCGTGACCAGTTAAACTTTCTCCAGATGGTCTGAAATGGTAATTTTTTAACGTATAATTTTTCGACTGTAAATGACAATTGCATGTGAATTATCACTTTTGGAACTAAAATAAGTGTGTTTTGAGTCATTTTAATGCCTGAAATTGGTCGAAATAGAAGCTTCTGAGAAGGAGAAAAAGTCTGTAAAAATGGCAATTTTCTTCATATTGAGGCTTTAAAAAGTAGTTATTCAAGATGAGGAACAATCCAAATGACATTTTGAATCAATTTTTCTACAGTCCAAAAAATCAATTTTCTGATGAAAAACGATGACCCGTGACCAGTTAAACTTTCTCCAGATGGTCTGAAATGGTAATTTTTTAACGTTTAATTTTTTGTCTGTAAATGACAATTGCATTTGAATTATCACTTTTGGAACTAAAATAAGTGTGTTTTGAGTCATTTTAATGCCTGAAATTGGTCGAAATAGAAGCTTCTGAGAAGGAGAAAAAGTCTGTAAAAATGGCAATTTTGGTCACATTGAGGCTTTAAAAAGTAGTTATTCAACATGAGGCACAATCCAAATGACATTTTGAATCAATTTTTCTACAGTCCAAAAAATCAATTTTCTGATGAAAAACGATGACCCGTGACCTGTTGTACTTTCTCCAGATGGTCAGAAATTTTAATTTTTTTATTTTTAATTTTTTGACTGTAAATGACTATTGCATGTGAATTATCACTTTTGGAACTAAAATAAGTGTGTTTAGAGTCATTTTAGTGCCTGAAATAGGTCGAAATAGAAGCTTCTGAGTAGGAGAAAAAGTCTATAAAAATGGCAATTTCGGTCACGTTGAGGCTTTAAAAAGTAGTTATTCAACATGAGGCATAATCCAAATGACATTTTGAATACATTTTTCTACAGTCCCAAAAATCCATTTTCTGATGAAAAACAATGACCCGTGACCTGTTGACTTTCTCCAGATGGTCAGAAATGTTAATTTTTTCATTTTTCATTTTTTGACTGTAAATGACAATTGCATGTGAATTATCACTTTTGGAACTAAAATAAGTGTGTTTTGAGTCATTTTAATGCCTGAAATTGTTGGAAATAGAAGCTTCTGATACGGAGAAAAAGTCTGTAAAAATGGCAATTTTCGTCACATTAAGGCTTTAAAAAGTAGTTATTCAACATGAGGCACAATCCACATGACATTTTGAATCAATTTTTCTACAGTCCAAAAAATCAATTTTCTGATGAAAAACGATGACCCGTGACCTGTCAAACGTTCTTCAGATGGTCAAAAATGGTAATTTTTTTATTTTTCATTTTTTGACTGTAAATGACTATTGCATGTGAATTATCACTTTTGGAAATAAAATACGTGTGTTTAGAGTCATTTTAATGGCCGAAATTGGTGGAAATAGAAGCTTCTGAGTGGGAGAAAAGTCTATAAAAATGGCAATTTTGGTCACATTGAGGCTTTAAAAAGTAGTTATTCAATATGAGGCGCAATCCAAATGACATTTTGAATCAATTTTTCTACAGTCCAAAACATCAATTTTCTGATGAAAAACGATGACCCATGACCTGTTGTACTTTCTCCAGATGGTCAGAAATTTTAATTTTTTTATTTTTATTTTTGTGACTGTAAATGACTATTGCATGTGAATTATCACTTTTGGAACTAAAATAAGTGTGTTTAGAGTCATTTTAGTGCCTGAAATTGGTCGAAATAGAAGCTTCTGAGTAGGAGAAAAAGTCTATAAAAATGGCAATTTTGGTCACATTGAGGCTTTAAAAAGTAGTTATTCAAAATGAGGCACAATCCAAATGACATTTTGAATCAATTTTTCTACAGTCCAAAAAATCAATTTTCTGATGAAAAACGATGACCCGTGACCAGTTAAACTTTCTCCAGATGGTCTGAAATGGTAATTTTTTAACGTTTAATTTTTTGACTGTAAATGACAATTCCATTCGAATTATCACTTTTGGAACTACAATAAGTGTGTTTTGAGTCATTTTAATGCCCGAAACTGGTCGAAATAGAAGCTTCTGAGAAGGAGAAAAAGTCTGTAAAAATGGCAATTTTCGTCACATTGAGGCTTTAAAAAGTAGTTCAACATGAGGCACAATCCAAATGACATTTTGAATCAATTTTTCTACAGTCCAAAAAAAT
Organism: Triturus cristatus; assembly: GCF_964204655.1. Taxonomy (NCBI): domain Eukaryota; kingdom Metazoa; phylum Chordata; class Amphibia; order Caudata; family Salamandridae; genus Triturus; species Triturus cristatus. The sequence goes on from NC_140592.1 coordinate 664,886,138, forward strand.
CAATTTTCTGATGAAAAACCTGTTGTACTTTCTCCAGATGGTCAGAAATTTAAATTTTTTTTTTTTTAATTTTTTGACTGTAAATGACTATTGCATGTGAATTATCACTTTTGGAACTACAATAAGTTTGTTTAGAGTCATTTTAGTGCCTGAAATACGTCGAAATAGAAGCTTCTGAGTAGGAGAAAAAGTCTATAAAAATGGCAATTTCGGTCACGTTGAGGCTTTAAAAAGTAGTTATTCAACATGAGGCATAATCCAAATGACATTTTGAATAAATTTTTCTACAGTCCCAAAAATCAAATTTCTGATGAAAAACAATGACCCATGACCTGTTGACTTTCTCCAGATGGTCTGAAATGGTAATTTTTTAACGTATAATTTTTCGACTGTAAATGACAATTGCATGTGAATTATCACTTTTGGAACTAAAATAAGTGTGTTTTGAGTCATTTTAATGCCTGAAATTGGTCGAAATAGAAGCTTCGGAGAAGGAGAAAAAGTCTGTAAAAATGGCAATTTTCTTCATATTGAGGCTTTAAAAAGTAGTTATTCAAGATGAGGAACAATCCAAATGACATTTTGAATCAATTTTTCTACAGTCCAAAAAATCAATTTTCTGATGAAAAACGATGACCCGTGACCAGTTAAACTTTCTCCAGATGGTCTGAAATGGTAATTTTTTAACGTATAATTTTTCGACTGTAAATGACAATTGCATGTGAATTATCACTTTTGGAACTAAAATACGTGTGTTTTGAGTCATTTTAATGCCTGAAATTGGTCGAAATAGAAGCTTCTGAGAAGGAGAAAAAGTCTGTAAAAATGGCAATTTTTGTCACATTGAGGCTTTAAAAAGTAGTTATTCAACATGAGGCACAATCCAAATGACATTTTGAATCAATTTTTCTACAGTCCAAAAAATCAATTTTCTGATGAAAAACGATGACCCGTGACCAGTCAAACTTTCTCCAGATGGTCAGAAATGGTAATTTTTAAATGTTTAATTTTATGACTGTAAATGACTATTGCATGTGAATTATCACTTTTGGAACTAAAATACGTGTGTTTTGAGTCATTTTAATGCCTGAAATTGGTCGAAATAGAAGCTTCTGAGTGGGAGAAAATGTCTGTAAAAATGGCAATTTTTGTCACATTGAGGCTTTAAAAAGTAGTTATTCAACATGAGGCGCAATCCAAATGACATTTTAAATCAATTTTTCTACAGTCCAAAAAATCAATTTTCTGATGAAAAACGATGACCCGTGACCAGTTAAACTTTCTCCAGATGGTCTGAAATGGTAATTTTTTAATGTTTAATTTTTTGACTGCAAATGACAATTGCATGTGAATTATCACTTTTGGAACTAAAATAAGTGTGTTTTGAGTAATTTTAATGCCTGAAATTGGTCGAAATAGAAGCTTCTGAGACAGAGAAAAAGTCTGTAAAAATGGCAATTTTTTTCACATTGAGGCTTTAAAAAGTAGTTATTCAACATGAGGCACAATCCAAATGACATTTTGAATCAATTTTTCTACAGTCCAAAAAATCAATTTTTTGATGAAAAACGATGACCCGTGACCTGTTGTACTTTCTCCAGATGGTCAGAAATTTAAATTTTTTTATTTTTAATTTTTTGACTGTAAATGACTATTGCATGTGAATTATCACTTTTGGAACTAAAATAAGTGTGTTTAGAGTCATTTTAGTGCCTGAAATTGGTCGAAATAGAAGCTTCTGAGTAGGAGAAAAAGTCTATAAAAATGGCAATTTTGGTCACATTGAGGCTTTAAAAAGTAGTTATTCAAAAGGAGGCACAATCCAAATGACATTTTGAATCAATTTTTCTACAGTCCAAAAAAACAATTTTCTGATGAAAAACGATGACCCGTGACCAGTTAAACTTTCTCCAGATGGTCTGAAATGGTAAGTTTTTAACGTATCATTTTTCGACTGTAAATGACAATTGCATGTGAATTATCACTTTTGGAACTAAAATACGTGTGTTTTGAGTCATTTTAATGCCTGAAATTGGCCGAAATAAAGCTTCTGAGAAGGAGAAAAAGTCTGTAAAAATGGCAATTTTCGTCACATTGAGGCTTTAAAAAGTAGTTATTCAACATGAGGCACAATCCAAATGACATTTCGAATCAATTTTTCTACTGTCCAAAAAACCAATTTTCTGATGAAAAACGATGACCCGTGACCAGTTAAACTTTCTCCAGATGGTCTGAAATGGTAATTTTTTAACGTATAATTTTTCGACTGTAAATGACAATTGCATGTGAATTATCACTTTTGGAACTAAAATACGTGTGTTTTGAGTCATTTTAATGCCTGAAATTGGTCGAAATAAAGCTTCTGAGAAGGAGAAAAAGTCTGTAAAAATGGCAATTTTCGTCACATTGAGGCTTTAAAAAGTAGTTATTCAACATGAGGCACAATCCAAATGACATTTTGAATCAATTTTTCTACAGTCCAAAAAACCAATTTTCTGATGAAAAACGATGACCCGTGACCAGTTAAACTTTCTCCAGATGGTCTGAAATGGTAATTTTTTAACGTATAATTTTTCGACTGTAAATGACAATTGCATGTGAATTATCACTTTTGGAACTAAAATAAGTGTGTTTTGAGTCATTTTAATGCCTGAAATTGGTCGAAATAGAAGCTTCTGAGAAGGAGAAAAAGTCTGTAAAAATGGCAATTTTCTTCATATTGAGGCTTTAAAAAGTAGTTATTCAAGATGAGGAACAATCCAAATGACATTTTGAATCAATTTTTCTACAGTCCAAAAAATCAATTTTCGATGAAAAACGATGACCCGTGACCAGTTAAACTTTCTCCAGATGGTCTGAAATGGTAATTTTTTAACGTTTAATTTTTTGTCTGTAAATGACAATTGCATTTGAATTATCACTTTTGGAACTAAAATAAGTGTGTTTTGAGTCATTTTAATGCCTGAAATTGGTCGAAATAGAAGCTTCTGAGAAGGAGAAAAAGTCTGTAAAAATGGCAATTTTGGTCACATTGAGGCTTTAAAAAGTAGTTATTCAACATGAGGCACAATCCAAATGACATTTTGAATCAATTTTTCTACAGTCCAAAAAATCAATTTTCTGATGAAAAACGATGACCCGTGACCTGTTGTACTTTCTCCAGATGGTCAGAAATTTTAATTTTTTTATTTTTAATTTTTTGACTGTAAATGACTATTGCATGTGAATTATCACTTTTGGAACTAAAATAAGTGTGTTTAGAGTCATTTTAGTGCCTGAAATAGGTCGAAATAGAAGCTTCTGAGTAGGAGAAAAAGTCTATAAAAATGGCAATTTCGGTCACGTTGAGGCTTTAAAAAGTAGTTATTCAACATGAGGCATAATCCAAATGACATTTTGAATACATTTTTCTACAGTCCCAAAAATCCATTTTCTGATGAAAAACAATGACCCGTGACCTGTTGACTTTCTCCAGATGGTCAGAAATGTTAATTTTTTCATTTTTCATTTTTTGACTGTAAATGACAATTGCATGTGAATTATCACTTTTGGAACTAAAATAAGTGTGTTTTGAGTCATTTTAATGCCTGAAATTGTTGGAAATAGAAGCTTCTGATACGGAGAAAAAGTCTGTAAAAATGGCAATTTTCGTCACATTAAGGCTTTAAAAAGTAGTTATTCAACATGAGGCACAATCCACATGACATTTTGAATCAATTTTTCTACAGTCCAAAAAATCAATTTTCTGATGAAAAACGATGACCCGTGACCTGTCAAACGTTCTTCAGATGGTCAAAAATGGTAATTTTTTAATTTTTCATTTTTTGACTGTAAATGACTATTGCATGTGAATTATCACTTTTGGAAATAAAATACGTGTGTTTAGAGTCATTTTAATGGCCGAAATTGGTGGAAATAGAAGCTTCTGAGTGGGAGAAAAGTCTATAAAAATGGCAATTTTGGTCACATTGAGGCTTTAAAAAGTAGTTATTCAATATGAGGCGCAATCCAAATGACATTTTGAATCAATTTTTCTACAGTCCAAAACATCAATTTTCTGATGAAAAACGATGACCCATGACCTGTTGTACTTTCTCCAGATGGTCAGAAATTTTAATTTTTTTATTTTTATTTTTTTGACTGTAAATGACTATTGCATGTGAATTATCACTTTTGGAACTAAAATAAGTGTGTTTAGAGTCATTTTAGTGCCTGAAATTGGTCGAAATAGAAGCTTCTGAGTAGGAGAAAAAGTCTATAAAAATGGCAATTTTGGTCACATTGAGGCTTTAAAAAGTAGTTATTCAAAATGAGGCACAATCCAAATGACATTTTGAATCAATTTTTCTACAGTCCAAAAAATCAATTTTCTGATGAAAAACGATGACCCGTGACCAGTTAAACTTTCTCCAGATGGTCTGAAATGGTAATTTTTTAACATTTAATTTTTTGACTGTAAATGACAATTCCATTCGAATTATCACTTTTGGAACTACAATAAGTGTGTTTTGAGTCATTTTAATGCCCGAAACTGGTCGAAATAGAAGCTTCTGAGAAGGAGAAAAAGTCTGTAAAAATGGCAATTTTCGTCACATTGAGGCTTTAAAAAGTAGTTCAACATGAGGCACAATCCAAATGACATTTTGAATCAATTTTTCTACAGTCCCAAAAATCAAATTTCTGATGAAAAACAATGACCCATGACCTGTTGACTTTCTCCAGATGGTCTGAAATGGTAATTTTTTAACGTATAATTTTTCGACTGTAAATGACAATTGCATGTGAATTATCACTTTTGGAACTAAAATAAGTGTGTTTTGAGTCATTTTAATGCCTGAAATTGGTCGAAATAGAAGCTTCGGAGAAGGAGAAAAAGTCTGTAAAAATGGCAATTTTCTTCATATTGAGGCTTTAAAAAGTAGTTATTCAAGATGAGGAACAATCCAAATGACATTTTGAATCAATTTTTCTACAGTCCAAAAAATCAATTTTCTGATGAAAAACGATGACCCGTGACCAGTTAAACTTTCTCCAGATGGTCTGAAATGGTAATTTTTTAACGTATAATTTTTCGACTGTAAATGACAATTGCATGTGAATTATCACTTTTGGAACTAAAATACGTGTGTTTTGAGTCATTTTAATGCCTGAAATTGGTCGAAATAGAAGCTTCTGAGAAGGAGAAAAAGTCTGTAAAAATGGCAATTTTTGTCACATTGAGGCTTTAAAAAGTAGTTATTCAACATGAGGCACAATCCAAATGACATTTTGAATCAATTTTTCTACAGTCCAAAAAATCAATTTTCTGATGAAAAACGATGACCCGTGACCAGTCAAACTTTCTCCAGATGGTCAGAAATGGTAATTTTTAAATGTTTAATTTTATGACTGTAAATGACTATTGCATGTGAATTATCACTTTTGGAACTAAAATACGTGTGTTTTGAGTCATTTTAATGCCTGAAATTGGTCGAAATAGAAGCTTCTGAGTGGGAGAAAATGTCTGTAAAAATGGCAATTTTTGTCACATTGAGGCTTTAAAAAGTAGTTATTCAACATGAGGCGCAATCCAAATGACATTTTAAATCAATTTTTCTACAGTCCAAAAAATCAATTTTCTGATGAAAAACGATGACCCGTGACCAGTTAAACTTTCTCCAGATGGTCTGAAATGGTAATTTTTTAATGTTTAATTTTTTGACTGCAAATGACAATTGCATGTGAATTATCACTTTTGGAACTAAAATAAGTGTGTTTTGAGTAATTTTAATGCCTGAAATTGGTCGAAATAGAAGCTTCTGAGACGGAGAAAAAGTCTGTAAAAATGGCAATTTTTTTCACATTGAGGCTTTAAAAAGTAGTTATTCAACATGAGGCACAATCCAAATGACATTTTGAATCAATTTTTCTACAGTCCAAAAAATCAATTTTTTGATGAAAAACGATGACCCGTGACCTGTTGTACTTTCTCCAGATGGTCAGAAATTTAAATTTTTTTATTTTTAATTTTTTGACTGTAAATGACTATTGCATGTGAATTATCACTTTTGGAACTAAAATAAGTGTGTTTAGAGTCATTTTAGTGCCTGAAATTGGTCGAAATAGAAGCTTCTGAGTAGGAGAAAAAGTCTATAAAAATGGCAATTTTGGTCACATTGAGGCTTTAAAAAGTAGTTATTCAAAAGGAGGCACAATCCAAATGACATTTTGAATCAATTTTTCTACAGTCCAAAAAAACAATTTTCTGATGAAAAACGATGACCCGTGACCAGTTAAACTTTCTCCAGATGGTCTGAAATGGTAAGTTTTTAACGTATCATTTTTCGACTGTAAATGACAATTGCATGTGAATTATCACTTTTGGAACTAAAATACGTGTGTTTTGAGTCATTTTAATGCCTGAAATTGGCCGAAATAAAGCTTCTGAGAAGGAGAAAAAGTCTGTAAAAATGGCAATTTTCGTCACATTGAGGCTTTAAAAAGTAGTTATTCAACATGAGGCACAATCCAAATGACATTTCGAATCAATTTTTCTACTGTCCAAAAAACCAATTTTCTGATGAAAAACGATGACCCGTGACCAGTTAAACTTTCTCCAGATGGTCTGAAATGGTAATTTTTTAACGTATAATTTTTCGACTGTAAATGACAATTGCATGTGAATTATCACTTTTGGAACTAAAATACGTGTGTTTTGAGTCATTTTAATGCCTGAAATTGGTCGAAATAAAGCTTCTGAGAAGGAGAAAAAGTCTGTAAAAATGGCAATTTTCGTCACATTGAGGCTTTAAAAAGTAGTTATTCAACATGAGGCACAATCCAAATGACATTTTGAATCAATTTTTCTACAGTCCAAAAAACCAATTTTCTGATGAAAAACGATGACCCGTGACCAGTTAAACTTTCTCCAGATGGTCTGAAATGGTAATTTTTTAACGTATAATTTTTCGACTGTAAATGACAATTGCATGTGAATTATCACTTTTGGAACTAAAATAAGTGTGTTTTGAGTCATTTTAATGCCTGAAATTGGTCGAAATAGAAGCTTCTGAGAAGGAGAAAAAGTCTGTAAAAATGGCAATTTTCTTCATATTGAGGCTTTAAAAAGTAGTTATTCAAGATGAGGAACAATCCAAATGACATTTTGAATCAATTTTTCTACAGTCCAAAAAATCAATTTTCGATGAAAAACGATGACCCGTGACCAGTTAAACTTTCTCCAGATGGTCTGAAATGGTAATTTTTTAACGTTTAATTTTTTGTCTGTAAATGACAATTGCATTTGAATTATCACTTTTGGAACTAAAATAAGTGTGTTTTGAGTCATTTTAATGCCTGAAATTGGTCGAAATAGAAGCTTCTGAGAAGGAGAAAAAGTCTGTAAAAATGGCAATTTTGGTCACATTGAGGCTTTAAAAAGTAGTTATTCAACATGAGGCACAATCCAAATGACATTTTGAATCAATTTTTCTACAGTCCAAAAAATCAATTTTCTGATGAAAAACGATGACCCGTGACCTGTTGTACTTTCTCCAGATGGTCAGAAATTTTAATTTTTTTATTTTTAATTTTTTGACTGTAAATGACTATTGCATGTGAATTATCACTTTTGGAACTAAAATAAGTGTGTTTAGAGTCATTTTAGTGCCTGAAATAGGTCGAAATAGAAGCTTCTGAGTAGGAGAAAAAGTCTATAAAAATGGCAATTTCGGTCACGTTGAGGCTTTAAAAAGTAGTTATTCAACATGAGGCATAATCCAAATGACATTTTGAATACATTTTTCTACAGTCCCAAAAATCCATTTTCTGATGAAAAACAATGACCCGTGACCTGTTGACTTTCTCCAGATGGTCAGAAATGTTAATTTTTTCATTTTTCATTTTTTGACTGTAAATGACAATTGCATGTGAATTATCACTTTTGGAACTAAAATAAGTGTGTTTTGAGTCATTTTAATGCCTGAAATTGTTGGAAATAGAAGCTTCTGATACGGAGAAAAAGTCTGTAAAAATGGCAATTTTCGTCACATTAAGGCTTTAAAAAGTAGTTATTCAACATGAGGCACAATCCACATGACATTTTGAATCAATTTTTCTACAGTCCAAAAAATCAATTTTCTGATGAAAAACGATGACCCGTGACCTGTCAAACGTTCTTCAGATGGTCAAAAATGGTAATTTTTTAATTTTTCATTTTTTGACTGTAAATGACTATTGCATGTGAATTATCACTTTTGGAAATAAAATACGTGTGTTTAGAGTCATTTTAATGGCCGAAATTGGTGGAAATAGAAGCTTCTGAGTGGGAGAAAAGTCTATAAAAATGGCAATTTTGGTCACATTGAGGCTTTAAAAAGTAGTTATTCAATATGAGGCGCAATCCAAATGACATTTTGAATCAATTTTTCTACAGTCCAAAACATCAATTTTCTGATGAAAAACGATGACCCATGACCTGTTGTACTTTCTCCAGATGGTCAGAAATTTTAATTTTTTTATTTTTATTTTTTTGACTGTAAATGACTATTGCATGTGAATTATCACTTTTGGAACTAAAATAAGTGTGTTTAGAGTCATTTTAGTGCCTGAAATTGGTCGAAATAGAAGCTTCTGAGTAGGAGAAAAAGTCTATAAAAATGGCAATTTTGGTCACATTGAGGCTTTAAAAAGTAGTTATTCAAAATGAGGCACAATCCAAATGACATTTTGAATCAATTTTTCTACAGTCCAAAAAATCAATTTTCTGATGAAAAACGATGACCCGTGACCAGTTAAACTTTCTCCAGATGGTCTGAAATGGTAATTTTTTAACATTTAATTTTTTGACTGTAAATGACAATTCCATTCGAATTATCACTTTTGGAACTACAATAAGTGTGTTTTGAGTCATTTTAATGCCCGAAACTGGTCGAAATAGAAGCTTCTGAGAAGGAGAAAAAGTCTGTAAAAATGGCAATTTTCGTCACATTGAGGCTTTAAAAAGTAGTTCAACATGAGGCACAATCCAAATGACATTTTGAATCAATTTTTCTACAGTCCAAAAAAATCAATTTTCTGATGAAAAACCTGTTGTACTTTCTCCAGATGGTCAGAAATTTAAATTTTTTTTTTTTTAATTTTTTGACTGTAAATGACTATTGCATGTGAATTATCACTTTTGGAACTACAATAAGTGTGTTTAGAGTCATTTTAGTGCCTGAAATACGTCGAAATAGAAGCTTCTGAGTAGGAGAAAAAGTCTATAAAAATGGCAATTTCGGTCACGTTGAGGCTTTAAAAAGTAGTTATTCAACATGAGGCATAATCCAAATGACATTTTGAATACATTTTTCTACAGTCTCAAAAATCAAATTTCTGATGAAAAACAATGACCCATGACCTGTTGACTTTCTCCAGATGGTCAGAAATGTTAATTTTTTAATTTTTCATTTTTTGACTGTAAATGACAATTGCATGTGAATTATCACTTTTGGAACTAAAATAAGTGTGTTTTGAGTCATTTTAATGCCTGAAATTGGTCGAAATAGAAGCTTCTGAGATGGAGAAAAAGTCTGTAAAAATGGCAATTTTCGTCACATTAAGGCTTTAAAAAGTAGTTATTCAATATGAGGCACAATCCAAAAGACATTTTGAATCAATTTTTCTACAGTCCAAAAAACCAATTTTCTGAAGAAAAACGATGACCCGTGACCAGTTAAACTTTCTCCAGATGGTCTGAAATGGTAATTTTTTAACGTATAATTTTTCGACTGTAAATGACAATTGCATGTGAATTATCACTTTTGGAACTAAAATAAGTGTGTTTTGAGTCATTTTAATGCCTGAAATTGGTCGAAATAGAAGCTTCGGAGAAGGAGAAAAAGTCTGTAAAAATGGCAATTTTCTTCATATTGAGGCTTTAAAAAGTAGTTATTCAAGATGAGGAACAATCCAAATGACATTTTGAATCAATTTTTCTACAGTCCAAAAAATCAATTTTCTGATGAAAAACGATGACCCGTGACCAGTTAAACTTTCTCCAGATGGTCTGAAATGGTAATTTTTTAACGTATAATTTTTCGACTGTAAATGACAATTGCATGTGAATTATCACTTTTGGAACTAAAATACGTGTGTTTTGAGTCATTTTAATGCCTGAAATTGGTCGAAATAAAGCTTCTGAGAAGGAGAAAAAGTCTGTAAAAATGGCAATTTTCGTCACATTGAGGTTTTAAAAAGTAGTTATTCAACATGAGGCACAATCCAAATGACATTTTGAATCAATTTTTCTACAGTCCAAAAAACCAATTTTCTGATGAAAAACGATGACCCGTGACCAGTTAAACTTTCTCCAGATGGTCTGAAATGGTAATTTTTTAACGTATAATTTTTCGACTGTAAATGACAATTGCATGTGAATTATCACTTTTGGAACTAAAATAAGTGTGTTTTGAGTCATTTTAATGCCTGAAATTGGTCGAAATAGAAGCTTCGGAGAAGGAGAAAAAGTCTGTAAAAATGGCAATTTTCTTCATATTGAGGCTTTAAAAAGTAGTTATTCAAGATGAGGAACAATCCAAATGACATTTTGAATCAATTTTTCTACAGTCCAAAAAATCAATTTTCTGATGAAAAACGATGACCCGTGACCAGTTAAACTTTCTCCAGATGGTCTGAAATGGTAATTTTTTAACGTATAATTTTTCGACTGTAAATGACAATTGCATGTGAATTATCACTTTTGGAACTAAAATACGTGTGTTTTGAGTCATTTTAATGCCTGAAATTGGTCGAAATAAAGCTTCTGAGAAGGAGAAAAAGTCTGTAAAAATGGCAATTTTCGTCACATTGAGGTTTTAAAAAGTAGTTATTCAACATGAGGCACAATCCAAATGACATTTTGAATCAATTTTTCTACAGTCCAAAAAACCAATTTTCTGATGAAAAACGATGACCCGTGACCAGTTAAACTTTCTCCAGATGGTCTGAAATGGTAATTTTTTAACGTATAATTTTTTGACTGTAAATGACAATTGCATGTGAATTATCACTTTTGGAACTAAAATAAGTGTGTTTTGAGTCATTTTAAAGCCTGAAATTGGTCGAAATAGAAGCTTCTGAGAAGGAGAAAAAGTCTGTAAAAATGGCAATTTTCTTCATATTGAGGCTTTAAAAAGTAGTTATTCAAGATGAGGAACAATCCAAATGACATTTTGAATCAATTTTTCTACAGTCCAAAAAATCAATTTTCTGATGAAAAACGATGACCCGTGACCAGTTAAACTTTCTCCAGATGGTCTGAAATGGTAATTTTTTAACGTTTAATTTTTTGTCTGTAAATGACAATTGCATTTGAATTATCACTTTTGGAACTAAAATAAGTGTGTTTTGAGTCATTTTAATTCCTGAAATTGGTCGAAATAGAAGCTTCTGAGAAGGAGAAAAAGTCTGTAAAAATGGCAATTTTGGTCACATTGAGGCTTTAAAAAGTAGTTATTCAACATGAGGCACAATCCAAATGACATTTTGAATCAATTTTTCTACAGTCCAAAAAATCAATTTTCTGATGAAAAACGATGACCCGTGACCTGTTGTACTTTCTCCAGATGGTCAGAAATTTTAATTTTTTTATTTTTAATTTTTTGACTGTAAATGACTATTGCATGTGAATTATCACTTTTGGAACTAAAATAAGTGTGTTTAGAGTCATTTTAGTGCCTGAAATAGGTCGAAATAGAAGCTTCTGAGTAGGAGAAAAAGTCTATAAAAATGGCAATTTCGGTCACGTTGAGGCTTTAAAAAGCAGTTATTCAACATGAGGCATAATCCAAATGACATTTTGAATACCTTTTTCTACAGTCCCAAAAATCCATTATCTGATGAAAAACAATGACCCGTGACCTGTTGACTTTCTCCAGATGGTCAGAAATGTTAATTTTTTCATTTTTCATTTTTTGACTGTAAATGACAATTGCATGTGAATTATCACTTTTGGAACTAAAATAAGTGTGTTTTGAGTCATTTTAATGGCTGAAATTGTTGGAAATAGAAGCTTCTGATACGGAGAAAAAGTCTGTAAAAATGGCAATTTTCGTCACATTAAGGCTTTAAAAAGTAGTTATTCAACATGAGGCACAATCCACATGACATTTTGAATCAATTTTTCTACAGTCCAAAAAATCACTTTTCTGATGAAAAACGATGACCCGTGACCTGTCAAACGTTCTTCAGATGGTCAAAAATGGTAATTTTTTAATTTTTCATTTTTTGACTGTAAATGACTATTGCATGTGAATTATCACTTTTGGAAATAAAATACGTGTGTTTAGAGTCATTTTAATGGCCGAAATTGGTGGAAATAGAAGCTTCTGAGTGGGAGAAAAGTCTATAAAAATGGCAATTTTGGTCACATTGAGGCTTTAAAAAGTAGTTATTCAATATGAGGCGCAATCCAAATGACATTTTGAATCAATTTTTCTACAGTCCAAAACATCAATTTTCTGATGAAAAACGATGACCCGTGACCTGTTGTACTTTCTCCAGATGGTCAGAAATTTTAATTTTTTAACGTTTAATTTTTTGACTGTAAATGACTATTGCATGTGAATTATCACTTTTGGAACTAAAATAAGTGTGTTTTGAGTCATTTTAATGCCCGAAACTGGTCGAAATAGAAGCTTCTGAGAAGGAGAAAAAGTCTGTAAAAATGGCAATTTTCGTCACATTGAGGCTTTAAAAAGTAGTTATTCAATATGAGGCGCAATCCAAATGACATTTTGAATCAATTTTTCTACAGTCCAAAACATCAATTTTCTGATGAAAAACGATGACCCGTGACCTGTTGTACTTTCTCCAGATGGTCAGAAATTTTAATTTTTTAACGTTTAATTTTTTGACTGTAAATGACTATTGCATGTGAATTATCACTTTTGGAACTAAAATAAGTGTGTTTTGAGTCATTTTAATGCCCGAAACTGGTCGAAATAGAAGCTTCTGAGAAGGAGAAAAAGTCTGTAAAAATGGCAATTTTCGTCACATTGAGGCTTTAAAAAGTAGTTATTCAACATGAGGCACAATCCAAATGACATTTTGAATCAATTTTTCTACAGTCCAAAAAAATCAATTTTCTGATGAAAAACCTGTTGTACTTTCTCCAGATGGTCAGAAATTTAAATTTTTTTATTTTTAATTTTTTGACTGTAAATGACTATTGCATGTGAATTATCACTTTTGGAACTAAAATAAGTGTGTTTAGAGTCATTTTAGTGCCTGAAATACATCGAAATAGAAGCTTCTGAGTAGGAGAAAAAGTCTATAAAAATGGCAATTTCGGTCACGTTGAGGCTTTAAAAAGTAGTTATTCAACATGAGGCATAATCCAAATGACATTTTGAATAAATTTTTCTACAGTCCCAAAAATCCATTTTCTGATGAAAAACAATGACCCATGACCTGTTGACTTTCTCCAGATGGTCTGAAATGGTAATTTTTTAATGTTTAATTTTTTGACTGCAAATGACAATTGCACCTTGAGGTGTTAAAAAGTAGTTATTCAACATGAGGCACAATCCAAATGACATTTTGAATCAATTTTTCTACAGTCCAAAACATCAATTTTCTGATGAACAATGATTACCCGTGACCTGTTGAACTTTCTCCAGATGGTCAGAAATTGTAATTTTTTAATGTTTAATTTTTTGACTGTAAATGGCTATTGCAAGTGAATTATCACTTTTGGAACTAAAATAAGTGTGTTTTGAGTCATTTTAATGCCTGAAATTGGTTGAAATAGAAGCTTCGGAGAAGGAGAAAAAGTCTGTAAAAATGGCAATTTTCGTCACATTGAGGCTTTAAAAAGTAGTTATTCAACATGAGGCACAATCCAAATGACATTTTGAATCAATTTTTCTACAGTCCAAAAAAAACATTTTCTGATGAAAAACGATGACCTGTGACCAGTTAAACTTTCTCCAGATGGTCTGAAATGGTAATTTTTTAACGTATAATTTTTCGACTGTAAATGACAATTGCATGTGAATTATCACTTTTGGAACTAAAATAAGTGTGTTTTGAGTCATTTTAATGCCTGAAATTGGTCGAAATAGAAGCTTCTGAGAAGGAGAAAAAGTCTGTAAAAATGGCAATTTTTGTCACATTGAGGCTTTAAAAAGTAGTTATTCAACATGAGGCACAATCCAAATGACATTTTGAATCAATTTTTCTACAGTCCAAAAAACCAATTTTCTGAAGAAAAACGATGACCCGTGACCAGTTAAACTTTCTCCAGATGGTCTGAAATGGTAATTTTTTAACGTATAATTTTTCGACTGTAAATGACAATTGCATGTGAATTATCACTTTTGGAACTAAAATAAGTGTGTTTTGAGTCATTTTAATGCCTGAAATTGGTCGAAATAGAAGCTTCGGAGAAGGAGAAAAAGTCTGTAAAAATGGCAATTTTCTTCATATTGAGGCTTTAAAAAGTAGTTATTCAAGATGAGGAACAATCCAAATGACATTTTGAATCAATTTTTCTACAGTCCAAAAAATCAATTTTCTGATGAAAAACGATGACCCGTGACCAGTTAAACTTTCTCCAGATGGTCTGAAATGGTAATTTTTTAACGTATAATTTTTCGACTGTAAATGACAATTGCATGTGAATTATCACTTTTGGAACTAAAATAGGTGTGTTTTGAGTCATTTTAATGCCTGAAATTGGTCGAAATAAAGCTTCTGAGAAGGAGAAAAAGTCTGTAAAAATGGCAATTTTCGTCACATTGAGGTTTTAAAAAGTAGTTATTCAACATGAGGCACAATCCAAATGACATTTTGAATCAATTTTTCTACAGTCCAAAATACCAATTTTCTGATGAAAAACGATGACCCGTGACCAGTTAAACTTTCTCCAGATGGTCTGAAATGGTAATTTTTTAACGTATAATTTTTTGACTGTAAATGACAATTGCATGTGAATTATCACTTTTGGAACTAAAATAAGTGTGTTTTGAGTCATTTTAATGCCTGAAATTGGTCGAAATAGAAGCTTCTGAGAAGGAGAAAAAGTCTGTAAAAATGGCAATTTTCTTCATATTGAGGCTTTAAAAAGTAGTTATTCAAGATGAGGAACAATCCAAATGACATTTTGAATCAATTTTTCTACAGTCCAAAAAATCAATTTTCTGATGAAAAACGATGACCCGTGACCAGTTAAACTTTCTCCAGATGGTCTGAAATGGTAATTTTTTAACGTTTAATTTTTTGTCTGTAAATGACAATTGCATTTGAATTATCACTTTTGGAACTAAAATAAGGGTGTTTTGAGTCATTTTAATGCCTGAAATTGGTCGAAATAGAAGCTTCTGAGAAGGAGAAAAAGTCTGTAAAAATGGCAATTTTGGTCACATTGAGGCTTTAAAAAGTAGTTATTCAACATGAGGCACAATCCAAATGACATTTTGAATCAATTTTTCTACAGTCCAAAAAATCAATTTTCTGATGAAAAACGATGACCCGTGACCTGTTGTACTTTCTCGAGATGGTCAGAAATTTTAATTTTTTTATTTTTAATTTTTTGACTGTAAATGACTATTGCATGTGAATTATCACTTTTGGAACTAAAATAAGTGTGTTTAGAGTCATTTTAGTGCCTGAAATAGGTCGAAATAGAAGCGTCTGAGTAGGAGAAAAAGTCTATAAAAATGGCAATTTCGGTCACGTTGAGGCTTTAAAAAGTAGTTATTCAACATGAGGCATAATCCAAATGACATTTTGAATACATTTTTCTACAGTCCCAAAAATCCATTTTCTGATGAAAAACAATGACCCGTGACCTGTTGACTTTCTCCAGATGGTCAGAAATGTTAATTTTTTCATTTTTCATTTTTTGACTGTAAATGACAATTGCATGTGAATTATCACTTTTGGAACTAAAATAAGTGTGTTTTGAGTCATTTTAATGCCTGAAATTGTTGGAAATAGAAGCTTCTGATACGGAGAAAAAGTCTGTAAAAATGGCAATTTTCGTCACATTAAGGCTTTAAAAAGTAGTTATTCAACATGAGGCACAATCCACATGACATTTTAAATCAATTTTTCTACAGTCCAAAAAATCAATTTTCTGATGAAAAACGATGACCCGTGACCTGTCAAACGTTCTTCAGATGGTCAAAAATGGTAATTTTTTAATTTTTCATTTTTTGACTGTAAATGACTATTGCATGTGAATTATCACTTTTGGAAATAAAATACGTGTGTTTAGAGTCATTTTAATGCCCGAAATTGGTGGAAATAGAAGCTTCTGAGTGGGAGAAAAGTCTATAAAAATGGCAATTTTGGTCACATTGAGGCTTTAAAAAGTAGTTATTCAATATGAGGCGCAATCCAAATGACATTTTGAATCAATTTTTCTACAGTCCAAAACATCAATTTTCTGATGAAAAATGATGACCCGTGACCTGTTGTACTTACTCCAGATGGTCAGAAATTTTAATTTTTTTATTTTTATTTTTTTGACTGTAAATGACTATTGCATGTGAATTATCACTTTTGGAACTAAAATAAGTGTGTTTAGAGTCATTTTAGTGCCTAAAATTGGTCGAAATAGAAGCTTCTGAGTAGGAGAAAAAGTCTATAAAAATGGCAATTTTGGTCACATTGAGGCTTTAAAAAGTAGTTATTCAAAATGAGGCACAATCCAAATGACATTTTGAATCAATTTTTCTACAGTCCAAAAAATCAATTTTCTGATGAAAAACGATGACCCGTGACCAGTTAACTTTCTCCAGATGGTCTGAAATGGTAATTTTTTAACGTTTAATTTTTTGACTGTAAATGACAATTGCATTTGAATTATCACTTTTGGAACTAAAATAAGTGTGTTTTGAGTCATTTTAATGCCCGAAACTGGTCGAAATAGAAGCTTCTGAGAAGGAGAAAAAGTCTGTAAAAATGGCAATTTTCGTCACATTGAGGCTTTAAAAAGTAGTTATTCAACATGAGGCACAATCCAAATGACATTTTGAATCAATTTTTCTACAGTCCAAAAAATCAATTTTCTGATGAAAAACCTGTTGTACTTTCTCCAGATGGTCAGAAATTTAAATTTTTTAATTTTTAATTTTTTGACTGTAAATGACTATTGCATGTGAATTATCACTTTTGGAACTAAAATAAGTGTGTTTAGAGTCATTTTAGTGCCTGAAATACGTCGAAATAGAAGCTTCTGAGTAGGAGAAAAAGTCTATAAAAATGGCAATTTCGATCACGTTGAGGCTTTAAAAAGTAGTTATTCAACATGAGGCATAATCCAAATGACATTTTGAATAAATTTTTCTACAGTCCCAAAAATCCATTTTCTGATGAAAAACAATGACCCTTGACCTGTTGACTTTCTCCAGATGGTCAGAAATGTTAATTTTTTAATTTTTCATTTTTTGACTGTAAATGACAATTGCATGTGAATTATCACTTTTGGAACTAAAATAAGTGTGTTTTGAGTCATTTTAATGCCTGAAATTGGTCGAAATAGAAGCTTCTGAGATGGAGAAAAAGTCTGTAAAAATGGCAATTTTCGTCCCATTAAGGCTTTAAAAAGTAGTTATTGAATATGAGGCACAATCCAAAAGACATTTTGAATCAATTTTTCTACAGTCCAAAAAATCAATTTTCTGATGAAAAACGATGACCCGTGACCAGTTAAACTTTCTCCAGATGGTCTGAAATCGTAATTTTTTAACGTTTAATTTTTTGACTGTAGATGACAATTGCATGTGAATTATCACTTTTGGAACTAAAATAAGTGTGTTTTGAGTCATTTTATTGCCTGAAATTGGTCGAAATAGAAGCTTCTGAGAAGGAGAAAAAGTCTGTAAAAATGGCAATTTTTGTCACATTGAGGCTTTAAAAAGTAGTTATTCAACATGAGGCACAATCCAAATGACATTTTGAATCAATTTTTCTACAGTCCAAAAAATCAATTTTCTGATGAAAAACGATGACCCGTGACCAGTCAAACTTTCTCCAGATGGTCAGAAATGGTAATTTTTAAATGTTTAATTTTATGACTGTAAATGACTATTGCATGTGAATTATCACTTTTGGAACTAAAATAGGTGTGTTTAGAGTCATTTTAATGCCTGAAATTGGTCGAAATAGAAGCTTCTGAGTAGGAGAAAAGTCTATAAAAATGGCAATTTTGGTCACCTTGAGGCGTTAAAAAGTAGTTATTCAACATGAGGCACAATCCAAATGACATTTTGAATCAATTTTTCTACAGTCCAAAAAATCAATTTTCTGATGAAAAACGATGACCCGTGACCAGTTAAACTTTCTCCAGATGGTCTGAAATGGTAATTTTTTAACGTTTAATTTTTTGACTGTAAATGACAATTGCATGTGAATTATCCCTTTTGGAACTAAAATACGTGTGTTTTGAGTCATTTTAATGCCTGAAATTGGTCGAAATAAAGCTTCTGAGAAGGAGAAAAAGTCTGTAAAAATGGCAATTTTCGTCACATTGAGGCTTTAAAAAGTAGTTATTCAACATGAGGCACAATCCAAATGACATTTTGAATCAATTTTTCTACAGTCCAAAAAATCAATTTTCTGATGAAAAACGATGACCCGTGACCTGTTGTACTTTCTCCAGATGGTCAGAAATTTTAATTTTTTTATTTTAAATTTTTTGACTGTAAATGACTATTGCAAGTGAATTATCACTTTTGGAACTAAAATAAGTGTGTTTAGAGTCATTTTAATGCCTGAAATTGGTCGAAATAGAAGCTTCTGAGAAGGAGAAAAAGTCTGTAAAAATGGCAATTTTTGTCACATTGAGGCTTTAAAAAGTAGTTATTCAACATGAGGCACAATCCAAATGACATTTTGAATCAATTTTTCTACAGTCCAAAACATCAATTTTCTGATGAAAAATGATTACCCGTGACCTGTTGAACTTTCTCCAGATGGTCAGAAATGGTAATTTTTTAATGTTTAATTTTTTGACTGTAAATGGCTATTGCAAGTGAATTATCAATTTTGGAACTAAAATAAGTGTATTTAGAGTCATTTTAATACCTGAAATTGGTCGAAATAGAAGCTTCTGAGAAGGAGAAAAAGTCTGTAAAAATGGCAATTTTGGTCACATTGAGGCTTTAAAAAGTAGTTATTCAACATGAGGCACAATCCAAATGACATTTTAAATCAATTTTTCTACAGTCCAAAAAATCAATTTTCTGATGAAAAACGATGACCCGTGACCAGTCAAACTTTCTCCAGATGGTCAGAAATGGTAATTTTTAAATGTTTAATTTTATGACTGTAAATGACTATTGCATGTGAATTATCACTTTTGGAACTAAAATAGGTGTGTTTAGAGTCATTTTAATGCCTGAAATTGGTCGAAATAGAAGCTTCTGAGTAGGAGAAAAGTCTATAAAAATGGCAATTTTGGTCACCTTGAGGCGTTAAAAAGTAGTTATTCAACATGAGGCACAATCCAAATGACATTTTGAATCAATTTTTCTACAGTCCAAAAAATCAATTTTCTGATGAAAAACGATGACCCGTGACCAGTTAAACTTTCTCCAGATGGTCTGAAATGGTAATTTTTTAACGTTTAGGTTTTTGACTGTAAATGACAATTGCATGTGAATTATCACTTTTGGAACTAAAATACGTGTGTTTTGAGTCATTTTAATGCCTGAAATTGGTCGAAATAAAGCTTCTGAGAAGGAGAAAAAGTCTGTAAAAATGGCAATTTTCGTCACATTGAGGCTTTAAAAAGTAGTTATTCAACATGAGGCACAGTCCAAATGACATTTTGAATCAATTTTTCTACAGTCCAAAAAATCAATTTTCTGATGAAAAACGATGACCCGTGACCTGTTGTACTTTCTCCAGATGGTCAGAAATTTTAATTTTTTTATTTTAAATTTTTTGACTGTAAATGACTATTGCATGTGAATTATCACTTTTGGAACTAAAATAAGTGTGTTTAGAGTCATTTTTGTGCCTGAAATAGGTTGAAATAGAAGCTTCTGAGTAGGAGAAAAAGTCTATAAAAATGGCAATTTCGGTCACGTTGAGGCTTTAAAAAGTAGTTATTCAACATGAGGCACAATCCAAATGACATTTTGAATAAATTTTTCTACAGTCCCAAAAATCCATTTTCTGATGAAAAACAATGACCCGTGACCTGTTGACTTTCTCCAGATGGTCAGAAATGTTAATTTTTAAATTTTTCATTTTTTGACTGTAAATGACAATTGCATGTGAATTATCACTTTTGGAACTAAAATAAGTGTGTTTTGAGTCATTTTAATGCCTGAAATTGGTCGAAATAGAAGCTTCTGAGAAGGAGAAAAAGTCTGTAAAAATGGCAATTTTTGTCACATTGAGGCTTTAAAAAGTAGTTATTCAACATGAGGCACAATCCAAATGACAATTTGAATCAATTTTTCTACAGTCCAAAAAATCAATTTTCTGATGAAAAACGATGACCCGTGACCAGTTAAACTTTCTCCAGATGGTCTGAAATCGTAATTTTTTAACGTTTAATTTTTTGACTGTAGATGACAATTACATGTGAATTATCACTTTTGGAACTAAAATAAGGGTGTTTTGAGTCATTTTAATGCCTGAAATTGGTCGAAATAGAAGCTTCTGAGAAGGAGAAAAAGTCTGTAAAAATGGCAATTTTTGTCACATTGAGGCTTTAAAAAGTAGTTATTCAACATGAGGCACAATCCAAATGACATTTTGAATCAATTTTTCTACAGTCCAAAAAATCAATTTTCTGATGAAAAACGATGACCCGTGACCTGTCAAACGTTCTTCAGATGGTCAAAAATGGTAATTTTTTAATTTTTCATTTTTTGACTGTAAATGACTATTGCATGTGAATTATCACTTTTGGAAATAAAATACGTGTGTTTAGAGTCATTTTAATGCCCGAAATTGGTGGAAATAGAAGCTTCTGAGTGGGAGAAAAGTCTATAAAAATGGCAATTTTGGTCACATTGAGGCTTTAAAAAGTAGTTATTCAATATGAGGCGCAATCCAAATGACATTTTGAATCAATTTTTCTACAGTCCAAAAAATCAATTTTCTGATGAAAAATGATGACCCGTGACCTGTTGAACTTTCTCCAGATGGTCAGAAATGGTAATTTTTTTAATGTTTAATTTTTTGACTGTAAATGGCTATTGCAAGTGAATTATCACTTTTGGAACTAAAATAAGTGTGTTTAGAGTCATTTTAATGCCTGAAATTGGTCGAAATAGAAGCTTCTGAGAAGGAGAAAAAGTCTGTAAAAATGGCAATTTTTGTCACATTGAGGCTTTAAAAAGTTGTTATTCAACATGAGGCACAATCCAAATGACATTTTGAATCAATTTTTCTACAGTCCAAAACATCAATTTTCTGATGAACAATGATTACCCGTGACCTGTTGAACTTTCTCCAGATGGTCAGAAATTGTAATTTTTTAATGTTTAATTTTTTGACTGTAAATGGCTATTGCAAGTGAATAATCAATTTTGGAACTAAAATAAGTGTAGTTAGAGTCATTTTAATGCCTGAAATTGGTCGAAATAGAAGCTTCTGAGTGGGAGAAAATGTCTGTAAAAATGGCAATTTTGGTCACATTGAGGCTTTAAAAAGTAGTTATTCAACATGAGGCGCAATCCAAATGACATTTTGAATCAATTTTTCTACAGTCCAAAAAATCAATTTTCTGATGAAAAACGATGACCCGTGACCTGTCAAACGTTCTTCAGATGGTCAAAAATGGTAATTTTTTAATTTTTCATTTTTTGACTGTAAATGACTATTGCATGTGAATTATCACTTTTGGAAATAAAATACGTGTGTTTAGAGTCATTTTAATGCCCGAAATTGGTGGAAATAGAAGCTTCTGAGTGGGAGAAAAGTCTATAAAAATGGCAATTTTGGTCACATTGAGGCTTTAAAAAGTAGTTATTCAATATGAGGCGCAATCCAAATGACATTTTGAATCAATTTTTCTACAGTCCAAAAAATCACGTTTCTGATGAAAAATGATGACCCGTGACCTGTTGAACTTTCTCCAGATGGTCAGAAATGGTAATTTTTTTAATGTTTAATTTTTTGACTGTAAATGGCTATTGCAAGTGAATTATCACTTTTGGAACTAAAAAAAGTGTGTTTAGAGTCATTTTAATGCCTGAAATTGGTCGAAATAGAAGCTTCTGAGAAGGAGAAAAAGTCTGTAAAAATGGCAATTTTTGTCACATTGAGGCTTTAAAAAGTAGTTATTCAACATGAGGCACAATCCAAATGACATTTTGAATCAATTTTTCTACAGTCCAAAACATCAATTTTCTGATGAACAATGATTACCCGTGACCTGTTGAACTTTCTCCAGATGGTCAGAAATTGTAATTTTTTAATGTTTAATTTTTTGACTGTAAATGGCTATTGCAAGTGAATTATCAATTTTGGAACTAAAATAAGTGTATTTAGAGTCATTTTAATGCCTGAAATTGGTCGAAATAGAAGCTTCTGAGTGGGAGAAAATGTCTGTAAAAATGGCAATTTTGGTCACATTGAGGCTTTAAAAAGTAGTTATTCAACATGAGGCGCAATCCAAATGACATTTTAAATCAATTTTTCAACAGTCCAAAAAATCAATTTTCAGATGAAAAACGATGACCCGTGACCAGTTAAACTTTCTCCAGATGGTCTGAAATGGTAATTTTTTAATGTTTAATTTTTTGACTGTAAATGACAATTGCATGTGAATTATCACTTTTGGAACTAAAATAAGTGTGTTTTGAGTAATTTTAATGCCTGAAATTGGTCGAAATAGAAGCTTCTGAGACGGAGAAAAAGTCTGTAAAAATGGCAATTTTGGTCACATTGAGGCTTTAAAAAGTAGTTATTCAACATGAGGCACAATCCAAATGACATTTTAAATCAATTTTTCTACAGTCCAAAAAATCAATTTTCTGATGAAAAACGATGACCCGTGACCAGTCAAACTTTCTCCAGATGGTCAGAAATGGTAATTTTTAAATGTTTAATTTTATGACTGTAAATGACTATTGCATGTGAATTATCACTTTTGGAACTAAAATAGGTGTGTTTAGAGTCATTTTAATGCCTGAAATTGGTCGAAATAGAAGCTTCTGAGTAGGAGAAAAGTCTATAAAAATGGCAATTTTGGTCACCTTGAGGCGTTAAAAAGTAGTTATTCAACATGAGGCACAATCCAAATGACATTTTGAATCAATTTTTCTACAGTCCAAAAAATCAATTTTCTGATGAAAAACGATGACCCGTGACCAGTTAAACTTTCTCCAGATGGTCTGAAATGGTAATTTTTTAACGTTTAAGTTTTTGACTGTAAATGACAATTGCATGTGAATTATCACTTTTGGAACTAAAATACGTGTGTTTTGAGTCATTTTAATGCCTGAAATTGGTCGAAATAAAGCTTCTGAGAAGGAGAAAAAGTCTGTAAAAATGGCAATTTTCGTCACATTGAGGCTTTAAAAAGTAGTTATTCAACATGAGGCACAATCCAAATGACATTTTGAATCAATTTTTCTACAGTCCAAAAAATCAATTTTCTGATGAAAAACGATGACCCGTGACCTGTTGTACTTTCTCCAGATGGTCAGAAATTTTAATTTTTTTATTTTAAATTTTTTGACTGTAAATGACTATTGCATGTGAATTATCACTTTTGGAAATAAAATACGTGTGTTTAGAGTCATTTTAATGCCCGAAATTGGTGGAAATAGAAGCTTCTGAGTGGGAGAAAAGTCTATAAAAATGGCAATTTTGGTCACATTGAGGCTTTAAAAAGTAGTTATTCAATATGAGGCGCAATCCAAATGACATTTTGAATCAATTTTTCTACAGTCCAAAAAATCAATTTTCTGATGAAAAATGATGACCCGTGACCTGTTGAACTTTCTCCAGATGGTCAGAAATGGTAATTTTTTTAATGTTTAATTTTTTGACTGTAAATGGCTATTGCAAGTGAATTATCACTTTTGGAACTAAAATAAGTGTGTTTAGAGTCATTTTAATGCCTGAAATTGGTCGAAATAGAAGCTTCTGAGAAGGAGAAAAAGTCTGTAAAAATGGCAATTTTTGTCACATTGAGGCTTTAAAAAGTTGTTATTCAACATGAGGCACAATCCAAATGACATTTTGAATCAATTTTTCTACAGTCCAAAACATCAATTTTCTGATAAACAATGATTACCCGTGACCTGTTGAACTTTCTCCAGATGGTCAGAAATTGTAATTTTTTAATGTTTAATTTTTTGACTGTAAATGGCTATTGCAAGTGAATAATCAATTTTGGAACTAAAATAAGTGTAGTTAGAGTCATTTTAATGCCTGAAATTGGTCGAAATAGACGCTTCTGAGTGGGAGAAAATGTCTGTAAAAATGGCAATTTTGGTCACATTGAGGCTTTAAAAAGTAGTTATTCAACATGAGGCGCAATCCAAATGACATTTTGAATCAATTTTTCTACAGTCCAAAAAATCAATTTTCTGATGAAAAACGATGACCCGTGACCTGTCAAACGTTCTTCAGATGGTCAAAAATGGTAATTTTTTAATTTTTCATTTTTTGACTGTAAATGACTATTGCATGTGAATTATCACTTTTGGAAATAAAATACGTGTGTTTAGAGTCATTTTAATGCCCGAAATTGGTGGAAATAGAAGCTTCTGAGTGGGAGAAAAGTCTATAAAAATGGCAATTTTGGTCACATTGAGGCTTTAAAAAGTAGTTATTCAATATGAGGCGCAATCCAAATGACATTTTGAATCAATTTTTCTACAGTCCAAAAAATCACGTTTCTGATGAAAAATGATGACCCGTGACCTGTTGAACTTTCTCCAGATGGTCAGAAATGGTAATTTTTTTAATGTTTAATTTTTTGACTGTAAATGGCTATTGCAAGTGAATTATCACTTTTGGAACTAAAAAAAGTGTGTTTAGAGTCATTTTAATGCCTGAAATTGGTCGAAATAGAAGCTTCTGAGAAGGAGAAAAAGTCTGTAAAAATGGCAATTTTTGTCACATTGAGGCTTTAAAAAGTAGTTATTCAACATGAGGCACAATCCAAATGACATTTTGAATCAATTTTTCTACAGTCCAAAACATCAATTTTCTGATGAACAATGATTACCCGTGACCTGTTGAACTTTCTCCAGATGGTCAGAAATTGTAATTTTTTAATGTTTAATTTTTTGACTGTAAATGGCTATTGCAAGTGAATTATCAATTTTGGAACTAAAATAAGTGTATTTAGAGTCATTTTAATGCCTGAAATTGGTCGAAATAGAAGCTTCTGAGTGGGAGAAAATGTCTGTAAAAATGGCAATTTTGGTCACATTGAGGCTTTAAAAAGTAGTTATTCAACATGAGGCGCAATCCAAATGACATTTTAAATCAATTTTTCAACAGTCCAAAAAATCAATTTTCAGATGAAAAACGATGACCCGTGACCAGTTAAACTTTCTC
This sequence comes from Triturus cristatus, assembly GCF_964204655.1. Taxonomy (NCBI): domain Eukaryota; kingdom Metazoa; phylum Chordata; class Amphibia; order Caudata; family Salamandridae; genus Triturus; species Triturus cristatus. Next base: position 664,911,644 of record NC_140592.1, read on the forward strand.
CAGATGGTCTGAAATGGTAATTTTTTAATGTTTAATTTTTTGACTGTAAATGACAATTGCATGTGAATTATCACTTTTGGAACTAAAATAAGTGTGTTTTGAGTAATTTTAATGCCTGAAATTGGTCGAAATAGAAGCTTCTGAGACGGAGAAAAAGTCTGTAAAAATGGCAATTTTGGTCACATTGAGGCTTTAAAAAGTAGTTATTCAACATGAGGCACAATCCAAATGACATTTTAAATCAATTTTTCTACAGTCCAAAAAATCAATTTTCTGATGAAAAACGATGACCCGTGACCAGTCAAACTTTCTCCAGATGGTCAGAAATGGTAATTTTTAAATGTTTAATTTTATGACTGTAAATGACTATTGCATGTGAATTATCACTTTTGGAACTAAAATAGGTGTGTTTAGAGTCATTTTAATGCCTGAAATTGGTCGAAATAGAAGCTTCTGAGTAGGAGAAAAGTCTATAAAAATGGCAATTTTGGTCACCTTGAGGCGTTAAAAAGTAGTTATTCAACATGAGGCACAATCCAAATGACATTTTGAATCAATTTTTCTACAGTCCAAAAAATCAATTTTCTGATGAAAAACGATGACCCGTGACCAGTTAAACTTTCTCCAGATGGTCTGAAATGGTAATTTTTTAACGTTTAAGTTTTTGACTGTAAATGACAATTGCATGTGAATTATCACTTTTGGAACTAAAATACGTGTGTTTTGAGTCATTTTAATGCCTGAAATTGGTCGAAATAAAGCTTCTGAGAAGGAGAAAAAGTCTGTAAAAATGGCAATTTTCGTCACATTGAGGCTTTAAAAAGTAGTTATTCAACATGAGGCACAATCCAAATGACATTTTGAATCAATTTTTCTACAGTCCAAAAAATCAATTTTCTGATGAAAAACGATGACCCGTGACCTGTTGTACTTTCTCCAGATGGTCAGAAATTTTAATTTTTTTATTTTAAATTTTTTGACTGTAAATGACTATTGCATGTGAATTATCACTTTTGGAACTAAAATAAGTGTGTTTAGAGTCATTTTTGTGCCTGAAATAGGTCGAAATAGAAGCTTCTGAGTAGGAGAAAAAGTCTATAAAAATGGCAATTTCGGTCACGTTGAGGCTTTAAAAAGTAGTTATTCAACATGAGGCACAATCCAAATGACATTTTGAATAAATTTTTCTACAGTCCCAAAAATCCATTTTCTGATGAAAAACAATGACCCGTGACCTGTTGACTTTCTCCAGATGGTCAGAAATGTTAATTTTTTAATTTTTCATTTTTTGACTGTAAATGACAATTGCATGTGAATTATCACTTTTGGAACTAAAATAAGTGTGTTTTGAGTCATTTTAATGCCTGAAATTGGTCGAAATAGAAGCTTCTGAGAAGGAGAAAAAGTCTGTAAAAATGGCAATTTTTGTCACATTGAGGCTTTAAAAAGTAGTTATTCAACATGAGGCACAATCCAAATGACAATTTGAATCAATTTTTCTACAGTCCAAAAAATCAATTTTCTGATGAAAAACGATGACCCGTGACCAGTTAAACTTTCTCCAGATGGTCTGAAATCGTAATTTTTTAACGTTTAATTTTTTGACTGTAGATGACAATTGCATGTGAATTATCACTTTTGGAACTAAAATAAGGGTGTTTTGAGTCATTTTAATGCCTGAAATTGGTCGAAATAGAAGCTTCTGAGAAGGAGAAAAAGTCTGTAAAAATGGCAATTTTTGTCACATTGAGGCTTTAAAAAGTAGTTATTCAACATGAGGCACAATCCAAATGACATTTTGAATCAATTTTTCTACAGTCCAAAAAATCAATTTTCTGATGAAAAACGATGACCCGTGACCTGTCAAACGTTCTTCAGATGGTCAAAAATGGTAATTTTTTAATTTTTCATTTTTTGACTGTAAATGACTATTGCATGTGAATTATCACTTTTGGAAATAAAATACGTGTGTTTAGAGTCATTTTAATGCCCGAAATTGGTGGAAATAGAAGCTTCTGAGTGGGAGAAAAGTCTATAAAAATGGCAATTTTGGTCACATTGAGGCTTTAAAAAGTAGTTATTCAATATGAGGCGCAATCCAAATGACATTTTGAATCAATTTTTCTACAGTCCAAAAAATCAATTTTCTGATGAAAAATGATGACCCGTGACCTGTTGAACTTTCTCCAGATGGTCAGAAATGGTAATTTTTTTAATGTTTAATTTTTTGACTGTAAATGGCTATTGCAAGTGAATTATCACTTTTGGAACTAAAATAAGTGTGTTTAGAGTCATTTTAATGCCTGAAATTGGTCGAAATAGAAGCTTCTGAGAAGGAGAAAAAGTCTGTAAAAATGGCAATTTTTGTCACATTGAGGCTTTAAAAAGTTGTTATTCAACATGAGGCACAATCCAAATGACATTTTGAATCAATTTTTCTACAGTCCAAAACATCAATTTTCTGATGAACAATGATTACCCGTGACCTGTTGAACTTTCTCCAGATGGTCAGAAATTGTAATTTTTTAATGTTTAATTTTTTGACTGTAAATGGCTATTGCAAGTGAATAATCAATTTTGGAACTAAAATAAGTGTATTTAGAGTCATTTTAATGCCTGAAATTGGTCGAAATAGAAGCTTCTGAGTGGGAGAAAATGTCTGTAAAAATGGCAATTTTGGTCACATTGAGGCTTTAAAAAGTAGTTATTCAACATGAGGCGCAATCCAAATGACATTTTGAATCAATTTTTCTACAGTCCAAAAAATCAATTTTCTGATGAAAAACGATGACCCGTGACCTGTCAAACGTTCTTCAGATGGTCAAAAATGGTAATTTTTTAATTTTTCATTTTTTGACTGTAAATGACTATTGCATGTGAATTATCACTTTTGGAAATAAAATACGTGTGTTTAGAGTCATTTTAATGCCCGAAATTGGTGGAAATAGAAGCTTCTGAGTGGGAGAAAAGTCTATAAAAATGGCAATTTTGGTCACATTGAGGCTTTAAAAAGTAGTTATTCAATATGAGGCGCAATCCAAATGACATTTTGAATCAATTTTTCTACAGTCCAAAAAATCACGTTTCAGATGAAAAATGATGACCCGTGACCTGTTGAACTTTCTCCAGATGGTCAGAAATGGTAATTTTTTTAATGTTTAATTTTTTGACTGTAAATGGCTATTGCAAGTGAATTATCACTTTTGGAACTAAAAAAAGTGTGTTTAGAGTCATTTTAATGCCTGAAATTGGTCGAAATAGAAGCTTCTGAGAAGGAGAAAAAGTCTGTAAAAATGGCCATTTTTGTCACATTGAGGCTTTAAAAAGTAGTTATTCAACATGAGGCACAATCCAAATGACATTTTGAATCAATTTTTCTACAGTCCAAAACATCAATTTTCTGATGAACAATGATTACCCGTGACCTGTTGAACTTTCTCCAGATGGTCAGAAATTGTAATTTTTTAATGTTTAATTTTTTGACTGTAAATGGCTATTGCAAGTGAATTATCAATTTTGGAACTAAAATACGTGTGTTTAGAGTCATTTTAATGCCCGAAATTGGTGGAAATAGAAGCTTCTGAGTGGGAGAAAAGTCTATAAAAATGGCAATTTTGGTCACATTGAGGCTTTAAAAAGTAGTTATTCAATATGAGGCGCAATCCAAATGACATTTTGAATCAATTTTTCTACAGTCCAAAAAATCAATTTTCTGATGAAAAATGATGACCCGTGACCTGTTGAACTTTCTCCAGATGGTCAGAAATGGTAATTTTTTTAATGTTTAATTTTTTGACTGTAAATGGCTATTGCAAGTGAATTATCACTTTTGGAACTAAAATAAGTGTGTTTAGAGTCATTTTAATGCCTGAAATTGGTCGAAATAGAAGCTTCTGAGAAGGAGAAAAAGTCTGTAAAAATGGCAATTTTTGTCACATTGAGGCTTTAAAAAGTTGTTATTCAACATGAGGCACAATCCAAATGACATTTTGAATCAATTTTTCTACAGTCCAAAACATCAATTTTCTGATGAACAATGATTACCCGTGACCTGTTGAACTTTCTCCAGATGGTCAGAAATTGTAATTTTTTAATGTTTAATTTTTTGACTGTAAATGGCTATTGCAAGTGAATAATCAATTTTGGAACTAAAATAAGTGTATTTAGAGTCATTTTAATGCCTGAAATTGGTCGAAATAGAAGCTTCTGAGTGGGAGAAAATGTCTGTAAAAATGGCAATTTTGGTCACATTGAGGCTTTAAAAAGTAGTTATTCAACATGAGGCGCAATCCAAATGACATTTTGAATCAATTTTTCTACAGTCCAAAAAACCAATTTTCTGATGAAAAACGATGACCCGTGACCAGTTAAACTTTCTCCAGATGGTCTGAAATGGTAATTTTTTAACGTATAATTTTTCGACTGTAAATGACAATTGCATGTGAATTATCACTTTTGGAACTAAAATACGTGTGTTTTGAGTCATTTTAATGCCTGAAATTGGTCGAAATAAAGCTTCTGAGAAGGAGAAAAAGTCTGTAAAAATGGCAATTTTCGTCACATTGAGGCTTTAAAAAGTAGCTATTCAACATGAGGCACAATCCAAATGACATTTTGAATCAATTTTTCTACAGTCCAAAAAACCAATTTTCTGATGAAAAACGATGACCCGTGACCAGTTAAACTTTCTCCAGATGGTCTGAAATGGTAATTTTTTAACGTATAATTTTTCGACTGTAAATGACAATTGCATGTGAATTATCACTTTTGGAACTAAAATAAGTGTGTTTTGAGTCATTTTAATGCCTGAAATTGGTCGAAATAGAAGCTTCGGAGAAGGAGAAAAAGTCTGTAAAAATGGCAATTTTCTTCATATTGAGGCTTTAAAAAGTAGTTATTCAAGATGAGGAACAATCCAAATGACATTTTGAATCAATTTTTCTACAGTCCAAAAAATCAATTTTCTGATGAAAAACGATGACCCGTGACCAGTTAAACTTTCTCCAGATGGTCTGAAATGGTAATTTTTTAACGTATAATTTTTCGACTGTAAATGACAATTGCATGTGAATTATCACTTTTGGAACTAAAATACGTGTGTTTTGAGTCATTTTAATGCCTGAAATTGGTCGAAATAGAAGCTTCTGAGTGGGAGAAAATGTCTGTAAAAATGGCAATTTTGGTCACATTGAGGCTTTAAAAAGTAGTTATTCAACATGAGGCACAATCCAAATGACATTTTGAATCAATTTTTCTACAGTCCAAAACATCAATTTTCTGATGAACAATGATTACCCGTGACCTGTTGAACTTTCTCCAGATGGTCAGAAATTGTAATTTTTTAATGTTTAATTTTTTGACTGTAAATGGCTATTGCAAGTGAATTATCAATTTTGGAACTAAAATAAGTGTATTTAGAGTCATTTTAATGCCTGAAATTGGTCGAAATAGAAGCTTCTGAGTGGGAGAAAATGTCTGTAAAAATGGCAATTTTGGTCACATTGAGGCTTTAAAAAGTAGTTATTCAACATGAGGCGCAATCCAAATGACATTTTAAATCAATTTTTCAACAGTCCAAAAAATCAATTTTCTGATGAAAAACGATGACCCGTGACCAGTTAAACTTTCTCCAGATGGTCTGAAATGGTAATTTTTTAATGTTTAATTTTTTGACTGTAAATGACAATTGCATGTGAATTATCACTTTTGGAACTAAAATAAGTGTGTTTTGAGTAATTTTAATGCCTGAAATTGGTCGAAATAGAAGCTTCTGAGACGGAGAAAAAGTCTGTAAAAATGGCAATTTTTGTCACATTGAGGCTTTAAAAAGTAGTTATTCAACATGAGGCACAATCCAAATTACATTTTGAATGAATTTTTCTACAGTCCAAAAAATCAATTTTCTGATGAAAAACGATGACACGTGACCTGTTGTACTTTCTCCAGATGGTCAGAAATTTAAATTTTTTTATTTTTAATTTTTTGACTGTAAATGACTATTGCATGTGAATTATCACTTTTGGAACTAAAATAAGTGTGTTTAGAGTCATTTTAGTGCCTGAAATTGGTCGAAATAGAAGCTTCTGAGTAGGAGAAAAAGTCTATAAAAATAGCAATTTTGGTCACATTGAGGCTTTAAAAAGTAGTTATTCAAAAGAAGGCACAATCCAAATGACATTTTGAATCAATTTTTCTACAGTCCCAAAAATCCATTTTCTGATGAAAAACAATGACCCGTGACCTGTTGACTTTCTCCAGATGGTCAGAAATGTTAATTTTTTAATTTTTCATTTTTTGACTGTAAATGACAATTGCATGTGAATTATCACTTTTGGAACTAAAATAAGTGTGTTTTGAGTCATTTTAATGCCTGAAATTGGTCGAAATAGAAGCTTCTGAGAAGGAGAAAAAGTCTGTAAAAATGGCAATTTTTGTCACATTGAGGCTTTAAAAAGTAGTTATTCAACATGAGGCACAATCCAAATGACAATTTGAATCAATTTTTCTACAGTCCAAAAAATCAATTTTCTGATGAAAAACGATGACCCGTGACCAGTTAAACTTTCTCCAGATGGTCTGAAATCGTAATTTTTTAACGTTTAATTTTTTGACTGTAGATGACAATTGCATGTGAATTATCACTTTTGGAACTAAAATAAGGGTGTTTTGAGTCATTTTAATGCCTGAAATTGGTCGAAATAGAAGCTTCTGAGAAGGAGAAAAAGTCTGTAAAAATGGCAATTTTTGTCACATTGAGGCTTTAAAAAGTAGTTATTCAACATGAGGCACAATCCAAATGACATTTTGAATCAATTTTTCTACAGTCCAAAAAATCAATTTTCTGATGAAAAACGATGACCCGTGACCTGTCAAACGTTCTTCAGATGGTCAAAAATGGTAATTTTTTAATTTTTCATTTTTTGACTGTAAATGACTATTGCATGTGAATTATCACTTTTGGAAATAAAATACGTGTGTTTAGAGTCATTTTAATGCCCGAAATTGGTGGAAATAGAAGCTTCTGAGTGGGAGAAAAGTCTATAAAAATGGCAATTTTGGTCACATTGAGGCTTTAAAAAGTAGTTATTCAATATGAGGCGCAATCCAAATGACATTTTGAATCAATTTTTCTACAGTCCAAAAAATCAATTTTCTGATGAAAAATGATGACCCGTGACCTGTTGAACTTTCTCCAGATGGTCAGAAATGGTAATTTTTTTAATGTTTAATTTTTTGACTGTAAATGGCTATTGCAAGTGAATTATCACTTTTGGAACTAAAATAAGTGTGTTTAGAGTCATTTTAATGCCTGAAATTGGTCGAAATAGAAGCTTCTGAGAAGGAGAAAAAGTCTGTAAAAATGGCAATTTTTGTCACATTGAGGCTTTAAAAAGTTGTTATTCAACATGAGGCACAATCCAAATGACATTTTGAATCAATTTTTCTACAGTCCAAAACATCAATTTTCTGATGAACAATGATTACCCGTGACCTGTTGAACTTTCTCCAGATGGTCAGAAATTGTAATTTTTTAATGTTTAATTTTTTGACTGTAAATGGCTATTGCAAGTGAATAATCAATTTTGGAACTAAAATAAGTGTATTTAGAGTCATTTTAATGCCTGAAATTGGTCGAAATAGAAGCTTCTGAGTGGGAGAAAATGTCTGTAAAAATGGCAATTTTGGTCACATTGAGGCTTTAAAAAGTAGTTATTCAACATGAGGCGCAATCCAAATGACATTTTGAATCAATTTTTCTACAGTCCAAAAAATCAATTTTCTGATGAAAAATGATGACCCGTGACCTGTTGAACTTTCTCCAGATGGTCAGAAATGGTAATTTTTTTAATGTTTAATTTTTTGACTGTAAATGGCTATTGCAAGTGAATTATCACTTTTGGAACTAAAATAAGTGTGTTTAGAGTCATTTTAATGCCTGAAATTGGTCGAAATAGAAGCTTCTGAGAAGGAGAAAAAGTCTGTAAAAATGGCAATTTTTGTCACATTGAGGCTTTAAAAAGTTGTTATTCAACATGAGGCACAATCCAAATGACATTTTGAATCAATTTTTCTACAGTCCAAAACATCAATTTTCTGATGAACAATGATTACCCGTGACCTGTTGAACTTTCTCCAGATGGTCAGAAATTGTAATTTTTTAATGTTTAATTTTTTGACTGTAAATGGCTATTGCAAGTGAATAATCAATTTTGGAACTAAAATAAGTGTATTTAGAGTCATTTTAATGCCTGAAATTGGTCGAAATAGAAGCTTCTGAGTGGGAGAAAATGTCTGTAAAAATGGCAATTTTGGTCACATTGAGGCTTTAAAAAGTAGTTATTCAACATGAGGCGCAATCCAAATGACATTTTGAATCAATTTTTCTACAGTCCAAAAAATCAATTTTCTGATGAAAAACGATGACCCGTGACCTGTCAAACGTTCTTCAGATGGTCAAAAATGGTAATTTTTTAATTTTTCATTTTTTGACTGTAAATGACTATTGCATGTGAATTATCACTTTTGGAAATAAAATACGTGTGTTTAGAGTCATTTTAATGCCCGAAATTGGTGGAAATAGAAGCTTCTGAGTGGGAGAAAAGTCTATAAAAATGGCAATTTTGGTCACATTGAGGCTTTAAAAAGTAGTTATTCAATATGAGGCGCAATCCAAATGACATTTTGAATCAATTTTTCTACAGTCCAAAAAATCACGTTTCAGATGAAAAATGATGACCCGTGACCTGTTGAACTTTCTCCAGATGGTCAGAAATGGTAATTTTTTTAATGTTTAATTTTTTGACTGTAAATGGCTATTGCAAGTGAATTATCACTTTTGGAACTAAAAAAAGTGTGTTTAGAGTCATTTTAATGCCTGAAATTGGTCGAAATAGAAGCTTCTGAGAAGGAGAAAAAGTCTGTAAAAATGGCAATTTTTGTCACATTGAGGCTTTAAAAAGTAGTTATTCAACATGAGGCACAATCCAAATGACATTTTGAATCAATTTTTCTACAGTCCAAAACATCAATTTTCTGATGAACAATGATTACCCGTGACCTGTTGAACTTTCTCCAGATGGTCAGAAATTGTAATTTTTTAATGTTTAATTTTTTGACTGTAAATGGCTATTGCAAGTGAATTATCAATTTTGGAACTAAAATACGTGTGTTTAGAGTCATTTTAATGCCCGAAATTGGTGGAAATAGAAGCTTCTGAGTGGGAGAAAAGTCTATAAAAATGGCAATTTTGGTCACATTGAGGCTTTAAAAAGTAGTTATTCAATATGAGGCGCAATCCAAATGACATTTTGAATCAATTTTTCTACAGTCCAAAAAATCAATTTTCTGATGAAAAATGATGACCCGTGACCTGTTGAACTTTCTCCAGATGGTCAGAAATGGTAATTTTTTTAATGTTTAATTTTTTGACTGTAAATGGCTATTGCAAGTGAATTATCACTTTTGGAACTAAAATAAGTGTGTTTAGAGTCATTTTAATGCCTGAAATTGGTCGAAATAGAAGCTTCTGAGAAGGAGAAAAAGTCTGTAAAAATGGCAATTTTTGTCACATTGAGGCTTTAAAAAGTTGTTATTCAACATGAGGCACAATCCAAATGACATTTTGAATCAATTTTTCTACAGTCCAAAACATCAATTTTCTGATGAACAATGATTACCCGTGACCTGTTGAACTTTCTCCAGATGGTCAGAAATTGTAATTTTTTAATGTTTAATTTTTTGACTGTAAATGGCTATTGCAAGTGAATAATCAATTTTGGAACTAAAATAAGTGTATTTAGAGTCATTTTAATGCCTGAAATTGGTCGAAATAGAAGCTTCTGAGTGGGAGAAAATGTCTGTAAAAATGGCAATTTTGGTCACATTGAGGCTTTAAAAAGTAGTTATTCAACATGAGGCGCAATCCAAATGACATTTTGAATCAATTTTTCTACAGTCCAAAAAACCAATTTTCTGATGAAAAACGATGACCCGTGACCAGTTAAACTTTCTCCAGATGGTCTGAAATGGTAATTTTTTAACGTATAATTTTTCGACTGTAAATGACAGTTGCATGTGAATTATCACTTTTGGAACTAAAATACGTGTGTTTTGAGTCATTTTAATGCCTGAAATTTGTCGAAATAAAGCTTCTGAGAAGGAGAAAAAGTCTGTAAAAATGGCAATTTTCGTCACATTGAGGCTTTAAAAAGTAGTTATTCAACATGAGGCACAATCCAAATGACATTTTGAATCAATTTTTCTACAGTCCAAAAAACCAATTTTCTGATGAAAAACGATGACCCGTGACCAGTTAAACTTTCTCCAGATGGTCTGAAATGGTAATTTTTTAACGTATAATTTTTCGACTGTAAATGACAATTGCATGTGAATTATCACTTTTGGAACTAAAATAAGTGTGTTTTGAGTCATTTTAATGCCTGAAATTGGTCGAAATAGAAGCTTCGGAGAAGGAGAAAAAGTCTGTAAAAATGGCAATTTTCTTCATATTGAGGCTTTAAAAAGTAGTTATTCAAGATGAGGAACAATCCAAATGACATTTTGAATCAATTTTTCTACAGTCCAAAAAATCTATTTTCTGATGAAAAACGATGACCCGTGACCAGTTAAACTTTCTCCAGATGGTCTGAAATGGTAATTTTTTAACGTATAATTTTTCGACTGTAAATGACAATTGCATGTGAATTATCACTTTTGGAACTAAAATACGTGTGTTTTGAGTCATTTTAATGCCTGAAATTGGTCGAAATAAAGCTTCTGAGAAGGAGAAAAAGTCTGTAAAAATGGCAATTTTTGTCACATTGAGGCTTTAAAAAGTAGTTATTCAACATGAGGCACAATCCAAATGACATTTTGAATCAATTTTTCTACAGTCCAAAACATCAATTTTCTGATGAACAATGATTACCCGTGACCTGTTGAACTTTCTCCAGATGGTCAGAAATTGTAATTTTTTAATGTTTAATTTTTTGACTGTAAATGGCTATTGCAAGTGAATTATCAATTTTGGAACTAAAATAAGTGTATTTAGAGTCATTTTAATGCCTGAAATTGGTCGAAATAGAAGCTTCTGAGTGGGAGAAAATGTCTGTAAAAATGGCAATTTTGGTCACATTGAGGCTTTAAAAAGTAGTTATTCAACATGAGGCGCAATCCAAATGACATTTTAAATCAATTTTTCAACAGTCCAAAAAATCAATTTTCTGATGAAAAACGATGACCCGTGACCAGTTAAACTTTCTCCAGATGGTCTGAAATGGTAATTTTTTAATGTTTAATTTTTTGACTGTAAATGACAATTGCATGTGAATTATCACTTTTGGAACTAAAATAAGTGTGTTTTGAGTAATTTTAATGCCTGAAATTGGTCGAAATAGAAGCTTCTGAGACGGAGAAAAAGTCTGTAAAAATGGCAATTTTTGTCACATTGAGGCTTTAAAAAGTAGTTATTCAACATGAGGCACAATCCAAATGACATTTTGAATGAATTTTTCTACAGTCCAAAAAATCAATTTTCTGATGAAAAACGATGACCCGTGACCTGTTGTACTTTCTCCAGATGGTCAGAAATTTAAATTTTTTTATTTTTAATTTTTTGACTGTAAATGACTATTGCATGTGAATTATCACTTTTGGAACTAAAATAAGTGTGTTTAGAGTCATTTTAGTGCCTGAAATTGGTCGAAATAGAAGCTTCTGAGTAGGAGAAAAAGTCTATAAAAATGGCAATTTTGGTCACATTGAGGCTTTAAAAAGTAGTTATTCAAAAGGAGGCACAATCCAAATGACATTTTGAATCAATTTTTCTACAGTCCAAAAAAACAATTTTCTGATGAAAAACGATGACCCGTGACCAGTTAAACTTTCTCCAGATGGTCTGAAATGGTAAGTTTTTAACGTATCATTTTTCGACTGTAAATGACAATTGCATGTGAATTATCACTTTTGGAACTAAAATACGTGTGTTTTGAGTCATTTTAATGCCTGAAATTGGTCGAAATAAAGCTTCTGAGAAGGAGAAAAAGTCTGTAAAAATGGCAATTTTCGTCACATTGAGGCTTTAAAAAGTAGTTATTCAACATGAGGCACAATCCAAATGACATTTCGAATCAATTTTTCTACAGTCCAAAAAACCAATTTTCTGATGAAAAACGATGACCCGTGACCAGTTAAACTTTCTCCAGATGGTCTGAAATGGTAATTTTTTAACGTATAATTTTTCGACTGTAAATGACAATTGCATGTGAATTATCACTTTTGGAACTAAAATAAGTGTGTTTTGAGTCATTTTAATGCCTGAAATTGGTCGAAATAGAAGCTTCGGAGAAGGAGAAAAAGTCTGTAAAAATGGCAATTTTCTTCATATTGAGGCTTTAAAAAGTAGTTATTCAAGATGAGGAACGATCCAAATGACATTTTGAATCAATTTTTCTACAGTCCAAAAAATCAATTTTCTGATGAAAAATGATGACCCGTGACCAGTTAAACTTTCTCCAGATGGTCTGAAATGGTAATTTTTTAACGTATAATTTTTCGACTGTAAATGACAATTGCATGTGAATTATCACTTTTGGAACTAAAATACGTGTGTTTTGAGTCATTTTAATGCCTGAAATTGGTCGAAATAAAGCTTCTGAGAAGGAGAAAAAGTCTGTAAAAATGGCAATTTTCGTCACATTGAGGCTTTAAAAAGTAGTTATTCAACATGAGGCACAATCCAAATGACATTTTGAATCAATTTTTCTACAGTCCAAAAAACCAATTTTCTGATGAAAAACGATGACCCGTGACCAGTTAAACTTTCTCCAGATGGTCTGAAATGGTAATTTTTTAACGTATAATTTTTCGACTGTAAATGACAATTGCATGTGAATTATCACTTTTGGAACTAAAATAAGTGTGTTTTGAGTCATTTTAATGCCTGAAATTGGTCGAAATAGAAGCTTCTGAGAAGGAGAAAAAGTCTGTAAAAATGGCAATTTTCTTCATATTGAGGCTTTAAAAAGTAGTTATTCAAGATGAGGAACAATCCAAATGACATTTTGAATCAATTTTTCTACAGTCCAAAAAATCAATTTTCTGATGAAAAACGATGACCCGTGACCAGTTAAACTTTCTCCAGATGGTCTGAAATGGTAATTTTTTAACGTTTAATTTTTTGTCTGTAAATGACAATTGCATTTGAATTATCACTTTTGGAACTAAAATAAGTGTGTTTTGAGTCATTTTAATGCCTGAAATTGGTCGAAATAGAAGCTTCTGAGAAGGAGAAAAAGTCTGTAAAAATGGCAATTTTGGTCACATTGAGGCTTTAAAAAGTAGTTATTCAACATGAGGCACAATCCAAATGACATTTTGAATCAATTTTTCTACAGTCCAAAAAATCAATTTTCTGATGAAAAACGATGACCCGTGACCTGTTGTACTTTCTCCAGATGGTCAGAAATTTTAATTTTTTTATTTTTTGACTGTAAATGACTATTGCATGTGAATTATCACTTTTGGAACTAAAATAAGTGTGTTTAGAGTCATTTTAGTGCCTGAAATAGGTCGAAATAGAAGCTTCTGAGTAGGAGAAAAAGTCTATAAAAATGGCAATTTCGGTCACGTTGAGGCTTTAAAAAGTAGTTATTCAACATGAGGCATAATCCAAATGACATTTTGAATACATTTTTCTACAGTCCCAAAAATCCATTTTCTGATGAAAAACAATGACCCGTGACCTGTTGACTTTCTCCAGATGGTCAGAAATGTTAATTTTTTCATTTTTCATTTTTTGACTGTAAATGACAATTGCATGTGAATTATCACTTTTGGAACTAAAATAAGTGTGTTTTGAGTCATTTTAATGCCTGAAATTGGTCGAAATAGAAGCTTCTGAGAAGGAGAAAAAGTCTGTAAAAATGGCAATTTTCGTCACATTGAGGCTTTAAAAAGTAGTTATTCAACATGAGGCACAATCCAAATGACATTTTGAATCAATTTTTCTACAGTCCAAAAAACCAATTTTCTGATGAAAAACGATGACCCGTGACCAGTTAAACTTTCTCCAGATGGTCTGAAATGGTAATTTTTTAACGTATAATTTTTCGACTGTAAATGACAATTGCATGTGAATTATCACTTTTGGAACTAAAATAAGTGTGTTTTGAGTCATTTTAATGCCTGAAATTGGTCGAAATAGAAGCTTCTGAGAAGGAGAAAAAGTCTGTAAAAATGGCAATTTTCTTCATATTGAGGCTTTAAAAAGTAGTTATTCAAGATGAGGAACAATCCAAATGACATTTTGAATCAATTTTTCTACAGTCCAAAAAATCAATTTTCTGATGAAAAACGATGACCCGTGACCAGTTAAACTTTCTCCAGATGGTCTGAAATGGTAATTTTTTAACGTTTAATTTTTTGTCTGTAAATGACAATTGCATTTGAATTATCACTTTTGGAACTAAAATAAGTGTGTTTTGAGTCATTTTAATGCCTGAAATTGGTCGAAATAGAAGCTTCTGAGAAGGAGAAAAAGTCTGTAAAAATGGCAATTTTGGTCACATTGAGGCTTTAAAAAGTAGTTATTCAACATGAGGCACAATCCAAATGACATTTTGAATCAATTTTTCTACAGTCCAAAAAATCAATTTTCTGATGAAAAACGATGACCCGTGACCTGTTGTACTTTCTCCAGATGGTCAGAAATTTTAATTTTTTTATTTTTTGACTGTAAATGACTATTGCATGTGAATTATCACTTTTGGAACTAAAATAAGTGTGTTTAGAGTCATTTTAGTGCCTGAAATAGGTCGAAATAGAAGCTTCTGAGTAGGAGAAAAAGTCTATAAAAATGGCAATTTCGGTCACGTTGAGGCTTTAAAAAGTAGTTATTCAACATGAGGCATAATCCAAATGACATTTTGAATACATTTTTCTACAGTCCCAAAAATCCATTTTCTGATGAAAAACAATGACCCGTGACCTGTTGACTTTCTCCAGATGGTCAGAAATGTTAATTTTTTCATTTTTCATTTTTTGACTGTAAATGACAATTGCATGTGAATTATCACTTTTGGAACTAAAATAAGTGTGTTTTGAGTCATTTTAATGCCTGAAATTGTTGGAAATAGAAGCTTCTGATACGGAGAAAAAGTCTGTAAAAATGGCAATTTTCGTCACATTAAGGCTTTAAAAAGTAGTTATTCAACATGAGGCACAATCCACATGACATTTTGAATCAATTTTTCTACAGTCCAAAAAATCAATTTTCTGATGAAAAACGATGACCCGTGACCTGTCAAACGTTCTTCAGATGGTCAAAAATGGTAATTTTTTTATTTTTCATTTTTTGACTGTAAATGACTATTGCATGTGAATTATCACTTTTGGAAATAAAATACGTGTGTTTAGAGTCATTTTAATGGCCGAAATTGGTGGAAATAGAAGCTTCTGAGTGGGAGAAAAGTCTATAAAAATGGCAATTTTGGTCACATTGAGGCTTTAAAAAGTAGTTATTCAATATGAGGCGCAATCCAAATGACATTTTGAATCAATTTTTCTACAGTCCAAAACATCAATTTTCTGATGAAAAACGATGACCCATGACCTGTTGTACTTTCTCCAGATGGTCAGAAATTTTAATTTTTTTATTTTTATTTTTGTGACTGTAAATGACTATTGCATGTGAATTATCACTTTTGGAACTAAAATAAGTGTGTTTAGAGTCATTTTAGTGCCTGAAATTGGTCGAAATAGAAGCTTCTGAGTAGGAGAAAAAGTCTATAAAAATGGCAATTTTGGTCACATTGAGGCTTTAAAAAGTAGTTATTCAAAATGAGGCACAATCCAAATGACATTTTGAATCAATTTTTCTACAGTCCAAAAAATCAATTTTCTGATGAAAAACGATGACCCGTGACCAGTTAAACTTTCTCCAGATGGTCTGAAATGGTAATTTTTTAACGTTTAATTTTTTGACTGTAAATGACAATTCCATTCGAATTATCACTTTTGGAACTACAATAAGTGTGTTTTGAGTCATTTTAATGCCCGAAACTGGTCGAAATAGAAGCTTCTGAGAAGGAGAAAAAGTCTGTAAAAATGGCAATTTTCGTCACATTGAGGCTTTAAAAAGTAGTTCAACATGAGGCACAATCCAAATGACATTTTGAATCAATTTTTCTACAGTCCAAAAAAATCAATTTTCTGATGAAAAACCTGTTGTACTTTCTCCAGATGGTCAGAAATTTAAATTTTTTTTTTTTTAATTTTTTGACTGTAAATGACTATTGCATGTGAATTATCACTTTTGGAACTACAATAAGTTTGTTTAGAGTCATTTTAGTGCCTGAAATACGTCGAAATAGAAGCTTCTGAGTAGGAGAAAAAGTCTATAAAAATGGCAATTTCGGTCACGTTGAGGCTTTAAAAAGTAGTTATTCAACATGAGGCATAATCCAAATGACATTTTGAATAAATTTTTCTACAGTCCCAAAAATCAAATTTCTGATGAAAAACAATGACCCATGACCTGTTGACTTTCTCCAGATGGTCTGAAATGGTAATTTTTTAACGTATAATTTTTCGACTGTAAATGACAATTGCATGTGAATTATCACTTTTGGAACTAAAATAAGTGTGTTTTGAGTCATTTTAATGCCTGAAATTGGTCGAAATAGAAGCTTCGGAGAAGGAGAAAAAGTCTGTAAAAATGGCAATTTTCTTCATATTGAGGCTTTAAAAAGTAGTTATTCAAGATGAGGAACAATCCAAATGACATTTTGAATCAATTTTTCTACAGTCCAAAAAATCAATTTTCTGATGAAAAACGATGACCCGTGACCAGTTAAACTTTCTCCAGATGGTCTGAAATGGTAATTTTTTAACGTATAATTTTTCGACTGTAAATGACAATTGCATGTGAATTATCACTTTTGGAACTAAAATACGTGTGTTTTGAGTCATTTTAATGCCTGAAATTGGTCGAAATAGAAGCTTCTGAGAAGGAGAAAAAGTCTGTAAAAATGGCAATTTTTGTCACATTGAGGCTTTAAAAAGTAGTTATTCAACATGAGGCACAATCCAAATGACATTTTGAATCAATTTTTCTACAGTCCAAAAAATCAATTTTCTGATGAAAAACGATGACCCGTGACCAGTCAAACTTTCTCCAGATGGTCAGAAATGGTAATTTTTAAATGTTTAATTTTATGACTGTAAATGACTATTGCATGTGAATTATCACTTTTGGAACTAAAATACGTGTGTTTTGAGTCATTTTAATGCCTGAAATTGGTCGAAATAGAAGCTTCTGAGTGGGAGAAAATGTCTGTAAAAATGGCAATTTTTGTCACATTGAGGCTTTAAAAAGTAGTTATTCAACATGAGGCGCAATCCAAATGACATTTTAAATCAATTTTTCTACAGTCCAAAAAATCAATTTTCTGATGAAAAACGATGACCCGTGACCAGTTAAACTTTCTCCAGATGGTCTGAAATGGTAATTTTTTAATGTTTAATTTTTTGACTGCAAATGACAATTGCATGTGAATTATCACTTTTGGAACTAAAATAAGTGTGTTTTGAGTAATTTTAATGCCTGAAATTGGTCGAAATAGAAGCTTCTGAGACGGAGAAAAAGTCTGTAAAAATGGCAATTTTTTTCACATTGAGGCTTTAAAAAGTAGTTATTCAACATGAGGCACAATCCAAATGACATTTTGAATCAATTTTTCTACAGTCCAAAAAATCAATTTTTTGATGAAAAACGATGACCCGTGACCTGTTGTACTTTCTCCAGATGGTCAGAAATTTAAATTTTTTTATTTTTAATTTTTTGACTGTAAATGACTATTGCATGTGAATTATCACTTTTGGAACTAAAATAAGTGTGTTTAGAGTCATTTTAGTGCCTGAAATTGGTCGAAATAGAAGCTTCTGAGTAGGAGAAAAAGTCTATAAAAATGGCAATTTTGGTCACATTGAGGCTTTAAAAAGTAGTTATTCAAAAGGAGGCACAATCCAAATGACATTTTGAATCAATTTTTCTACAGTCCAAAAAAACAATTTTCTGATGAAAAACGATGACCCGTGACCAGTTAAACTTTCTCCAGATGGTCTGAAATGGTAAGTTTTTAACGTATCATTTTTCGACTGTAAATGACAATTGCATGTGAATTATCACTTTTGGAACTAAAATACGTGTGTTTTGAGTCATTTTAATGCCTGAAATTGGCCGAAATAAAGCTTCTGAGAAGGAGAAAAAGTCTGTAAAAATGGCAATTTTCGTCACATTGAGGCTTTAAAAAGTAGTTATTCAACATGAGGCACAATCCAAATGACATTTCGAATCAATTTTTCTACTGTCCAAAAAACCAATTTTCTGATGAAAAACGATGACCCGTGACCAGTTAAACTTTCTCCAGATGGTCTGAAATGGTAATTTTTTAACGTATAATTTTTCGACTGTAAATGACAATTGCATGTGAATTATCACTTTTGGAACTAAAATACGTGTGTTTTGAGTCATTTTAATGCCTGAAATTGGTCGAAATAAAGCTTCTGAGAAGGAGAAAAAGTCTGTAAAAATGGCAATTTTCGTCACATTGAGGCTTTAAAAAGTAGTTATTCAACATGAGGCACAATCCAAATGACATTTTGAATCAATTTTTCTACAGTCCAAAAAACCAATTTTCTGATGAAAAACGATGACCCGTGACCAGTTAAACTTTCTCCAGATGGTCTGAAATGGTAATTTTTTAACGTATAATTTTTCGACTGTAAATGACAATTGCATGTGAATTATCACTTTTGGAACTAAAATAAGTGTGTTTTGAGTCATTTTAATGCCTGAAATTGGTCGAAATAGAAGCTTCTGAGAAGGAGAAAAAGTCTGTAAAAATGGCAATTTTCTTCATATTGAGGCTTTAAAAAGTAGTTATTCAAGATGAGGAACAATCCAAATGACATTTTGAATCAATTTTTCTACAGTCCAAAAAATCAATTTTCGATGAAAAACGATGACCCGTGACCAGTTAAACTTTCTCCAGATGGTCTGAAATGGTAATTTTTTAACGTTTAATTTTTTGTCTGTAAATGACAATTGCATTTGAATTATCACTTTTGGAACTAAAATAAGTGTGTTTTGAGTCATTTTAATGCCTGAAATTGGTCGAAATAGAAGCTTCTGAGAAGGAGAAAAAGTCTGTAAAAATGGCAATTTTGGTCACATTGAGGCTTTAAAAAGTAGTTATTCAACATGAGGCACAATCCAAATGACATTTTGAATCAATTTTTCTACAGTCCAAAAAATCAATTTTCTGATGAAAAACGATGACCCGTGACCTGTTGTACTTTCTCCAGATGGTCAGAAATTTTAATTTTTTTATTTTTAATTTTTTGACTGTAAATGACTATTGCATGTGAATTATCACTTTTGGAACTAAAATAAGTGTGTTTAGAGTCATTTTAGTGCCTGAAATAGGTCGAAATAGAAGCTTCTGAGTAGGAGAAAAAGTCTATAAAAATGGCAATTTCGGTCACGTTGAGGCTTTAAAAAGTAGTTATTCAACATGAGGCATAATCCAAATGACATTTTGAATACATTTTTCTACAGTCCCAAAAATCCATTTTCTGATGAAAAACAATGACCCGTGACCTGTTGACTTTCTCCAGATGGTCAGAAATGTTAATTTTTTCATTTTTCATTTTTTGACTGTAAATGACAATTGCATGTGAATTATCACTTTTGGAACTAAAATAAGTGTGTTTTGAGTCATTTTAATGCCTGAAATTGTTGGAAATAGAAGCTTCTGATACGGAGAAAAAGTCTGTAAAAATGGCAATTTTCGTCACATTAAGGCTTTAAAAAGTAGTTATTCAACATGAGGCACAATCCACATGACATTTTGAATCAATTTTTCTACAGTCCAAAAAATCAATTTTCTGATGAAAAACGATGACCCGTGACCTGTCAAACGTTCTTCAGATGGTCAAAAATGGTAATTTTTTAATTTTTCATTTTTTGACTGTAAATGACTATTGCATGTGAATTATCACTTTTGGAAATAAAATACGTGTGTTTAGAGTCATTTTAATGGCCGAAATTGGTGGAAATAGAAGCTTCTGAGTGGGAGAAAAGTCTATAAAAATGGCAATTTTGGTCACATTGAGGCTTTAAAAAGTAGTTATTCAATATGAGGCGCAATCCAAATGACATTTTGAATCAATTTTTCTACAGTCCAAAACATCAATTTTCTGATGAAAAACGATGACCCATGACCTGTTGTACTTTCTCCAGATGGTCAGAAATTTTAATTTTTTTATTTTTATTTTTTTGACTGTAAATGACTATTGCATGTGAATTATCACTTTTGGAACTAAAATAAGTGTGTTTAGAGTCATTTTAGTGCCTGAAATTGGTCGAAATAGAAGCTTCTGAGTAGGAGAAAAAGTCTATAAAAATGGCAATTTTGGTCACATTGAGGCTTTAAAAAGTAGTTATTCAAAATGAGGCACAATCCAAATGACATTTTGAATCAATTTTTCTACAGTCCAAAAAATCAATTTTCTGATGAAAAACGATGACCCGTGACCAGTTAAACTTTCTCCAGATGGTCTGAAATGGTAATTTTTTAACATTTAATTTTTTGACTGTAAATGACAATTCCATTCGAATTATCACTTTTGGAACTACAATAAGTGTGTTTTGAGTCATTTTAATGCCCGAAACTGGTCGAAATAGAAGCTTCTGAGAAGGAGAAAAAGTCTGTAAAAATGGCAATTTTCGTCACATTGAGGCTTTAAAAAGTAGTTCAACATGAGGCACAATCCAAATGACATTTTGAATCAATTTTTCTACAGTCCCAAAAATCAAATTTCTGATGAAAAACAATGACCCATGACCTGTTGACTTTCTCCAGATGGTCTGAAATGGTAATTTTTTAACGTATAATTTTTCGACTGTAAATGACAATTGCATGTGAATTATCACTTTTGGAACTAAAATAAGTGTGTTTTGAGTCATTTTAATGCCTGAAATTGGTCGAAATAGAAGCTTCGGAGAAGGAGAAAAAGTCTGTAAAAATGGCAATTTTCTTCATATTGAGGCTTTAAAAAGTAGTTATTCAAGATGAGGAACAATCCAAATGACATTTTGAATCAATTTTTCTACAGTCCAAAAAATCAATTTTCTGATGAAAAACGATGACCCGTGACCAGTTAAACTTTCTCCAGATGGTCTGAAATGGTAATTTTTTAACGTATAATTTTTCGACTGTAAATGACAATTGCATGTGAATTATCACTTTTGGAACTAAAATACGTGTGTTTTGAGTCATTTTAATGCCTGAAATTGGTCGAAATAGAAGCTTCTGAGAAGGAGAAAAAGTCTGTAAAAATGGCAATTTTTGTCACATTGAGGCTTTAAAAAGTAGTTATTCAACATGAGGCACAATCCAAATGACATTTTGAATCAATTTTTCTACAGTCCAAAAAATCAATTTTCTGATGAAAAACGATGACCCGTGACCAGTCAAACTTTCTCCAGATGGTCAGAAATGGTAATTTTTAAATGTTTAATTTTATGACTGTAAATGACTATTGCATGTGAATTATCACTTTTGGAACTAAAATACGTGTGTTTTGAGTCATTTTAATGCCTGAAATTGGTCGAAATAGAAGCTTCTGAGTGGGAGAAAATGTCTGTAAAAATGGCAATTTTTGTCACATTGAGGCTTTAAAAAGTAGTTATTCAACATGAGGCGCAATCCAAATGACATTTTAAATCAATTTTTCTACAGTCCAAAAAATCAATTTTCTGATGAAAAACGATGACCCGTGACCAGTTAAACTTTCTCCAGATGGTCTGAAATGGTAATTTTTTAATGTTTAATTTTTTGACTGCAAATGACAATTGCATGTGAATTATCACTTTTGGAACTAAAATAAGTGTGTTTTGAGTAATTTTAATGCCTGAAATTGGTCGAAATAGAAGCTTCTGAGACGGAGAAAAAGTCTGTAAAAATGGCAATTTTTTTCACATTGAGGCTTTAAAAAGTAGTTATTCAACATGAGGCACAATCCAAATGACATTTTGAATCAATTTTTCTACAGTCCAAAAAATCAATTTTTTGATGAAAAACGATGACCCGTGACCTGTTGTACTTTCTCCAGATGGTCAGAAATTTAAATTTTTTTATTTTTAATTTTTTGACTGTAAATGACTATTGCATGTGAATTATCACTTTTGGAACTAAAATAAGTGTGTTTAGAGTCATTTTAGTGCCTGAAATTGGTCGAAATAGAAGCTTCTGAGTAGGAGAAAAAGTCTATAAAAATGGCAATTTTGGTCACATTGAGGCTTTAAAAAGTAGTTATTCAAAAGGAGGCACAATCCAAATGACATTTTGAATCAATTTTTCTACAGTCCAAAAAAACAATTTTCTGATGAAAAACGATGACCCGTGACCAGTTAAACTTTCTCCAGATGGTCTGAAATGGTAAGTTTTTAACGTATCATTTTTCGACTGTAAATGACAATTGCATGTGAATTATCACTTTTGGAACTAAAATACGTGTGTTTTGAGTCATTTTAATGCCTGAAATTGGCCGAAATAAAGCTTCTGAGAAGGAGAAAAAGTCTGTAAAAATGGCAATTTTCGTCACATTGAGGCTTTAAAAAGTAGTTATTCAACATGAGGCACAATCCAAATGACATTTCGAATCAATTTTTCTACTGTCCAAAAAACCAATTTTCTGATGAAAAACGATGACCCGTGACCAGTTAAACTTTCTCCAGATGGTCTGAAATGGTAATTTTTTAACGTATAATTTTTCGACTGTAAATGACAATTGCATGTGAATTATCACTTTTGGAACTAAAATACGTGTGTTTTGAGTCATTTTAATGCCTGAAATTGGTCGAAATAAAGCTTCTGAGAAGGAGAAAAAGTCTGTAAAAATGGCAATTTTCGTCACATTGAGGCTTTAAAAAGTAGTTATTCAACATGAGGCACAATCCAAATGACATTTTGAATCAATTTTTCTACAGTCCAAAAAACCAATTTTCTGATGAAAAACGATGACCCGTGACCAGTTAAACTTTCTCCAGATGGTCTGAAATGGTAATTTTTTAACGTATAATTTTTCGACTGTAAATGACAATTGCATGTGAATTATCACTTTTGGAACTAAAATAAGTGTGTTTTGAGTCATTTTAATGCCTGAAATTGGTCGAAATAGAAGCTTCTGAGAAGGAGAAAAAGTCTGTAAAAATGGCAATTTTCTTCATATTGAGGCTTTAAAAAGTAGTTATTCAAGATGAGGAACAATCCAAATGACATTTTGAATCAATTTTTCTACAGTCCAAAAAATCAATTTTCGATGAAAAACGATGACCCGTGACCAGTTAAACTTTCTCCAGATGGTCTGAAATGGTAATTTTTTAACGTTTAATTTTTTGTCTGTAAATGACAATTGCATTTGAATTATCACTTTTGGAACTAAAATAAGTGTGTTTTGAGTCATTTTAATGCCTGAAATTGGTCGAAATAGAAGCTTCTGAGAAGGAGAAAAAGTCTGTAAAAATGGCAATTTTGGTCACATTGAGGCTTTAAAAAGTAGTTATTCAACATGAGGCACAATCCAAATGACATTTTGAATCAATTTTTCTACAGTCCAAAAAATCAATTTTCTGATGAAAAACGATGACCCGTGACCTGTTGTACTTTCTCCAGATGGTCAGAAATTTTAATTTTTTTATTTTTAATTTTTTGACTGTAAATGACTATTGCATGTGAATTATCACTTTTGGAACTAAAATAAGTGTGTTTAGAGTCATTTTAGTGCCTGAAATAGGTCGAAATAGAAGCTTCTGAGTAGGAGAAAAAGTCTATAAAAATGGCAATTTCGGTCACGTTGAGGCTTTAAAAAGTAGTTATTCAACATGAGGCATAATCCAAATGACATTTTGAATACATTTTTCTACAGTCCCAAAAATCCATTTTCTGATGAAAAACAATGACCCGTGACCTGTTGACTTTCTCCAGATGGTCAGAAATGTTAATTTTTTCATTTTTCATTTTTTGACTGTAAATGACAATTGCATGTGAATTATCACTTTTGGAACTAAAATAAGTGTGTTTTGAGTCATTTTAATGCCTGAAATTGTTGGAAATAGAAGCTTCTGATACGGAGAAAAAGTCTGTAAAAATGGCAATTTTCGTCACATTAAGGCTTTAAAAAGTAGTTATTCAACATGAGGCACAATCCACATGACATTTTGAATCAATTTTTCTACAGTCCAAAAAATCAATTTTCTGATGAAAAACGATGACCCGTGACCTGTCAAACGTTCTTCAGATGGTCAAAAATGGTAATTTTTTAATTTTTCATTTTTTGACTGTAAATGACTATTGCATGTGAATTATCACTTTTGGAAATAAAATACGTGTGTTTAGAGTCATTTTAATGGCCGAAATTGGTGGAAATAGAAGCTTCTGAGTGGGAGAAAAGTCTATAAAAATGGCAATTTTGGTCACATTGAGGCTTTAAAAAGTAGTTATTCAATATGAGGCGCAATCCAAATGACATTTTGAATCAATTTTTCTACAGTCCAAAACATCAATTTTCTGATGAAAAACGATGACCCATGACCTGTTGTACTTTCTCCAGATGGTCAGAAATTTTAATTTTTTTATTTTTATTTTTTTGACTGTAAATGACTATTGCATGTGAATTATCACTTTTGGAACTAAAATAAGTGTGTTTAGAGTCATTTTAGTGCCTGAAATTGGTCGAAATAGAAGCTTCTGAGTAGGAGAAAAAGTCTATAAAAATGGCAATTTTGGTCACATTGAGGCTTTAAAAAGTAGTTATTCAAAATGAGGCACAATCCAAATGACATTTTGAATCAATTTTTCTACAGTCCAAAAAATCAATTTTCTGATGAAAAACGATGACCCGTGACCAGTTAAACTTTCTCCAGATGGTCTGAAATGGTAATTTTTTAACATTTAATTTTTTGACTGTAAATGACAATTCCATTCGAATTATCACTTTTGGAACTACAATAAGTGTGTTTTGAGTCATTTTAATGCCCGAAACTGGTCGAAATAGAAGCTTCTGAGAAGGAGAAAAAGTCTGTAAAAATGGCAATTTTCGTCACATTGAGGCTTTAAAAAGTAGTTCAACATGAGGCACAATCCAAATGACATTTTGAATCAATTTTTCTACAGTCCAAAAAAATCAATTTTCTGATGAAAAACCTGTTGTACTTTCTCCAGATGGTCAGAAATTTAAATTTTTTTTTTTTTAATTTTTTGACTGTAAATGACTATTGCATGTGAATTATCACTTTTGGAACTACAATAAGTGTGTTTAGAGTCATTTTAGTGCCTGAAATACGTCGAAATAGAAGCTTCTGAGTAGGAGAAAAAGTCTATAAAAATGGCAATTTCGGTCACGTTGAGGCTTTAAAAAGTAGTTATTCAACATGAGGCATAATCCAAATGACATTTTGAATACATTTTTCTACAGTCTCAAAAATCAAATTTCTGATGAAAAACAATGACCCATGACCTGTTGACTTTCTCCAGATGGTCAGAAATGTTAATTTTTTAATTTTTCATTTTTTGACTGTAAATGACAATTGCATGTGAATTATCACTTTTGGAACTAAAATAAGTGTGTTTTGAGTCATTTTAATGCCTGAAATTGGTCGAAATAGAAGCTTCTGAGATGGAGAAAAAGTCTGTAAAAATGGCAATTTTCGTCACATTAAGGCTTTAAAAAGTAGTTATTCAATATGAGGCACAATCCAAAAGACATTTTGAATCAATTTTTCTACAGTCCAAAAAACCAATTTTCTGAAGAAAAACGATGACCCGTGACCAGTTAAACTTTCTCCAGATGGTCTGAAATGGTAATTTTTTAACGTATAATTTTTCGACTGTAAATGACAATTGCATGTGAATTATCACTTTTGGAACTAAAATAAGTGTGTTTTGAGTCATTTTAATGCCTGAAATTGGTCGAAATAGAAGCTTCGGAGAAGGAGAAAAAGTCTGTAAAAATGGCAATTTTCTTCATATTGAGGCTTTAAAAAGTAGTTATTCAAGATGAGGAACAATCCAAATGACATTTTGAATCAATTTTTCTACAGTCCAAAAAATCAATTTTCTGATGAAAAACGATGACCCGTGACCAGTTAAACTTTCTCCAGATGGTCTGAAATGGTAATTTTTTAACGTATAATTTTTCGACTGTAAATGACAATTGCATGTGAATTATCACTTTTGGAACTAAAATACGTGTGTTTTGAGTCATTTTAATGCCTGAAATTGGTCGAAATAAAGCTTCTGAGAAGGAGAAAAAGTCTGTAAAAATGGCAATTTTCGTCACATTGAGGTTTTAAAAAGTAGTTATTCAACATGAGGCACAATCCAAATGACATTTTGAATCAATTTTTCTACAGTCCAAAAAACCAATTTTCTGATGAAAAACGATGACCCGTGACCAGTTAAACTTTCTCCAGATGGTCTGAAATGGTAATTTTTTAACGTATAATTTTTCGACTGTAAATGACAATTGCATGTGAATTATCACTTTTGGAACTAAAATAAGTGTGTTTTGAGTCATTTTAATGCCTGAAATTGGTCGAAATAGAAGCTTCGGAGAAGGAGAAAAAGTCTGTAAAAATGGCAATTTTCTTCATATTGAGGCTTTAAAAAGTAGTTATTCAAGATGAGGAACAATCCAAATGACATTTTGAATCAATTTTTCTACAGTCCAAAAAATCAATTTTCTGATGAAAAACGATGACCCGTGACCAGTTAAACTTTCTCCAGATGGTCTGAAATGGTAATTTTTTAACGTATAATTTTTCGACTGTAAATGACAATTGCATGTGAATTATCACTTTTGGAACTAAAATACGTGTGTTTTGAGTCATTTTAATGCCTGAAATTGGTCGAAATAAAGCTTCTGAGAAGGAGAAAAAGTCTGTAAAAATGGCAATTTTCGTCACATTGAGGTTTTAAAAAGTAGTTATTCAACATGAGGCACAATCCAAATGACATTTTGAATCAATTTTTCTACAGTCCAAAAAACCAATTTTCTGATGAAAAACGATGACCCGTGACCAGTTAAACTTTCTCCAGATGGTCTGAAATGGTAATTTTTTAACGTATAATTTTTTGACTGTAAATGACAATTGCATGTGAATTATCACTTTTGGAACTAAAATAAGTGTGTTTTGAGTCATTTTAAAGCCTGAAATTGGTCGAAATAGAAGCTTCTGAGAAGGAGAAAAAGTCTGTAAAAATGGCAATTTTCTTCATATTGAGGCTTTAAAAAGTAGTTATTCAAGATGAGGAACAATCCAAATGACATTTTGAATCAATTTTTCTACAGTCCAAAAAATCAATTTTCTGATGAAAAACGATGACCCGTGACCAGTTAAACTTTCTCCAGATGGTCTGAAATGGTAATTTTTTAACGTTTAATTTTTTGTCTGTAAATGACAATTGCATTTGAATTATCACTTTTGGAACTAAAATAAGTGTGTTTTGAGTCATTTTAATTCCTGAAATTGGTCGAAATAGAAGCTTCTGAGAAGGAGAAAAAGTCTGTAAAAATGGCAATTTTGGTCACATTGAGGCTTTAAAAAGTAGTTATTCAACATGAGGCACAATCCAAATGACATTTTGAATCAATTTTTCTACAGTCCAAAAAATCAATTTTCTGATGAAAAACGATGACCCGTGACCTGTTGTACTTTCTCCAGATGGTCAGAAATTTTAATTTTTTTATTTTTAATTTTTTGACTGTAAATGACTATTGCATGTGAATTATCACTTTTGGAACTAAAATAAGTGTGTTTAGAGTCATTTTAGTGCCTGAAATAGGTCGAAATAGAAGCTTCTGAGTAGGAGAAAAAGTCTATAAAAATGGCAATTTCGGTCACGTTGAGGCTTTAAAAAGCAGTTATTCAACATGAGGCATAATCCAAATGACATTTTGAATACCTTTTTCTACAGTCCCAAAAATCCATTATCTGATGAAAAACAATGACCCGTGACCTGTTGACTTTCTCCAGATGGTCAGAAATGTTAATTTTTTCATTTTTCATTTTTTGACTGTAAATGACAATTGCATGTGAATTATCACTTTTGGAACTAAAATAAGTGTGTTTTGAGTCATTTTAATGGCTGAAATTGTTGGAAATAGAAGCTTCTGATACGGAGAAAAAGTCTGTAAAAATGGCAATTTTCGTCACATTAAGGCTTTAAAAAGTAGTTATTCAACATGAGGCACAATCCACATGACATTTTGAATCAATTTTTCTACAGTCCAAAAAATCACTTTTCTGATGAAAAACGATGACCCGTGACCTGTCAAACGTTCTTCAGATGGTCAAAAATGGTAATTTTTTAATTTTTCATTTTTTGACTGTAAATGACTATTGCATGTGAATTATCACTTTTGGAAATAAAATACGTGTGTTTAGAGTCATTTTAATGGCCGAAATTGGTGGAAATAGAAGCTTCTGAGTGGGAGAAAAGTCTATAAAAATGGCAATTTTGGTCACATTGAGGCTTTAAAAAGTAGTTATTCAATATGAGGCGCAATCCAAATGACATTTTGAATCAATTTTTCTACAGTCCAAAACATCAATTTTCTGATGAAAAACGATGACCCGTGACCTGTTGTACTTTCTCCAGATGGTCAGAAATTTTAATTTTTTAACGTTTAATTTTTTGACTGTAAATGACTATTGCATGTGAATTATCACTTTTGGAACTAAAATAAGTGTGTTTTGAGTCATTTTAATGCCCGAAACTGGTCGAAATAGAAGCTTCTGAGAAGGAGAAAAAGTCTGTAAAAATGGCAATTTTCGTCACATTGAGGCTTTAAAAAGTAGTTATTCAACATGAGGCACAATCCAAATGACATTTTGAATCAATTTTTCTACAGTCCAAAAAAATCAATTTTCTGATGAAAAACCTGTTGTACTTTCTCCAGATGGTCAGAAATTTAAATTTTTTTATTTTTAATTTTTTGACTGTAAATGACTATTGCATGTGAATTATCACTTTTGGAACTAAAATAAGTGTGTTTAGAGTCATTTTAGTGCCTGAAATACATCGAAATAGAAGCTTCTGAGTAGGAGAAAAAGTCTATAAAAATGGCAATTTCGGTCACGTTGAGGCTTTAAAAAGTAGTTATTCAACATGAGGCATAATCCAAATGACATTTTGAATAAATTTTTCTACAGTCCCAAAAATCCATTTTCTGATGAAAAACAATGACCCATGACCTGTTGACTTTCTCCAGATGGTCTGAAATGGTAATTTTTTAATGTTTAATTTTTTGACTGCAAATGACAATTGCACCTTGAGGTGTTAAAAAGTAGTTATTCAACATGAGGCACAATCCAAATGACATTTTGAATCAATTTTTCTACAGTCCAAAACATCAATTTTCTGATGAACAATGATTACCCGTGACCTGTTGAACTTTCTCCAGATGGTCAGAAATTGTAATTTTTTAATGTTTAATTTTTTGACTGTAAATGGCTATTGCAAGTGAATTATCACTTTTGGAACTAAAATAAGTGTGTTTTGAGTCATTTTAATGCCTGAAATTGGTTGAAATAGAAGCTTCGGAGAAGGAGAAAAAGTCTGTAAAAATGGCAATTTTCGTCACATTGAGGCTTTAAAAAGTAGTTATTCAACATGAGGCACAATCCAAATGACATTTTGAATCAATTTTTCTACAGTCCAAAAAAAACATTTTCTGATGAAAAACGATGACCTGTGACCAGTTAAACTTTCTCCAGATGGTCTGAAATGGTAATTTTTTAACGTATAATTTTTCGACTGTAAATGACAATTGCATGTGAATTATCACTTTTGGAACTAAAATAAGTGTGTTTTGAGTCATTTTAATGCCTGAAATTGGTCGAAATAGAAGCTTCTGAGAAGGAGAAAAAGTCTGTAAAAATGGCAATTTTTGTCACATTGAGGCTTTAAAAAGTAGTTATTCAACATGAGGCACAATCCAAATGACATTTTGAATCAATTTTTCTACAGTCCAAAAAACCAATTTTCTGAAGAAAAACGATGACCCGTGACCAGTTAAACTTTCTCCAGATGGTCTGAAATGGTAATTTTTTAACGTATAATTTTTCGACTGTAAATGACAATTGCATGTGAATTATCACTTTTGGAACTAAAATAAGTGTGTTTTGAGTCATTTTAATGCCTGAAATTGGTCGAAATAGAAGCTTCGGAGAAGGAGAAAAAGTCTGTAAAAATGGCAATTTTCTTCATATTGAGGCTTTAAAAAGTAGTTATTCAAGATGAGGAACAATCCAAATGACATTTTGAATCAATTTTTCTACAGTCCAAAAAATCAATTTTCTGATGAAAAACGATGACCCGTGACCAGTTAAACTTTCTCCAGATGGTCTGAAATGGTAATTTTTTAACGTATAATTTTTCGACTGTAAATGACAATTGCATGTGAATTATCACTTTTGGAACTAAAATAGGTGTGTTTTGAGTCATTTTAATGCCTGAAATTGGTCGAAATAAAGCTTCTGAGAAGGAGAAAAAGTCTGTAAAAATGGCAATTTTCGTCACATTGAGGTTTTAAAAAGTAGTTATTCAACATGAGGCACAATCCAAATGACATTTTGAATCAATTTTTCTACAGTCCAAAATACCAATTTTCTGATGAAAAACGATGACCCGTGACCAGTTAAACTTTCTCCAGATGGTCTGAAATGGTAATTTTTTAACGTATAATTTTTTGACTGTAAATGACAATTGCATGTGAATTATCACTTTTGGAACTAAAATAAGTGTGTTTTGAGTCATTTTAATGCCTGAAATTGGTCGAAATAGAAGCTTCTGAGAAGGAGAAAAAGTCTGTAAAAATGGCAATTTTCTTCATATTGAGGCTTTAAAAAGTAGTTATTCAAGATGAGGAACAATCCAAATGACATTTTGAATCAATTTTTCTACAGTCCAAAAAATCAATTTTCTGATGAAAAACGATGACCCGTGACCAGTTAAACTTTCTCCAGATGGTCTGAAATGGTAATTTTTTAACGTTTAATTTTTTGTCTGTAAATGACAATTGCATTTGAATTATCACTTTTGGAACTAAAATAAGGGTGTTTTGAGTCATTTTAATGCCTGAAATTGGTCGAAATAGAAGCTTCTGAGAAGGAGAAAAAGTCTGTAAAAATGGCAATTTTGGTCACATTGAGGCTTTAAAAAGTAGTTATTCAACATGAGGCACAATCCAAATGACATTTTGAATCAATTTTTCTACAGTCCAAAAAATCAATTTTCTGATGAAAAACGATGACCCGTGACCTGTTGTACTTTCTCGAGATGGTCAGAAATTTTAATTTTTTTATTTTTAATTTTTTGACTGTAAATGACTATTGCATGTGAATTATCACTTTTGGAACTAAAATAAGTGTGTTTAGAGTCATTTTAGTGCCTGAAATAGGTCGAAATAGAAGCGTCTGAGTAGGAGAAAAAGTCTATAAAAATGGCAATTTCGGTCACGTTGAGGCTTTAAAAAGTAGTTATTCAACATGAGGCATAATCCAAATGACATTTTGAATACATTTTTCTACAGTCCCAAAAATCCATTTTCTGATGAAAAACAATGACCCGTGACCTGTTGACTTTCTCCAGATGGTCAGAAATGTTAATTTTTTCATTTTTCATTTTTTGACTGTAAATGACAATTGCATGTGAATTATCACTTTTGGAACTAAAATAAGTGTGTTTTGAGTCATTTTAATGCCTGAAATTGTTGGAAATAGAAGCTTCTGATACGGAGAAAAAGTCTGTAAAAATGGCAATTTTCGTCACATTAAGGCTTTAAAAAGTAGTTATTCAACATGAGGCACAATCCACATGACATTTTAAATCAATTTTTCTACAGTCCAAAAAATCAATTTTCTGATGAAAAACGATGACCCGTGACCTGTCAAACGTTCTTCAGATGGTCAAAAATGGTAATTTTTTAATTTTTCATTTTTTGACTGTAAATGACTATTGCATGTGAATTATCACTTTTGGAAATAAAATACGTGTGTTTAGAGTCATTTTAATGCCCGAAATTGGTGGAAATAGAAGCTTCTGAGTGGGAGAAAAGTCTATAAAAATGGCAATTTTGGTCACATTGAGGCTTTAAAAAGTAGTTATTCAATATGAGGCGCAATCCAAATGACATTTTGAATCAATTTTTCTACAGTCCAAAACATCAATTTTCTGATGAAAAATGATGACCCGTGACCTGTTGTACTTACTCCAGATGGTCAGAAATTTTAATTTTTTTATTTTTATTTTTTTGACTGTAAATGACTATTGCATGTGAATTATCACTTTTGGAACTAAAATAAGTGTGTTTAGAGTCATTTTAGTGCCTAAAATTGGTCGAAATAGAAGCTTCTGAGTAGGAGAAAAAGTCTATAAAAATGGCAATTTTGGTCACATTGAGGCTTTAAAAAGTAGTTATTCAAAATGAGGCACAATCCAAATGACATTTTGAATCAATTTTTCTACAGTCCAAAAAATCAATTTTCTGATGAAAAACGATGACCCGTGACCAGTTAACTTTCTCCAGATGGTCTGAAATGGTAATTTTTTAACGTTTAATTTTTTGACTGTAAATGACAATTGCATTTGAATTATCACTTTTGGAACTAAAATAAGTGTGTTTTGAGTCATTTTAATGCCCGAAACTGGTCGAAATAGAAGCTTCTGAGAAGGAGAAAAAGTCTGTAAAAATGGCAATTTTCGTCACATTGAGGCTTTAAAAAGTAGTTATTCAACATGAGGCACAATCCAAATGACATTTTGAATCAATTTTTCTACAGTCCAAAAAATCAATTTTCTGATGAAAAACCTGTTGTACTTTCTCCAGATGGTCAGAAATTTAAATTTTTTAATTTTTAATTTTTTGACTGTAAATGACTATTGCATGTGAATTATCACTTTTGGAACTAAAATAAGTGTGTTTAGAGTCATTTTAGTGCCTGAAATACGTCGAAATAGAAGCTTCTGAGTAGGAGAAAAAGTCTATAAAAATGGCAATTTCGATCACGTTGAGGCTTTAAAAAGTAGTTATTCAACATGAGGCATAATCCAAATGACATTTTGAATAAATTTTTCTACAGTCCCAAAAATCCATTTTCTGATGAAAAACAATGACCCTTGACCTGTTGACTTTCTCCAGATGGTCAGAAATGTTAATTTTTTAATTTTTCATTTTTTGACTGTAAATGACAATTGCATGTGAATTATCACTTTTGGAACTAAAATAAGTGTGTTTTGAGTCATTTTAATGCCTGAAATTGGTCGAAATAGAAGCTTCTGAGATGGAGAAAAAGTCTGTAAAAATGGCAATTTTCGTCCCATTAAGGCTTTAAAAAGTAGTTATTGAATATGAGGCACAATCCAAAAGACATTTTGAATCAATTTTTCTACAGTCCAAAAAATCAATTTTCTGATGAAAAACGATGACCCGTGACCAGTTAAACTTTCTCCAGATGGTCTGAAATCGTAATTTTTTAACGTTTAATTTTTTGACTGTAGATGACAATTGCATGTGAATTATCACTTTTGGAACTAAAATAAGTGTGTTTTGAGTCATTTTATTGCCTGAAATTGGTCGAAATAGAAGCTTCTGAGAAGGAGAAAAAGTCTGTAAAAATGGCAATTTTTGTCACATTGAGGCTTTAAAAAGTAGTTATTCAACATGAGGCACAATCCAAATGACATTTTGAATCAATTTTTCTACAGTCCAAAAAATCAATTTTCTGATGAAAAACGATGACCCGTGACCAGTCAAACTTTCTCCAGATGGTCAGAAATGGTAATTTTTAAATGTTTAATTTTATGACTGTAAATGACTATTGCATGTGAATTATCACTTTTGGAACTAAAATAGGTGTGTTTAGAGTCATTTTAATGCCTGAAATTGGTCGAAATAGAAGCTTCTGAGTAGGAGAAAAGTCTATAAAAATGGCAATTTTGGTCACCTTGAGGCGTTAAAAAGTAGTTATTCAACATGAGGCACAATCCAAATGACATTTTGAATCAATTTTTCTACAGTCCAAAAAATCAATTTTCTGATGAAAAACGATGACCCGTGACCAGTTAAACTTTCTCCAGATGGTCTGAAATGGTAATTTTTTAACGTTTAATTTTTTGACTGTAAATGACAATTGCATGTGAATTATCCCTTTTGGAACTAAAATACGTGTGTTTTGAGTCATTTTAATGCCTGAAATTGGTCGAAATAAAGCTTCTGAGAAGGAGAAAAAGTCTGTAAAAATGGCAATTTTCGTCACATTGAGGCTTTAAAAAGTAGTTATTCAACATGAGGCACAATCCAAATGACATTTTGAATCAATTTTTCTACAGTCCAAAAAATCAATTTTCTGATGAAAAACGATGACCCGTGACCTGTTGTACTTTCTCCAGATGGTCAGAAATTTTAATTTTTTTATTTTAAATTTTTTGACTGTAAATGACTATTGCAAGTGAATTATCACTTTTGGAACTAAAATAAGTGTGTTTAGAGTCATTTTAATGCCTGAAATTGGTCGAAATAGAAGCTTCTGAGAAGGAGAAAAAGTCTGTAAAAATGGCAATTTTTGTCACATTGAGGCTTTAAAAAGTAGTTATTCAACATGAGGCACAATCCAAATGACATTTTGAATCAATTTTTCTACAGTCCAAAACATCAATTTTCTGATGAAAAATGATTACCCGTGACCTGTTGAACTTTCTCCAGATGGTCAGAAATGGTAATTTTTTAATGTTTAATTTTTTGACTGTAAATGGCTATTGCAAGTGAATTATCAATTTTGGAACTAAAATAAGTGTATTTAGAGTCATTTTAATACCTGAAATTGGTCGAAATAGAAGCTTCTGAGAAGGAGAAAAAGTCTGTAAAAATGGCAATTTTGGTCACATTGAGGCTTTAAAAAGTAGTTATTCAACATGAGGCACAATCCAAATGACATTTTAAATCAATTTTTCTACAGTCCAAAAAATCAATTTTCTGATGAAAAACGATGACCCGTGACCAGTCAAACTTTCTCCAGATGGTCAGAAATGGTAATTTTTAAATGTTTAATTTTATGACTGTAAATGACTATTGCATGTGAATTATCACTTTTGGAACTAAAATAGGTGTGTTTAGAGTCATTTTAATGCCTGAAATTGGTCGAAATAGAAGCTTCTGAGTAGGAGAAAAGTCTATAAAAATGGCAATTTTGGTCACCTTGAGGCGTTAAAAAGTAGTTATTCAACATGAGGCACAATCCAAATGACATTTTGAATCAATTTTTCTACAGTCCAAAAAATCAATTTTCTGATGAAAAACGATGACCCGTGACCAGTTAAACTTTCTCCAGATGGTCTGAAATGGTAATTTTTTAACGTTTAGGTTTTTGACTGTAAATGACAATTGCATGTGAATTATCACTTTTGGAACTAAAATACGTGTGTTTTGAGTCATTTTAATGCCTGAAATTGGTCGAAATAAAGCTTCTGAGAAGGAGAAAAAGTCTGTAAAAATGGCAATTTTCGTCACATTGAGGCTTTAAAAAGTAGTTATTCAACATGAGGCACAGTCCAAATGACATTTTGAATCAATTTTTCTACAGTCCAAAAAATCAATTTTCTGATGAAAAACGATGACCCGTGACCTGTTGTACTTTCTCCAGATGGTCAGAAATTTTAATTTTTTTATTTTAAATTTTTTGACTGTAAATGACTATTGCATGTGAATTATCACTTTTGGAACTAAAATAAGTGTGTTTAGAGTCATTTTTGTGCCTGAAATAGGTTGAAATAGAAGCTTCTGAGTAGGAGAAAAAGTCTATAAAAATGGCAATTTCGGTCACGTTGAGGCTTTAAAAAGTAGTTATTCAACATGAGGCACAATCCAAATGACATTTTGAATAAATTTTTCTACAGTCCCAAAAATCCATTTTCTGATGAAAAACAATGACCCGTGACCTGTTGACTTTCTCCAGATGGTCAGAAATGTTAATTTTTTAATTTTTCATTTTTTGACTGTAAATGACAATTGCATGTGAATTATCACTTTTGGAACTAAAATAAGTGTGTTTTGAGTCATTTTAATGCCTGAAATTGGTCGAAATAGAAGCTTCTGAGAAGGAGAAAAAGTCTGTAAAAATGGCAATTTTTGTCACATTGAGGCTTTAAAAAGTAGTTATTCAACATGAGGCACAATCCAAATGACAATTTGAATCAATTTTTCTACAGTCCAAAAAATCAATTTTCTGATGAAAAACGATGACCCGTGACCAGTTAAACTTTCTCCAGATGGTCTGAAATCGTAATTTTTTAACGTTTAATTTTTTGACTGTAGATGACAATTACATGTGAATTATCACTTTTGGAACTAAAATAAGGGTGTTTTGAGTCATTTTAATGCCTGAAATTGGTCGAAATAGAAGCTTCTGAGAAGGAGAAAAAGTCTGTAAAAATGGCAATTTTTGTCACATTGAGGCTTTAAAAAGTAGTTATTCAACATGAGGCACAATCCAAATGACATTTTGAATCAATTTTTCTACAGTCCAAAAAATCAATTTTCTGATGAAAAACGATGACCCGTGACCTGTCAAACGTTCTTCAGATGGTCAAAAATGGTAATTTTTTAATTTTTCATTTTTTGACTGTAAATGACTATTGCATGTGAATTATCACTTTTGGAAATAAAATACGTGTGTTTAGAGTCATTTTAATGCCCGAAATTGGTGGAAATAGAAGCTTCTGAGTGGGAGAAAAGTCTATAAAAATGGCAATTTTGGTCACATTGAGGCTTTAAAAAGTAGTTATTCAATATGAGGCGCAATCCAAATGACATTTTGAATCAATTTTTCTACAGTCCAAAAAATCAATTTTCTGATGAAAAATGATGACCCGTGACCTGTTGAACTTTCTCCAGATGGTCAGAAATGGTAATTTTTTTAATGTTTAATTTTTTGACTGTAAATGGCTATTGCAAGTGAATTATCACTTTTGGAACTAAAATAAGTGTGTTTAGAGTCATTTTAATGCCTGAAATTGGTCGAAATAGAAGCTTCTGAGAAGGAGAAAAAGTCTGTAAAAATGGCAATTTTTGTCACATTGAGGCTTTAAAAAGTTGTTATTCAACATGAGGCACAATCCAAATGACATTTTGAATCAATTTTTCTACAGTCCAAAACATCAATTTTCTGATGAACAATGATTACCCGTGACCTGTTGAACTTTCTCCAGATGGTCAGAAATTG
The DNA here is from genome assembly GCF_964204655.1 of Triturus cristatus. Lineage (NCBI taxonomy): Eukaryota > Metazoa > Chordata > Amphibia > Caudata > Salamandridae > Triturus > Triturus cristatus. The sequence goes on from NC_140592.1 coordinate 664,948,989, forward strand.
TAATTTTTTAATGTTTAATTTTTTGACTGTAAATGGCTATTGCAAGTGAATAATCAATTTTGGAACTAAAATAAGTGTAGTTAGAGTCATTTTAATGCCTGAAATTGGTCGAAATAGAAGCTTCTGAGTGGGAGAAAATGTCTGTAAAAATGGCAATTTTGGTCACATTGAGGCTTTAAAAAGTAGTTATTCAACATGAGGCGCAATCCAAATGACATTTTGAATCAATTTTTCTACAGTCCAAAAAATCAATTTTCTGATGAAAAACGATGACCCGTGACCTGTCAAACGTTCTTCAGATGGTCAAAAATGGTAATTTTTTAATTTTTCATTTTTTGACTGTAAATGACTATTGCATGTGAATTATCACTTTTGGAAATAAAATACGTGTGTTTAGAGTCATTTTAATGCCCGAAATTGGTGGAAATAGAAGCTTCTGAGTGGGAGAAAAGTCTATAAAAATGGCAATTTTGGTCACATTGAGGCTTTAAAAAGTAGTTATTCAATATGAGGCGCAATCCAAATGACATTTTGAATCAATTTTTCTACAGTCCAAAAAATCACGTTTCTGATGAAAAATGATGACCCGTGACCTGTTGAACTTTCTCCAGATGGTCAGAAATGGTAATTTTTTTAATGTTTAATTTTTTGACTGTAAATGGCTATTGCAAGTGAATTATCACTTTTGGAACTAAAAAAAGTGTGTTTAGAGTCATTTTAATGCCTGAAATTGGTCGAAATAGAAGCTTCTGAGAAGGAGAAAAAGTCTGTAAAAATGGCAATTTTTGTCACATTGAGGCTTTAAAAAGTAGTTATTCAACATGAGGCACAATCCAAATGACATTTTGAATCAATTTTTCTACAGTCCAAAACATCAATTTTCTGATGAACAATGATTACCCGTGACCTGTTGAACTTTCTCCAGATGGTCAGAAATTGTAATTTTTTAATGTTTAATTTTTTGACTGTAAATGGCTATTGCAAGTGAATTATCAATTTTGGAACTAAAATAAGTGTATTTAGAGTCATTTTAATGCCTGAAATTGGTCGAAATAGAAGCTTCTGAGTGGGAGAAAATGTCTGTAAAAATGGCAATTTTGGTCACATTGAGGCTTTAAAAAGTAGTTATTCAACATGAGGCGCAATCCAAATGACATTTTAAATCAATTTTTCAACAGTCCAAAAAATCAATTTTCAGATGAAAAACGATGACCCGTGACCAGTTAAACTTTCTCCAGATGGTCTGAAATGGTAATTTTTTAATGTTTAATTTTTTGACTGTAAATGACAATTGCATGTGAATTATCACTTTTGGAACTAAAATAAGTGTGTTTTGAGTAATTTTAATGCCTGAAATTGGTCGAAATAGAAGCTTCTGAGACGGAGAAAAAGTCTGTAAAAATGGCAATTTTGGTCACATTGAGGCTTTAAAAAGTAGTTATTCAACATGAGGCACAATCCAAATGACATTTTAAATCAATTTTTCTACAGTCCAAAAAATCAATTTTCTGATGAAAAACGATGACCCGTGACCAGTCAAACTTTCTCCAGATGGTCAGAAATGGTAATTTTTAAATGTTTAATTTTATGACTGTAAATGACTATTGCATGTGAATTATCACTTTTGGAACTAAAATAGGTGTGTTTAGAGTCATTTTAATGCCTGAAATTGGTCGAAATAGAAGCTTCTGAGTAGGAGAAAAGTCTATAAAAATGGCAATTTTGGTCACCTTGAGGCGTTAAAAAGTAGTTATTCAACATGAGGCACAATCCAAATGACATTTTGAATCAATTTTTCTACAGTCCAAAAAATCAATTTTCTGATGAAAAACGATGACCCGTGACCAGTTAAACTTTCTCCAGATGGTCTGAAATGGTAATTTTTTAACGTTTAAGTTTTTGACTGTAAATGACAATTGCATGTGAATTATCACTTTTGGAACTAAAATACGTGTGTTTTGAGTCATTTTAATGCCTGAAATTGGTCGAAATAAAGCTTCTGAGAAGGAGAAAAAGTCTGTAAAAATGGCAATTTTCGTCACATTGAGGCTTTAAAAAGTAGTTATTCAACATGAGGCACAATCCAAATGACATTTTGAATCAATTTTTCTACAGTCCAAAAAATCAATTTTCTGATGAAAAACGATGACCCGTGACCTGTTGTACTTTCTCCAGATGGTCAGAAATTTTAATTTTTTTATTTTAAATTTTTTGACTGTAAATGACTATTGCATGTGAATTATCACTTTTGGAAATAAAATACGTGTGTTTAGAGTCATTTTAATGCCCGAAATTGGTGGAAATAGAAGCTTCTGAGTGGGAGAAAAGTCTATAAAAATGGCAATTTTGGTCACATTGAGGCTTTAAAAAGTAGTTATTCAATATGAGGCGCAATCCAAATGACATTTTGAATCAATTTTTCTACAGTCCAAAAAATCAATTTTCTGATGAAAAATGATGACCCGTGACCTGTTGAACTTTCTCCAGATGGTCAGAAATGGTAATTTTTTTAATGTTTAATTTTTTGACTGTAAATGGCTATTGCAAGTGAATTATCACTTTTGGAACTAAAATAAGTGTGTTTAGAGTCATTTTAATGCCTGAAATTGGTCGAAATAGAAGCTTCTGAGAAGGAGAAAAAGTCTGTAAAAATGGCAATTTTTGTCACATTGAGGCTTTAAAAAGTTGTTATTCAACATGAGGCACAATCCAAATGACATTTTGAATCAATTTTTCTACAGTCCAAAACATCAATTTTCTGATAAACAATGATTACCCGTGACCTGTTGAACTTTCTCCAGATGGTCAGAAATTGTAATTTTTTAATGTTTAATTTTTTGACTGTAAATGGCTATTGCAAGTGAATAATCAATTTTGGAACTAAAATAAGTGTAGTTAGAGTCATTTTAATGCCTGAAATTGGTCGAAATAGACGCTTCTGAGTGGGAGAAAATGTCTGTAAAAATGGCAATTTTGGTCACATTGAGGCTTTAAAAAGTAGTTATTCAACATGAGGCGCAATCCAAATGACATTTTGAATCAATTTTTCTACAGTCCAAAAAATCAATTTTCTGATGAAAAACGATGACCCGTGACCTGTCAAACGTTCTTCAGATGGTCAAAAATGGTAATTTTTTAATTTTTCATTTTTTGACTGTAAATGACTATTGCATGTGAATTATCACTTTTGGAAATAAAATACGTGTGTTTAGAGTCATTTTAATGCCCGAAATTGGTGGAAATAGAAGCTTCTGAGTGGGAGAAAAGTCTATAAAAATGGCAATTTTGGTCACATTGAGGCTTTAAAAAGTAGTTATTCAATATGAGGCGCAATCCAAATGACATTTTGAATCAATTTTTCTACAGTCCAAAAAATCACGTTTCTGATGAAAAATGATGACCCGTGACCTGTTGAACTTTCTCCAGATGGTCAGAAATGGTAATTTTTTTAATGTTTAATTTTTTGACTGTAAATGGCTATTGCAAGTGAATTATCACTTTTGGAACTAAAAAAAGTGTGTTTAGAGTCATTTTAATGCCTGAAATTGGTCGAAATAGAAGCTTCTGAGAAGGAGAAAAAGTCTGTAAAAATGGCAATTTTTGTCACATTGAGGCTTTAAAAAGTAGTTATTCAACATGAGGCACAATCCAAATGACATTTTGAATCAATTTTTCTACAGTCCAAAACATCAATTTTCTGATGAACAATGATTACCCGTGACCTGTTGAACTTTCTCCAGATGGTCAGAAATTGTAATTTTTTAATGTTTAATTTTTTGACTGTAAATGGCTATTGCAAGTGAATTATCAATTTTGGAACTAAAATAAGTGTATTTAGAGTCATTTTAATGCCTGAAATTGGTCGAAATAGAAGCTTCTGAGTGGGAGAAAATGTCTGTAAAAATGGCAATTTTGGTCACATTGAGGCTTTAAAAAGTAGTTATTCAACATGAGGCGCAATCCAAATGACATTTTAAATCAATTTTTCAACAGTCCAAAAAATCAATTTTCAGATGAAAAACGATGACCCGTGACCAGTTAAACTTTCTCCAGATGGTCTGAAATGGTAATTTTTTAATGTTTAATTTTTTGACTGTAAATGACAATTGCATGTGAATTATCACTTTTGGAACTAAAATAAGTGTGTTTTGAGTAATTTTAATGCCTGAAATTGGTCGAAATAGAAGCTTCTGAGACGGAGAAAAAGTCTGTAAAAATGGCAATTTTGGTCACATTGAGGCTTTAAAAAGTAGTTATTCAACATGAGGCACAATCCAAATGACATTTTAAATCAATTTTTCTACAGTCCAAAAAATCAATTTTCTGATGAAAAACGATGACCCGTGACCAGTCAAACTTTCTCCAGATGGTCAGAAATGGTAATTTTTAAATGTTTAATTTTATGACTGTAAATGACTATTGCATGTGAATTATCACTTTTGGAACTAAAATAGGTGTGTTTAGAGTCATTTTAATGCCTGAAATTGGTCGAAATAGAAGCTTCTGAGTAGGAGAAAAGTCTATAAAAATGGCAATTTTGGTCACCTTGAGGCGTTAAAAAGTAGTTATTCAACATGAGGCACAATCCAAATGACATTTTGAATCAATTTTTCTACAGTCCAAAAAATCAATTTTCTGATGAAAAACGATGACCCGTGACCAGTTAAACTTTCTCCAGATGGTCTGAAATGGTAATTTTTTAACGTTTAAGTTTTTGACTGTAAATGACAATTGCATGTGAATTATCACTTTTGGAACTAAAATACGTGTGTTTTGAGTCATTTTAATGCCTGAAATTGGTCGAAATAAAGCTTCTGAGAAGGAGAAAAAGTCTGTAAAAATGGCAATTTTCGTCACATTGAGGCTTTAAAAAGTAGTTATTCAACATGAGGCACAATCCAAATGACATTTTGAATCAATTTTTCTACAGTCCAAAAAATCAATTTTCTGATGAAAAACGATGACCCGTGACCTGTTGTACTTTCTCCAGATGGTCAGAAATTTTAATTTTTTTATTTTAAATTTTTTGACTGTAAATGACTATTGCATGTGAATTATCACTTTTGGAAATAAAATACGTGTGTTTAGAGTCATTTTAATGCCCGAAATTGGTGGAAATAGAAGCTTCTGAGTGGGAGAAAAGTCTATAAAAATGGCAATTTTGGTCACATTGAGGCTTTAAAAAGTAGTTATTCAATATGAGGCGCAATCCAAATGACATTTTGAATCAATTTTTCTACAGTCCAAAAAATCAATTTTCTGATGAAAAATGATGACCCGTGACCTGTTGAACTTTCTCCAGATGGTCAGAAATGGTAATTTTTTTAATGTTTAATTTTTTGACTGTAAATGGCTATTGCAAGTGAATTATCACTTTTGGAACTAAAATAAGTGTGTTTAGAGTCATTTTAATGCCTGAAATTGGTCGAAATAGAAGCTTCTGAGAAGGAGAAAAAGTCTGTAAAAATGGCAATTTTTGTCACATTGAGGCTTTAAAAAGTTGTTATTCAACATGAGGCACAATCCAAATGACATTTTGAATCAATTTTTCTACAGTCCAAAACATCAATTTTCTGATAAACAATGATTACCCGTGACCTGTTGAACTTTCTCCAGATGGTCAGAAATTGTAATTTTTTAATGTTTAATTTTTTGACTGTAAATGGCTATTGCAAGTGAATAATCAATTTTGGAACTAAAATAAGTGTAGTTAGAGTCATTTTAATGCCTGAAATTGGTCGAAATAGACGCTTCTGAGTGGGAGAAAATGTCTGTAAAAATGGCAATTTTGGTCACATTGAGGCTTTAAAAAGTAGTTATTCAACATGAGGCGCAATCCAAATGACATTTTGAATCAATTTTTCTACAGTCCAAAAAATCAATTTTCTGATGAAAAACGATGACCCGTGACCTGTCAAACGTTCTTCAGATGGTCAAAAATGGTAATTTTTTAATTTTTCATTTTTTGACTGTAAATGACTATTGCATGTGAATTATCACTTTTGGAAATAAAATACGTGTGTTTAGAGTCATTTTAATGCCCGAAATTGGTGGAAATAGAAGCTTCTGAGTGGGAGAAAAGTCTATAAAAATGGCAATTTTGGTCACATTGAGGCTTTAAAAAGTAGTTATTCAATATGAGGCGCAATCCAAATGACATTTTGAATCAATTTTTCTACAGTCCAAAAAATCACGTTTCTGATGAAAAATGATGACCCGTGACCTGTTGAACTTTCTCCAGATGGTCAGAAATGGTAATTTTTTTAATGTTTAATTTTTTGACTGTAAATGGCTATTGCAAGTGAATTATCACTTTTGGAACTAAAAAAAGTGTGTTTAGAGTCATTTTAATGCCTGAAATTGGTCGAAATAGAAGCTTCTGAGAAGGAGAAAAAGTCTGTAAAAATGGCAATTTTTGTCACATTGAGGCTTTAAAAAGTAGTTATTCAACATGAGGCACAATCCAAATGACATTTTGAATCAATTTTTCTACAGTCCAAAACATCAATTTTCTGATGAACAATGATTACCCGTGACCTGTTGAACTTTCTCCAGATGGTCAGAAATTGTAATTTTTTAATGTTTAATTTTTTGACTGTAAATGGCTATTGCAAGTGAATTATCAATTTTGGAACTAAAATAAGTGTATTTAGAGTCATTTTAATGCCTGAAATTGGTCGAAATAGAAGCTTCTGAGTGGGAGAAAATGTCTGTAAAAATGGCAATTTTGGTCACATTGAGGCTTTAAAAAGTAGTTATTCAACATGAGGCGCAATCCAAATGACATTTTAAATCAATTTTTCAACAGTCCAAAAAATCAATTTTCAGATGAAAAACGATGACCCGTGACCAGTTAAACTTTCTCCAGATGGTCTGAAATGGTAATTTTTTAATGTTTAATTTTTTGACTGTAAATGACAATTGCATGTGAATTATCACTTTTGGAACTAAAATAAGTGTGTTTTGAGTAATTTTAATGCCTGAAATTGGTCGAAATAGAAGCTTCTGAGACGGAGAAAAAGTCTGTAAAAATGGCAATTTTGGTCACATTGAGGCTTTAAAAAGTAGTTATTCAACATGAGGCACAATCCAAATCACATTTTAAATCAATTTTTCTACAGTCCAAAAAATCAATTTTCTGATGAAAAACGATGACCCGTGACCAGTCAAACTTTCTCCAGATGGTCAGAAATGGTAATTTTTAAATGTTTAATTTTATGACTGTAAATGACTATTGCATGTGAATTATCACTTTTGGAACTAAAATAGGTGTGTTTAGAGTCATTTTAATGCCTGAAATTGGTCGAAATAGAAGCTTCTGAGTAGGAGAAAAGTCTATAAAAATGGCAATTTTGGTCACCTTGAGGCGTTAAAAAGTAGTTATTCAACATGAGGCACAATCCAAATGACATTTTGAATCAATTTTTCTACAGTCCAAAAAATCAATTTTCTGATGAAAAACGATGACCCGTGACCAGTTAAACTTTCTCCAGATGGTCTGAAATGGTAATTTTTTAACGTTTAAGTTTTTGACTGTAAATGACAATTGCATGTGAATTATCACTTTTGGAACTAAAATACGTGTGTTTTGAGTCATTTTAATGCCTGAAATTGGTCGAAATAAAGCTTCTGAGAAGGAGAAAAAGTCTGTAAAAATGGCAATTTTCGTCACATTGAGGCTTTAAAAAGTAGTTATTCAACATGAGGCACAATCCAAATGACATTTTGAATCAATTTTTCTACAGTCCAAAAAATCAATTTTCTGATGAAAAACGATGACCCGTGACCTGTTGTACTTTCTCCAGATGGTCAGAAATTTTAATTTTTTTATTTTAAATTTTTTGACTGTAAATGACTATTGCATGTGAATTATCACTTTTGGAACTAAAATAAGTGTGTTTAGAGTCATTTTTGTGCCTGAAATAGGTCGAAATAGAAGCTTCTGAGTAGGAGAAAAAGTCTATAAAAATGGCAATTTCGGTCACGTTGAGGCTTTAAAAAGTAGTTATTCAACATGAGGCACAATCCAAATGACATTTTGAATAAATTTTTCTACAGTCCCAAAAATCCATTTTCTGATGAAAAACAATGACCCGTGACCTGTTGACTTTCTCCAGATGGTCAGAAATGTTAATTTTTTAATTTTTCATTTTTTGACTGTAAATGACAATTGCATGTGAATTATCACTTTTGGAACTAAAATAAGTGTGTTTTGAGTCATTTTAATGCCTGAAATTGGTCGAAATAGAAGCTTCTGAGAAGGAGAAAAAGTCTGTAAAAATGGCAATTTTTGTCACATTGAGGCTTTAAAAAGTAGTTATTCAACATGAGGCACAATCCAAATGACAATTTGAATCAATTTTTCTACAGTCCAAAAAATCAATTTTCTGATGAAAAACGATGACCCGTGACCAGTTAAACTTTCTCCAGATGGTCTGAAATCGTAATTTTTTAACGTTTAATTTTTTGACTGTAGATGACAATTGCATGTGAATTATCACTTTTGGAACTAAAATAAGGGTGTTTTGAGTCATTTTAATGCCTGAAATTGGTCGAAATAGAAGCTTCTGAGAAGGAGAAAAAGTCTGTAAAAATGGCAATTTTTGTCACATTGAGGCTTTAAAAAGTAGTTATTCAACATGAGGCACAATCCAAATGACATTTTGAATCAATTTTTCTACAGTCCAAAAAATCAATTTTCTGATGAAAAACGATGACCCGTGACCTGTCAAACGTTCTTCAGATGGTCAAAAATGGTAATTTTTTAATTTTTCATTTTTTGACTGTAAATGACTATTGCATGTGAATTATCACTTTTGGAAATAAAATACGTGTGTTTAGAGTCATTTTAATGCCCGAAATTGGTGGAAATAGAAGCTTCTGAGTGGGAGAAAAGTCTATAAAAATGGCAATTTTGGTCACATTGAGGCTTTAAAAAGTAGTTATTCAATATGAGGCGCAATCCAAATGACATTTTGAATCAATTTTTCTACAGTCCAAAAAATCAATTTTCTGATGAAAAATGATGACCCGTGACCTGTTGAACTTTCTCCAGATGGTCAGAAATGGTAATTTTTTTAATGTTTAATTTTTTGACTGTAAATGGCTATTGCAAGTGAATTATCACTTTTGGAACTAAAATAAGTGTGTTTAGAGTCATTTTAATGCCTGAAATTGGTCGAAATAGAAGCTTCTGAGAAGGAGAAAAAGTCTGTAAAAATGGCAATTTTTGTCACATTGAGGCTTTAAAAAGTTGTTATTCAACATGAGGCACAATCCAAATGACATTTTGAATCAATTTTTCTACAGTCCAAAACATCAATTTTCTGATGAACAATGATTACCCGTGACCTGTTGAACTTTCTCCAGATGGTCAGAAATTGTAATTTTTTAATGTTTAATTTTTTGACTGTAAATGGCTATTGCAAGTGAATAATCAATTTTGGAACTAAAATAAGTGTGTTTAGAGTCATTTTAATGCCTGAAATTGGTCGAAATAGAAGCTTCTGAGTGGGAGAAAATGTCTGTAAAAATGGCAATTTTGGTCACATTGAGGCTTTAAAAAGTAGTTATTCAACATGAGGCGCAATCCAAATGACATTTTGAATCAATTTTTCTACAGTCCAAAAAATCAATTTTCTGATGAAAAACGATGACCCGTGACCTGTCAAACGTTCTTCAGATGGTCAAAAATGGTAATTTTTTAATTTTTCATTTTTTGACTGTAAATGACTATTGCATGTGAATTATCACTTTTGGAAATAAAATACGTGTGTTTAGAGTCATTTTAATGCCCGAAATTGGTGGAAATAGAAGCTTCTGAGTGGGAGAAAAGTCTATAAAAATGGCAATTTTGGTCACATTGAGGCTTTAAAAAGTAGTTATTCAATATGAGGCGCAATCCAAATGACATTTTGAATCAATTTTTCTACAGTCCAAAAAATCACGTTTCAGATGAAAAATGATGACCCGTGACCTGTTGAACTTTCTCCAGATGGTCAGAAATGGTAATTTTTTTAATGTTTAATTTTTTGACTGTAAATGGCTATTGCAAGTGAATTATCACTTTTGGAACTAAAAAAAGTGTGTTTAGAGTCATTTTAATGCCTGAAATTGGTCGAAATAGAAGCTTCTGAGAAGGAGAAAAAGTCTGTAAAAATGGCCATTTTTGTCACATTGAGGCTTTAAAAAGTAGTTATTCAACATGAGGCACAATCCAAATGACATTTTGAATCAATTTTTCTACAGTCCAAAACATCAATTTTCTGATGAACAATGATTACCCGTGACCTGTTGAACTTTCTCCAGATGGTCAGAAATTGTAATTTTTTAATGTTTAATTTTTTGACTGTAAATGGCTATTGCAAGTGAATTATCAATTTTGGAACTAAAATACGTGTGTTTAGAGTCATTTTAATGCCCGAAATTGGTGGAAATAGAAGCTTCTGAGTGGGAGAAAAGTCTATAAAAATGGCAATTTTGGTCACATTGAGGCTTTAAAAAGTAGTTATTCAATATGAGGCGCAATCCAAATGACATTTTGAATCAATTTTTCTACAGTCCAAAAAATCAATTTTCTGATGAAAAATGATGACCCGTGACCTGTTGAACTTTCTCCAGATGGTCAGAAATGGTAATTTTTTTAATGTTTAATTTTTTGACTGTAAATGGCTATTGCAAGTGAATTATCACTTTTGGAACTAAAATAAGTGTGTTTAGAGTCATTTTAATGCCTGAAATTGGTCGAAATAGAAGCTTCTGAGAAGGAGAAAAAGTCTGTAAAAATGGCAATTTTTGTCACATTGAGGCTTTAAAAAGTTGTTATTCAACATGAGGCACAATCCAAATGACATTTTGAATCAATTTTTCTACAGTCCAAAACATCAATTTTCTGATGAACAATGATTACCCGTGACCTGTTGAACTTTCTCCAGATGGTCAGAAATTGTAATTTTTTAATGTTTAATTTTTTGACTGTAAATGGCTATTGCAAGTGAATAATCAATTTTGGAACTAAAATAAGTGTATTTAGAGTCATTTTAATGCCTGAAATTGGTCGAAATAGAAGCTTCTGAGTGGGAGAAAATGTCTGTAAAAATGGCAATTTTGGTCACATTGAGGCTTTAAAAAGTAGTTATTCAACATGAGGCGCAATCCAAATGACATTTTGAATCAATTTTTCTACAGTCCAAAAAACCAATTTTCTGATGAAAAACGATGACCCGTGACCAGTTAAACTTTCTCCAGATGGTCTGAAATGGTAATTTTTTAACGTATAATTTTTCGACTGTAAATGACAATTGCATGTGAATTATCACTTTTGGAACTAAAATACGTGTGTTTTGAGTCATTTTAATGCCTGAAATTGGTCGAAATAAAGCTTCTGAGAAGGAGAAAAAGTCTGTAAAAATGGCAATTTTCGTCACATTGAGGCTTTAAAAAGTAGCTATTCAACATGAGGCACAATCCAAATGACATTTTGAATCAATTTTTCTACAGTCCAAAAAACCAATTTTCTGATGAAAAACGATGACCCGTGACCAGTTAAACTTTCTCCAGATGGTCTGAAATGGTAATTTTTTAACGTATAATTTTTCGACTGTAAATGACAATTGCATGTGAATTATCACTTTTGGAACTAAAATAAGTGTGTTTTGAGTCATTTTAATGCCTGAAATTGGTCGAAATAGAAGCTTCGGAGAAGGAGAAAAAGTCTGTAAAAATGGCAATTTTCTTCATATTGAGGCTTTAAAAAGTAGTTATTCAAGATGAGGAACAATCCAAATGACATTTTGAATCAATTTTTCTACAGTCCAAAAAATCAATTTTCTGATGAAAAACGATGACCCGTGACCAGTTAAACTTTCTCCAGATGGTCTGAAATGGTAATTTTTTAACGTATAATTTTTCGACTGTAAATGACAATTGCATGTGAATTATCACTTTTGGAACTAAAATACGTGTGTTTTGAGTCATTTTAATGCCTGAAATTGGTCGAAATAGAAGCTTCTGAGTGGGAGAAAATGTCTGTAAAAATGGCAATTTTGGTCACATTGAGGCTTTAAAAAGTAGTTATTCAACATGAGGCACAATCCAAATGACATTTTGAATCAATTTTTCTACAGTCCAAAACATCAATTTTCTGATGAACAATGATTACCCGTGACCTGTTGAACTTTCTCCAGATGGTCAGAAATTGTAATTTTTTAATGTTTAATTTTTTGACTGTAAATGGCTATTGCAAGTGAATTATCAATTTTGGAACTAAAATAAGTGTATTTAGAGTCATTTTAATGCCTGAAATTGGTCGAAATAGAAGCTTCTGAGTGGGAGAAAATGTCTGTAAAAATGGCAATTTTGGTCACATTGAGGCTTTAAAAAGTAGTTATTCAACATGAGGCGCAATCCAAATGACATTTTAAATCAATTTTTCAACAGTCCAAAAAATCAATTTTCTGATGAAAAACGATGACCCGTGACCAGTTAAACTTTCTCCAGATGGTCTGAAATGGTAATTTTTTAATGTTTAATTTTTTGACTGTAAATGACAATTGCATGTGAATTATCACTTTTGGAACTAAAATAAGTGTGTTTTGAGTAATTTTAATGCCTGAAATTGGTCGAAATAGAAGCTTCTGAGACGGAGAAAAAGTCTGTAAAAATGGCAATTTTTGTCACATTGAGGCTTTAAAAAGTAGTTATTCAACATGAGGCACAATCCAAATTACATTTTGAATGAATTTTTCTACAGTCCAAAAAATCAATTTTCTGATGAAAAACGATGACACGTGACCTGTTGTACTTTCTCCAGATGGTCAGAAATTTAAATTTTTTTATTTTTAATTTTTTGACTGTAAATGACTATTGCATGTGAATTATCACTTTTGGAACTAAAATAAGTGTGTTTAGAGTCATTTTAGTGCCTGAAATTGGTCGAAATAGAAGCTTCTGAGTAGGAGAAAAAGTCTATAAAAATAGCAATTTTGGTCACATTGAGGCTTTAAAAAGTAGTTATTCAAAAGAAGGCACAATCCAAATGACATTTTGAATCAATTTTTCTACAGTCCCAAAAATCCATTTTCTGATGAAAAACAATGACCCGTGACCTGTTGACTTTCTCCAGATGGTCAGAAATGTTAATTTTTTAATTTTTCATTTTTTGACTGTAAATGACAATTGCATGTGAATTATCACTTTTGGAACTAAAATAAGTGTGTTTTGAGTCATTTTAATGCCTGAAATTGGTCGAAATAGAAGCTTCTGAGAAGGAGAAAAAGTCTGTAAAAATGGCAATTTTTGTCACATTGAGGCTTTAAAAAGTAGTTATTCAACATGAGGCACAATCCAAATGACAATTTGAATCAATTTTTCTACAGTCCAAAAAATCAATTTTCTGATGAAAAACGATGACCCGTGACCAGTTAAACTTTCTCCAGATGGTCTGAAATCGTAATTTTTTAACGTTTAATTTTTTGACTGTAGATGACAATTGCATGTGAATTATCACTTTTGGAACTAAAATAAGGGTGTTTTGAGTCATTTTAATGCCTGAAATTGGTCGAAATAGAAGCTTCTGAGAAGGAGAAAAAGTCTGTAAAAATGGCAATTTTTGTCACATTGAGGCTTTAAAAAGTAGTTATTCAACATGAGGCACAATCCAAATGACATTTTGAATCAATTTTTCTACAGTCCAAAAAATCAATTTTCTGATGAAAAACGATGACCCGTGACCTGTCAAACGTTCTTCAGATGGTCAAAAATGGTAATTTTTTAATTTTTCATTTTTTGACTGTAAATGACTATTGCATGTGAATTATCACTTTTGGAAATAAAATACGTGTGTTTAGAGTCATTTTAATGCCCGAAATTGGTGGAAATAGAAGCTTCTGAGTGGGAGAAAAGTCTATAAAAATGGCAATTTTGGTCACATTGAGGCTTTAAAAAGTAGTTATTCAATATGAGGCGCAATCCAAATGACATTTTGAATCAATTTTTCTACAGTCCAAAAAATCAATTTTCTGATGAAAAATGATGACCCGTGACCTGTTGAACTTTCTCCAGATGGTCAGAAATGGTAATTTTTTTAATGTTTAATTTTTTGACTGTAAATGGCTATTGCAAGTGAATTATCACTTTTGGAACTAAAATAAGTGTGTTTAGAGTCATTTTAATGCCTGAAATTGGTCGAAATAGAAGCTTCTGAGAAGGAGAAAAAGTCTGTAAAAATGGCAATTTTTGTCACATTGAGGCTTTAAAAAGTTGTTATTCAACATGAGGCACAATCCAAATGACATTTTGAATCAATTTTTCTACAGTCCAAAACATCAATTTTCTGATGAACAATGATTACCCGTGACCTGTTGAACTTTCTCCAGATGGTCAGAAATTGTAATTTTTTAATGTTTAATTTTTTGACTGTAAATGGCTATTGCAAGTGAATAATCAATTTTGGAACTAAAATAAGTGTATTTAGAGTCATTTTAATGCCTGAAATTGGTCGAAATAGAAGCTTCTGAGTGGGAGAAAATGTCTGTAAAAATGGCAATTTTGGTCACATTGAGGCTTTAAAAAGTAGTTATTCAACATGAGGCGCAATCCAAATGACATTTTGAATCAATTTTTCTACAGTCCAAAAAATCAATTTTCTGATGAAAAATGATGACCCGTGACCTGTTGAACTTTCTCCAGATGGTCAGAAATGGTAATTTTTTTAATGTTTAATTTTTTGACTGTAAATGGCTATTGCAAGTGAATTATCACTTTTGGAACTAAAATAAGTGTGTTTAGAGTCATTTTAATGCCTGAAATTGGTCGAAATAGAAGCTTCTGAGAAGGAGAAAAAGTCTGTAAAAATGGCAATTTTTGTCACATTGAGGCTTTAAAAAGTTGTTATTCAACATGAGGCACAATCCAAATGACATTTTGAATCAATTTTTCTACAGTCCAAAACATCAATTTTCTGATGAACAATGATTACCCGTGACCTGTTGAACTTTCTCCAGATGGTCAGAAATTGTAATTTTTTAATGTTTAATTTTTTGACTGTAAATGGCTATTGCAAGTGAATAATCAATTTTGGAACTAAAATAAGTGTATTTAGAGTCATTTTAATGCCTGAAATTGGTCGAAATAGAAGCTTCTGAGTGGGAGAAAATGTCTGTAAAAATGGCAATTTTGGTCACATTGAGGCTTTAAAAAGTAGTTATTCAACATGAGGCGCAATCCAAATGACATTTTGAATCAATTTTTCTACAGTCCAAAAAATCAATTTTCTGATGAAAAACGATGACCCGTGACCTGTCAAACGTTCTTCAGATGGTCAAAAATGGTAATTTTTTAATTTTTCATTTTTTGACTGTAAATGACTATTGCATGTGAATTATCACTTTTGGAAATAAAATACGTGTGTTTAGAGTCATTTTAATGCCCGAAATTGGTGGAAATAGAAGCTTCTGAGTGGGAGAAAAGTCTATAAAAATGGCAATTTTGGTCACATTGAGGCTTTAAAAAGTAGTTATTCAATATGAGGCGCAATCCAAATGACATTTTGAATCAATTTTTCTACAGTCCAAAAAATCACGTTTCAGATGAAAAATGATGACCCGTGACCTGTTGAACTTTCTCCAGATGGTCAGAAATGGTAATTTTTTTAATGTTTAATTTTTTGACTGTAAATGGCTATTGCAAGTGAATTATCACTTTTGGAACTAAAAAAAGTGTGTTTAGAGTCATTTTAATGCCTGAAATTGGTCGAAATAGAAGCTTCTGAGAAGGAGAAAAAGTCTGTAAAAATGGCAATTTTTGTCACATTGAGGCTTTAAAAAGTAGTTATTCAACATGAGGCACAATCCAAATGACATTTTGAATCAATTTTTCTACAGTCCAAAACATCAATTTTCTGATGAACAATGATTACCCGTGACCTGTTGAACTTTCTCCAGATGGTCAGAAATTGTAATTTTTTAATGTTTAATTTTTTGACTGTAAATGGCTATTGCAAGTGAATTATCAATTTTGGAACTAAAATACGTGTGTTTAGAGTCATTTTAATGCCCGAAATTGGTGGAAATAGAAGCTTCTGAGTGGGAGAAAAGTCTATAAAAATGGCAATTTTGGTCACATTGAGGCTTTAAAAAGTAGTTATTCAATATGAGGCGCAATCCAAATGACATTTTGAATCAATTTTTCTACAGTCCAAAAAATCAATTTTCTGATGAAAAATGATGACCCGTGACCTGTTGAACTTTCTCCAGATGGTCAGAAATGGTAATTTTTTTAATGTTTAATTTTTTGACTGTAAATGGCTATTGCAAGTGAATTATCACTTTTGGAACTAAAATAAGTGTGTTTAGAGTCATTTTAATGCCTGAAATTGGTCGAAATAGAAGCTTCTGAGAAGGAGAAAAAGTCTGTAAAAATGGCAATTTTTGTCACATTGAGGCTTTAAAAAGTTGTTATTCAACATGAGGCACAATCCAAATGACATTTTGAATCAATTTTTCTACAGTCCAAAACATCAATTTTCTGATGAACAATGATTACCCGTGACCTGTTGAACTTTCTCCAGATGGTCAGAAATTGTAATTTTTTAATGTTTAATTTTTTGACTGTAAATGGCTATTGCAAGTGAATAATCAATTTTGGAACTAAAATAAGTGTATTTAGAGTCATTTTAATGCCTGAAATTGGTCGAAATAGAAGCTTCTGAGTGGGAGAAAATGTCTGTAAAAATGGCAATTTTGGTCACATTGAGGCTTTAAAAAGTAGTTATTCAACATGAGGCGCAATCCAAATGACATTTTGAATCAATTTTTCTACAGTCCAAAAAACCAATTTTCTGATGAAAAACGATGACCCGTGACCAGTTAAACTTTCTCCAGATGGTCTGAAATGGTAATTTTTTAACGTATAATTTTTCGACTGTAAATGACAGTTGCATGTGAATTATCACTTTTGGAACTAAAATACGTGTGTTTTGAGTCATTTTAATGCCTGAAATTTGTCGAAATAAAGCTTCTGAGAAGGAGAAAAAGTCTGTAAAAATGGCAATTTTCGTCACATTGAGGCTTTAAAAAGTAGTTATTCAACATGAGGCACAATCCAAATGACATTTTGAATCAATTTTTCTACAGTCCAAAAAACCAATTTTCTGATGAAAAACGATGACCCGTGACCAGTTAAACTTTCTCCAGATGGTCTGAAATGGTAATTTTTTAACGTATAATTTTTCGACTGTAAATGACAATTGCATGTGAATTATCACTTTTGGAACTAAAATAAGTGTGTTTTGAGTCATTTTAATGCCTGAAATTGGTCGAAATAGAAGCTTCGGAGAAGGAGAAAAAGTCTGTAAAAATGGCAATTTTCTTCATATTGAGGCTTTAAAAAGTAGTTATTCAAGATGAGGAACAATCCAAATGACATTTTGAATCAATTTTTCTACAGTCCAAAAAATCTATTTTCTGATGAAAAACGATGACCCGTGACCAGTTAAACTTTCTCCAGATGGTCTGAAATGGTAATTTTTTAACGTATAATTTTTCGACTGTAAATGACAATTGCATGTGAATTATCACTTTTGGAACTAAAATACGTGTGTTTTGAGTCATTTTAATGCCTGAAATTGGTCGAAATAAAGCTTCTGAGAAGGAGAAAAAGTCTGTAAAAATGGCAATTTTTGTCACATTGAGGCTTTAAAAAGTAGTTATTCAACATGAGGCACAATCCAAATGACATTTTGAATCAATTTTTCTACAGTCCAAAACATCAATTTTCTGATGAACAATGATTACCCGTGACCTGTTGAACTTTCTCCAGATGGTCAGAAATTGTAATTTTTTAATGTTTAATTTTTTGACTGTAAATGGCTATTGCAAGTGAATTATCAATTTTGGAACTAAAATAAGTGTATTTAGAGTCATTTTAATGCCTGAAATTGGTCGAAATAGAAGCTTCTGAGTGGGAGAAAATGTCTGTAAAAATGGCAATTTTGGTCACATTGAGGCTTTAAAAAGTAGTTATTCAACATGAGGCGCAATCCAAATGACATTTTAAATCAATTTTTCAACAGTCCAAAAAATCAATTTTCTGATGAAAAACGATGACCCGTGACCAGTTAAACTTTCTCCAGATGGTCTGAAATGGTAATTTTTTAATGTTTAATTTTTTGACTGTAAATGACAATTGCATGTGAATTATCACTTTTGGAACTAAAATAAGTGTGTTTTGAGTAATTTTAATGCCTGAAATTGGTCGAAATAGAAGCTTCTGAGACGGAGAAAAAGTCTGTAAAAATGGCAATTTTTGTCACATTGAGGCTTTAAAAAGTAGTTATTCAACATGAGGCACAATCCAAATTACATTTTGAATGAATTTTTCTACAGTCCAAAAAATCAATTTTCTGATGAAAAACGATGACCCGTGACCTGTTGTACTTTCTCCAGATGGTCAGAAATTTAAATTTTTTTATTTTTAATTTTTTGACTGTAAATGACTATTGCATGTGAATTATCACTTTTGGAACTAAAATAAGTGTGTTTAGAGTCATTTTAGTGCCTGAAATTGGTCGAAATAGAAGCTTCTGAGTAGGAGAAAAAGTCTATAAAAATGGCAATTTTGGTCACATTGAGGCTTTAAAAAGTAGTTATTCAAAAGGAGGCACAATCCAAATGACATTTTGAATCAATTTTTCTACAGTCCAAAAAACCAATTTTCTGATGAAAAACGATGACCCGTGACCAGTTAAACTTTCTCCAGATGGTCTGAAATGGTAATTTTTTAACGTATAATTTTTCGACTGTAAATGACAATTGCATGTGAATTATCACTTTTGGAACTAAAATACGTGTGTTTTGAGTCATTTTAATGCCTGAAATTGGTCGAAATAAAGCTTCTGAGAAGGAGAAAAAGTCTGTAAAAATGGCAATTTTCGTCACATTGAGGCTTTAAAAAGTAGTTATTCAACATGAGGCACAATCCAAATGACATTTTGAATCAATTTTTCTACAGTCCAAAAAACCAATTTTCTGATGAAAAACGATGACCCGTGACCAGTTAAACTTTCTCCAGATGGTCTGAAATGGTAATTTTTTAACGTATAATTTTTCGACTGTAAATGACAATTGCATGTGAATTATCACTTTTGGAACTAAAATAAGTGTGTTTTGAGTCATTTTAATGCCTGAAATTGGTCGAAATAGAAGCTTCGGAGAAGGAGAAAAAGTCTGTAAAAATGGCAATTTTCTTCATATTGAGGCTTTAAAAAGTAGTTATTCAAGATGAGGAACAATCCAAATGACATTTTGAATCAATTTTTCTACAGTCCAAAAAATCAATTTTCTGATGAAAAACGATGACCCGTGACCAGTTAAACTTTCTCCAGATGGTCTGAAATGGTAATTTTTTAACGTATAATTTTTCGACTGTAAATGACAATTGCATGTGAATTATCACTTTTGGAACTAAAATACGTGTGTTTTGAGTCATTTTAATGCCTGAAATTGGTCGAAATAAAGCTTCTGAGAAGGAGAAAAAGTCTGTAAAAATGGCAATTTTCGTCACATTGAGGCTTTAAAAAGTAGTTATTCAACATGAGGCACAATCCAAATGACATTTTGAATCAATTTTTCTACAGTCCAAAAAACCAATTTTCTGATGAAAAACGATGACCCGTGACCAGTTAAACTTTCTCCAGATGGTCTGAAATGGTAATTTTTTAACGTATAATTTTTCGACTGTAAATGACAATTGCATGTGAATTATCACTTTTGGAACTAAAATACGTGTGTTTTGAGTCATTTTAATGCCTGAAATTGGTCGAAATAAAGCTTCTGAGAAGGAGAAAAAGTCTGTAAAAATGGCAATTTTCGTCACATTGAGGCTTTAAAAAGTAGTTATTCAACATGAGGCACAATCCAAATGACATTTTGAATCAATTTTTCTACAGTCCAAAAAACCAATTTTCTGATGAAAAACGATGACCCGTGACCAGTTAAACTTTCTCCAGATGGTCTGAAATGGTAATTTTTTAACGTATAATTTTTCGACTGTAAATGACAATTGCATGTGAATTATCACTTTTGGAACTAAAATAAGTGTGTTTTGAGTCATTTTAATGCCTGAAATTGGTCGAAATAGAAGCTTCTGAGAAGGAGAAAAAGTCTGTAAAAATGGCAATTTCCTTCATATTGAGGCTTTAAAAAGTAGTTATTCAAGATGAGGAACAATCCAAATGACATTTTGAATCAATTTTTCTACAGTCCAAAAAATCAATTTTCTGATGAAAAACGATGACCCGTGACCAGTTAAACTTTCTCCAGATGGTCTGAAATGGTAATTTTTTAACGTTTAATTTTTTGTCTGTAAATGACAATTGCATTTGAATTATCACTTTTGGAACTAAAATAAGTGTGTTTTGAGTCATTTTAATGCCTGAAATTGGTCGAAATAGAAGCTTCTGAGAAGGAGAAAAAGTCTGTAAAAATGGCAATTTTGGTCACATTGAGGCTTTAAAAAGTAGTTATTCTACATGAGGCACAATCCAAATGACATTTTGAATCAATTTTTCTACAGTCCAAAACATCAATTTTCTGATGAACAATGATTACCCGTGACCTGTTGAACTTTCTCCAGATGGTCAGAAATTGTAATTTTTTAATGTTAAATTTTTTGACTGTAAATGGCTATTGCAAGTGAATTATCACTTTTGGAACTAAAATAAGTGTGTTTTGAGTCATTTTAATGCCTGAAATTGGTCGAAATAGAAGCTTCGGAGAAGGAGAAAAAGTCTGTAAAAATGGCAATTTTCGTCACATTGAGGCTTTAAAAAGTAGTTATTCAACATGAGGCACAATCCAAATGACATTTTGAATCAATTTTTCTACAGTCCAAAAAAAACATTTTCTGATGAAAAACGATGACCTGTGACCAGTTAAACTTTCTCCAGATGGTCTGAAATGGTAATTTTTTAACGTATAATTTTTCGACTGTAAATGACAATTGCATGTGAATTATCACTTTTGGAACTAAAATAAGTGTGTTTTGAGTCATTTTAATGCCTGAAATTGGTCGAAATAGAAGCTTCTGAGAAGGAGAAAAAGTCTGTAAAAATGGCAATTTTCGTCACATTGAGGCTTTAAAAAGTAGTTATTCAACATGAGGCACAATCCAAATGACATTTTGAATCAATTTTTCTACAGTCCAAAAAACCAATTTTCTGAAGAAAAACGATGACCCGTGACCAGTTAAACTTTCTCCAGATGGTCTGAAATGGTAATTTTTTAACGTATAATTTTTCGACTGTAAATGACAATTGCATGTGAATTATCACTTTTGGAACTAAAATAAGTGTGTTTTGAGTCATTTTAATGCCTGAAATTGGTCGAAATAGAAGCTTCGGAGAAGGAGAAAAAGTCTGTAAAAATGGCAATTTTCTTCATATTGAGGCTTTAAAAAGTAGTTATTCAAGATGAGGAACAATCCAAATGACATTTTGAATCAATTTTTCTACAGTCCAAAAAATCAATTTTCTGATGAAAAACGATGACCCGTGACCAGTTAAACTTTCTCCAGATGGTCTGAAATGGTAATTTTTTAACGTATAATTTTTCGACTGTAAATGACAATTGCATGTGAATTATCACTTTTGGAACTAAAATAGGTGTGTTTTGAGTCATTTTAATGCCTGAAATTGGTCGAAATAAAGCTTCTGAGAAGGAGAAAAAGTCTGTAAAAATGGCAATTTTCGTCACATTGAGGTTTTAAAAAGTAGTTATTCAACATGAGGCACAATCCAAATGACATTTTGAATCAATTTTTCTACAGTCCAAAAAACCAATTTTCTGATGAAAAACGATGACCCGTGACCAGTTAAACTTTCTCCAGATGGTCTGAAATGGTAATTTTTTAACGTATAATTTTTTGACTGTAAATGACAATTGCATGTGAATTATCACTTTTGGAACTAAAATAAGTGTGTTTTGAGTCATTTTAATGCCTGAAATTGGTCGAAATAGAAGCTTCTGAGAAGGAGAAAAAGTCTGTAAAAATGGCAATTTTCTTCATATTGAGGCTTTAAAAAGTAGTTATTCAAGATGAGGAACAATCCAAATGACATTTTGAATCAATTTTTCTACAGTCCAAAAAATCAATTTTCTGATGAAAAACGATGACCCGTGACCAGTTAAACTTTCTCCAGATGGTCTGAAATGGTAATTTTTTAACGTTTAATTTTTTGTCTGTAAATGACAATTGCATTTGAATTATCACTTTTGGAACTAAAATAAGGGTGTTTTGAGTCATTTTAATGCCTGAAATTGGTCGAAATAGAAGCTTCTGAGAAGGAGAAAAAGTCTGTAAAAATGGCAATTTTGGTCACATTGAGGCTTTAAAAAGTAGTTATTCAACATGAGGCACAATCCAAATGACATTTTGAATCAATTTTTCTACAGTCCAAAAAATCAATTTTCTGATGAAAAACGATGACCCGTGACCTGTTGTACTTTCTCCAGATGGTCAGAAATTTTAATTTTTTTATTTTTAATTTTTTGACTGTAAATGACTATTGCATGTGAATTATCACTTTTGGAACTAAAATAAGTGTGTTTAGAGTCATTTTAGTGCCTGAAATAGGTCGAAATAGAAGCTTCTGAGTAGGAGAAAAAGTCTATAAAAATGGCAATTTCGGTCACGTTGAGGCTTTAAAAAGTAGTTATTCAACATGAGGCATAATCCAAATGACATTTTGAATACATTTTTCTACAGTCCCAAAAATCCATTTTCTGATGAAAAACAATGACCCGTGACCTGTTGACTTTCTCCAGATGGTCAGAAATGTTAATTTTTTCATTTTTCATTTTTTGACTGTAAATGACAATTGCATGTGAATTATCACTTTTGGAACTAAAATAAGTGTGTTTTGAGTCATTTTAATGCCTGAAATTGTTGGAAATAGAAGCTTCTGATACGGAGAAAAAGTCTGTAAAAATGGCAATTTTCGTCACATTAAGGCTTTAAAAAGTAGTTATTCAACATGAGGCACAATCCACATGACATTTTAAATCAATTTTTCTACAGTCCAAAAAATCAATTTTCTGATGAAAAACGATGACCCGTGACCTGTCAAACGTTCTTCAGATGGTCAAAAATGGTAATTTTTTAATTTTTCATTTTTTGACTGTAAATGACTATTGCATGTGAATTATCACTTTTGGAAATAAAATACGTGTGTTTAGAGTCATTTTAATGCCCGAAATTGGTGGAAATAGAAGCTTCTGAGTGGGAGAAAAGTCTATAAAAATGGCAATTTTGGTCACATTGAGGCTTTAAAAAGTAGTTATTCAATATGAGGCGCAATCCAAATGACATTTTGAATCAATTTTTCTACAGTCCAAAACATCAATTTTCTGATGAAAAATGATGACCCGTGACCTGTTGTACTTACTCCAGATGGTCAGAAATTTTAATTTTTTTATTTTTATTTTTTTGACTGTAAATGACTATTGCATGTGAATTATCACTTTTGGAACTAAAATAAGTGTGTTTTGAGTCATTTTAATGCCCGAAACTGGTCGAAATAGAAGCTTCTGAGAAGGAGAAAAAGTCTGTAAAAATGGCAATTTTCGTCACATTGAGGCTTTAAAAAGTAGTTATTCAACATGAGGCACAATCCAAATGACATTTTGAATCAATTTTTCTACAGTCCAAAAAATCAATTTTCTGATGAAAAACCTGTTGTACTTTCTCCAGATGGTCAGAAATTTAAATTTTTTAATTTTTAATTTTTTGACTGTAAATGACTATTGCATGTGAATTATCACTTTTGGAACTAAAATAAGTGTGTTTAGAGTCATTTTAGTGCCTGAAATACGTCGAAATAGAAGCTTCTGAGTAGGAGAAAAAGTCTATAAAAATGGCAATTTCGATCACGTTGAGGCTTTAAAAAGTAGTTATTCAACATGAGGCATAATCCAAATGACATTTTGAATAAATTTTTCTACAGTCCCAAAAATCCATTTTCTGATGAAAAACAATGACCTTGACCTGTTGACTTTCTCCAGATGGTCAGAAATGTTAATTTTTTAATTTTTCATTTTTTGACTGTAAATGACAATTGCATGTGAATTATCACTTTTGGAACTAAAATAAGTGTGTTTTGAGTCATTTTAATGCCTGAAATTGGTCGAAATAGAAGCTTCTGAGATGGAGAAAAAGTCTGTAAAAATGGCAATTTTCGTCACATTAAGGCTTTAAAAAGTAGTTATTGAATATGAGGCACAATCCAAAAGACATTTTGAATCAATTTTTCTACAGTCCAAAAAATCAATTTTCTGATGAAAAACGATGACCCGTGACCAGTTAAACTTTCTCCAGATGGTCTGAAATCGTAATTTTTTAACATTTAATTTTTTGACTGTAGATGACAATTGCATGTGAATTATCACTTTTGGAACTAAAATAAGTGTGTTTTGAGTCATTTTATTGCCTGAAATTGGTCGAAATAGAAGCTTCTGAGAAGGAGAAAAAGTCTGTAAAAATGGCAATTTTTGTCACATTGAGGCTTTAAAAAGTAGTTATTCAACATGAGGCACAATCCAAATGACATTTTGAATCAATTTTTCTACAGTCCAAAAAATCAATTTTCTGATGAAAAACGATGACCCGTGACCAGTCAAACTTTCTCCAGATGGTCAGAAATGGTAATTTTTAAATGTTTAATTTTATGACTGTAAATGACTATTGCATGTGAATTATCACTTTTGGAACTAAAATAGGTGTGTTTAGAGTCATTTTAATGCCTGAAATTGGTCGAAATAGAAGCTTCTGAGTAGGAGAAAAGTCTATAAAAATGGCAATTTTGGTCACCTTGAGGCGTTAAAAAGTAGTTATTCAACATGAGGCACAATCCAAATGACATTTTGAATCAATTTTTCTACAGTCCAAAAAATCAATTTTCTGATGAAAAACGATGACCCGTGACCAGTTAAACTTTCTCCAGATGGTCTGAAATGGTAATTTTTTAACGTTTAATTTTTTGACTGTAAATGACAATTGCATGTGAATTATCACTTTTGGAACTAAAATACGTGTGTTTTGAGTCATTTTAATGCCTGAAATTGGTCGAAATAAAGCTTCTGAGAAGGAGAAAAAGTCTGTAAAAATGGCAATTTTCGTCACATTGAGGCTTTAAAAAGTAGTTATTCAACATGAGGCACAATCCAAATGACATTTTGAATCAATTTTTCTACAGTCCAAAACATCAATTTTCTGATGAAAAATGATTACCCGTGACCTGTTGAACTTTCTCCAGATGGTCAGAAATGGTAATTTTTTAATGTTTAATTTTTTGACTGTAAATGGCTATTGCAAGTGAATTATCAATTTTGGAACTAAAATAAGTGTATTTAGAGTCATTTTAATACCTGAAATTGGTCGAAATAGAAGCTTCTGAGAAGGAGAAAAAGTCTGTAAAAATGGCAATTTTGGTCACATTGAGGCTTTAAAAAGTAGTTATTCAACATGAGGCACAATCCAAATGACATTTTAAATCAATTTTTCTACAGTCCAAAAAATCAATTTTCTGATGAAAAACGATGACCCGTGACCAGTCAAACTTTCTCCAGATGGTCAGAAATGGTAATTTTTAAATGTTTAATTTTATGACTGTAAATGACTATTGCATGTGAATTATCACTTTTGGAACTAAAATAGGTGTGTTTAGAGTCATTTTAATGCCTGAAATTGGTCGAAATAGAAGCTTCTGAGTAGGAGAAAAGTCTATAAAAATGGCAATTTTGGTCACCTTGAGGCGTTAAAAAGTAGTTATTCAACATGAGGCACAATCCAAATGACATTTTGAATCAATTTTTCTACAGTCCAAAAAATCAATTTTCTGATGAAAAACGATGACCCGTGACCAGTTAAACTTTCTCCAGATGGTCTGAAATGGTAATTTTTTAACGTTTAAGTTTTTGACTGTAAATGACAATTGCATGTGAATTATCACTTTTGGAACTAAAATACGTGTGTTTTGAGTCATTTTAATGCCTGAAATTGGTCGAAATAAAGCTTCTGAGAAGGAGAAAAAGTCTGTAAAAATGGCAATTTTCGTCACATTGAGGCTTTAAAAAGTAGTTATTCAACATGAGGCACAATCCAAATGACATTTTGAATCAATTTTTCTACAGTCCCAAAAATCAATTTTCTGATGAAAAATGATGACCCGTGACCTGTTGTACTTTCTCCAGATGGTCAGAAATTTTAATTTTTTTATTTTAAATTTTTTGACTGTAAATGACTATTGCATGTGAATTATCACTTTTGGAACTAAAATAAGTGTGTTTAGAGTCATTTTTGTGCCTGAAATAGGTTGAAATAGAAGCTTCTGAGTAGGAGAAAAAGTCTATAAAAATGGCAATTTCGGTCACGTTGAGGCTTTAAAAAGTAGTTATTCAACATGAGGCACAATCCAAATGACATTTTGAATACATTTTTCTACAGTCCCAAAAATCCATTTTCTGATGAAAAACAATGACCCGTGACCTGTTGACTTTCTCCAGATGGTCAGAAATGTTAATTTTTTAATTTTTCATTTTTTGACTGTAAATGACAATTGCATGTGAATTATCACTTTTGGAACTAAAATAAGTGTGTTTTGAGTCATTTTAATGCCTGAAATTGGTCGAAATAGAAGCTTCTGAGAAGGAGAAAAAGTCTGTAAAAATGGCAATTTTTGTCACATTGAGGCTTTAAAAAGTAGTTATTCAACATGAGGCACAATCCAAATGACAATTTGAATCAATTTTTCTACAGTCCAAAAAATCAATTTTCTGATGAAAAACGATGACCCGTGACCAGTTAAACTTTCTCCAGATGGTCTGAAATCGTAATTTTTTAACGTTTAATTTTTTGACTGTAGATGACAATTGCATGTGAATTATCACTTTTGGAACTAAAATAAGTGTGTTTTGAGTCATTTTAATGCCTGAAATTGGTCGAAATAGAAGCTTCTGAGATGGAGAAAAAGTCTGTAAAAATGGCAATTTTCGTCACATTAAGGCTTTAAAAAGTAGTTATTGAATATGAGGCACAATCCAAAAGACATTTTGAATCAATTTTTCTACAGTCCAAAAAATCAATTTTCTGATGAAAAACGATGACCCGTGACCAGTTAAACTTTCTCCAGATGGTCTGAAATCGTAATTTTTTAACGTTTAATTTTTTGACTGTAGATGACAATTGCATGTGAATTATCACTTTTGGAACTAAAATAAGTGTGTTTTGAGTCATTTTATTGCCTGAAATTGGTCGAAATAGAAGCTTCTGAGAAGGAGAAAAAGTCTGTAAAAATGGCAATTTTTGTCACATTGAGGCTTTAAAAAGTAGTTATTCAACATGAGGCACAATCCAAATGACATTTTGAATCAATTTTTCTACAGTCCAAAAAATCAATTTTCTGATGAAAAACGATGACCCGTGACCAGTCAAACTTTCTCCAGATGGTCAGAAATGGTAATTTTTAAATGTTTAATTTTATGACTGTAAATGACTATTGCATGTGAATTATCACTTTTGGAACTAAAATAGGTGTGTTTAGAGTCATTTTAATGCCTGAAATTGGTCGAAATAGAAGCTTCTGAGTAGGAGAAAAGTCTATAAAAATGGCAATTTTGGTCACCTTGAGGCGTTAAAAAGTAGTTATTCAACATGAGGCACAATCCAAATGACATTTTGAATCAATTTTTCTACAGTCCAAAAAATCAATTTTCTGATGAAAAACGATGACCCGTGACCAGTTAAACTTTCTCCAGATGGTCTGAAATGGTAATTTTTTAACGTTTAATTTTTTGACTGTAAATGACAATTGCATGTGAATTATCACTTTTGGAACTAAAATACGTGTGTTTTGAGTCATTTTAATGCCTGAAATTGGTCGAAATAAAGCTTCTGAGAAGGAGAAAAAGTCTGTAAAAATGGCAATTTTCGTCACATTGAGGCTTTAAAAAGTAGTTATTCAACATGAGGCACAATCCAAATGACATTTTGAATCAATTTTTCTACAGTCCAAAAAATCAATTTTCTGATGAAAAACGATGACCCGTGACCTGTTGTACTTTCTCCAGATGGTCAGAAATTTTAATTTTTTTATTTTAAATTTTTTGACTGTAAATGACTATTGCAAGTGAATTATCACTTTTGGAACTAAAATAAGTGTGTTTAGAGTCATTTTAATGCCTGAAATTGGTCGAAATAGAAGCTTCTGAGAAGGAGAAAAAGTCTGTAAAAATGGCAATTTTTGTCACATTGAGGCTTTAAAAAGTAGTTATTCAACATGAGGCACAATCCAAATGACATTTTGAATCAATTTTTCTACAGTCCAAAACATCAATTTTCTGATGAAAAATGATTACCCGTGACCTGTTGAACTTTCTCCAGATGGTCAGAAATGGTAATTTTTTAATGTTTAATTTTTTGACTGTAAATGGCTATTGCAAGTGAATTATCAATTTTGGAACTAAAATAAGTGTATTTAGAGTCATTTTAATACCTGAAATTGGTCGAAATAGAAGCTTCTGAGAAGGAGAAAAAGTCTGTAAAAATGGCAATTTTGGTCACATTGAGGCTTTAAAAAGTAGTTATTCAACATGAGGCACAATCCAAATGACATTTTAAATCAATTTTTCTACAGTCCAAAAAATCAATTTTCTGATGAAAAACGATGACCCGTGACCAGTCAAACTTTCTCCAGATGGTCAGAAATGGTAATTTTTAAATGTTTAATTTTATGACTGTAAATGACTATTGCATGTGAATTATCACTTTTGGAACTAAAATAGGTGTGTTTAGAGTCATTTTAATGCCTGAAATTGGTCGAAATAGAAGCTTCTGAGTAGGAGAAAAGTCTATAAAAATGGCAATTTTGGTCACCTTGAGGCGTTAAAAAGTAGTTATTCAACATGAGGCACAATCCAAATGACATTTTGAATCAATTTTTCTACAGTCCAATAAATCAATTTTCTGATGAAAAACGATGACCCGTGACCAGTTAAACTTTCTCCAGATGGTCTGAAATGGTAATTTTTTAACGTTTAAGTTTTTGACTGTAAATGACAATTGCATGTGAATTATCACTTTTGGAACTAAAATACGTGTGTTTTGAGTCATTTTAATGCCTGAAATTGGTCGAAATAAAGCTTCTGAGAAGGAGAAAAAGTCTGTAAAAATGGCAATTTTCGTCACATTGAGGCTTTAAAAAGTAGTTATTCAACATGAGGCACAATCCAAATGACATTTTGAATCAATTTTTCTACAGTCCCAAAAATCAATTTTCTGATGAAAAATGATGACCCGTGACCTGTTGTACTTTCTCCAGATGGTCAGAAATTTTAATTTTTTTATTTTAAATTTTTTGACTGTAAATGACTATTGCATGTGAATTATCACTTTTGGAACTAAAATAAGTGTGTTTAGAGTCATTTTTGTGCCTGAAATAGGTTGAAATAGAAGCTTCTGAGTAGGAGAAAAAGTCTATAAAAATGGCAATTTCGGTCACGTTGAGGCTTTAAAAAGTAGTTATTCAACATGAGGCACAATCCAAATGACATTTTGAATAAATTTTTCTACAGTCCCAAAAATCCATTTTCTGATGAAAAACAATGACCCGTGACCTGTTGACTTTCTCCAGATGGTCAGAAATGTTAATTTTTTAATTTTTCATTTTTTGACTGTAAATGACAATTGCATGTGAATTATCACTTTTGGAACTAAAATAAGTGTGTTTTGAGTCATTTTAATGCCTGAAATTGGTCGAAATAGAAGCTTCTGAGAAGGAGAAAAAGTCTGTAAAAATGGCAATTTTTGTCACATTGAGGCTTTAAAAAGTAGTTATTCAACATGAGGCACAATCCAAATGACATTTTGAATCAATTTTTCTACAGTCCAAAAAATCATTTTTCTGATGAAAAACGATGACCCGTGACCTGTCAAACGTTCTTCAGATGGTCAAAAATGGTAATTTTTTAATTTTTCATTTTTTGACTGTAAATGACTATTGCATGTGAATTATCACTTTTGGAAATAAAATACGTGTGTTTAGAGTCATTTTAATGCCCGAAATTGGTGGAAATAGAAGCTTCTGAGTGGGAGAAAAGTCTATAAAAATGGCAATTTTGGTCACATTGAGGCTTTAAAAAGTAGTTATTCAATATGAGGCGCAATCCAAATGACATTTTGAATCAATTTTTCTACAGTCCAAAAAATCAATTTTCTGATGAAAAATGATGACCCGTGACCTGTTGAACTTTCTCCAGATGGTCAGAAATGGTAATTTTTTTAATGTTTAATTTTTTGACTGTAAATGGCTATTGCAAGTGAATTATCACTTTTGGAACTAAAATAAGTGTGTTTAGAGTCATTTTAATGCCTGAAATTGGTCGAAATAGAAGCTTCTGAGAAGGAGAAAAAGTCTGTAAAAATGGCAATTTTTGTCACATTGAGGCTTTAAAAAGTTGTTATTCAACATGAGGCACAATCCAAATGACATTTTGAATCAATTTTTCTACAGTCCAAAACATCAATTTTCTGATGAACAATGATTACCCGTGACCTGTTGAACTTTCTCCAGATGGTCAGAAATTGTAATTTTTTAATGTTTAATTTTTTGACTGTAAATGGCTATTGCAAGTGAATAATCAATTTTGGAACTAAAATAAGTGTATTTAGAGTCATTTTAATGCCTGAAATTGGTCGAAATAGAAGCTTCTGAGTGGGAGAAAATGTCTGTAAAAATGGCAATTTTGGTCACATTGAGGCTTTAAAAAGTAGTTATTCAACATGAGGCGCAATCCAAATGACATTTTGAATCAATTTTTCTACAGTCCAAAAAATCAATTTTCTGATGAAAAACGATGACCCGTGACCTGTCAAACGTTCTTCAGATGGTCAAAAATGGTAATTTTTTAATTTTTCATTTTTTGACTGTAAATGACTATTGCATGTGAATTATCACTTTTGGAAATAAAATACGTGTGTTTAGAGTCATTTTAATGCCCGAAATTGGTGGAAATAGAAGCTTCTGAGTGGGAGAAAAGTCTATAAAAATGGCAATTTTGGTCACATTGAGGCTTTAAAAAGTAGTTATTCAATATGAGGCGCAATCCAAATGACATTTTGAATCAATTTTTCTACAGTCCAAAAAATCACGTTTCTGATGAAAAATGATGACCCGTGACCTGTTGAACTTTCTCCAGATGGTCAGAAATGTTAATTTTTTTAATGTTTAATTTTTTGACTGTAAATGGCTATTGCAAGTGAATTATCACTTTTGGAACTAAAAAAAGTGTGTTTAGAGTCATTTTAATGCCTGAAATTGGTCGAAATAGAAGCTTCTGAGAAGGAGAAAAAGTCTGTAAAAATGGCAATTTTTGTCACATTGAGGCTTTAAAAAGTAGTTATTCAACATGAGGCACAATCCAAATGACATTTTGAATCAATTTTTCTACAGTCCAAAACATCAATTTTCTGATGAACAATGATTACCCGTGACCTGTTGAACTTTCTCCAGATGGTCAGAAATTGTAATTTTTTAATGTTTAATTTTTTGACTGTAAATGGCTATTGCAAGTGAATTATCAATTTTGGAACTAAAATAAGTGTATTTAGAGTCATTTTAATGCCTGAAATTGGTCGAAATAGAAGCTTCTGAGTGGGAGAAAATGTCTGTAAAAATGGCAATTTTGGTCACATTGAGGCTTTAAAAAGTAGTTATTCAACATGAGGCGCAATCCAAATGACATTTTAAATCAATTTTTCAACAGTCCAAAAAATCAATTTTCTGATGAAAAACGATGACCCGTGACCAGTTAAACTTTCTCCAGATGGTCTGAAATGGTAATTTTTTAATGTTTAATTTTTTGACTGTAAATGACAATTGCATGTGAATTATCACTTTTGGAACTAAAATAAGTGTGTTTTGAGTAATTTTAATGCCTGAAATTGGTCGAAATAGAAGCTTCTGAGACGGAGAAAAAGTCTGTAAAAATGGCAATTTTTGTCACATTGAGGCTTTAAAAAGTAGTTATTCAACATGAGGCACAATCCAAATTACATTTTGAATGAATTTTTCTACAGTCCAAAAAATCAATTTTCTGATGAAAAACGATGACCCGTGACCTGTTGTACTTTCTCCAGATGGTCAGAAATTTAAATTTTTTTATTTTTAATTTTTTGACTGTAAATGACTATTGCATGTGAATTATCACTTTTGGAACTAAAATAAGTGTGTTTAGAGTCATTTTAGTGCCTGAAATTGGTCGAAATAGAAGCTTCTGAGTAGGAGAAAAAGTCTATAATAATGGCAATTTTGGTCACATTGAGGCTTTAAAAAGTAGTTATTCAAAAGGAGGCACAATCCAAATGACATTTTGAATCAATTTTTCTACAGTCCAAAAAAACAATTTTCTGATGAAAAACGATGACCCGTGACCAGTTAAACTTTCTCCAGATGGTCTGAAATGGTAATTTTTTAACGTATAATTTTTCGACTGTAAATGACAATTGCATGTGAATTATCACTTTTGGAACTAAAATACGTGTGTTTTGAGTCATTTTAATGCCTGAAATTGGTCGAAATAAAGCTTCTGAGAAGGAGAAAAAGTCTGTAAAAATGGCAATTTTCGTCACATTGAGGCTTTAAAAAGTAGTTATTCAACATGAGGCACAATCCAAATGACATTTTGAATCAATTTTTCTACAGTCCAAAAAACCAATTTTCTGATGAAAAACGATGACCCGTGACCAGTTAAACTTTCTCCAGATGGTCTGAAATGGTAATTTTTTAACGTATAATTTTTCGACTGTAAATGACAATTGCATGTGAATTATCACTTTTGGAACTAAAATAAGTGTGTTTTGAGTCATTTTAATGCCTGAAATTGGTCGAAATAGAAGCTTCGGAGAAGGAGAAAAAGTCTGTAAAAATGGCAATTTTCTTCATATTGAGGCTTTAAAAAGTAGTTATTCAAGATGAGGAACAATCCAAATGACATTTTGAATCAATTTTTCTACAGTCCAAAAAATCAATTTTCTGATGAAAAACGATGACCCGTGACCAGTTAAACTTTCTCCAGATGGTCTGAAATGGTAATTTTTTAACGTATAATTTTTCGACTGTAAATGACAATTGCATGTGAATTATCACTTTTGGAACTAAAATACGTGTGTTTTGAGTCATTTTAATGCCTGAAATTGGTCGAAATAAAGCTTCTGAGAAGGAGAAAAAGTCTGTAAAAATGGCAATTTTTGTCACATTGAGGCTTTAAAAAGTAGTTATTCAACATGAGGCACAATCCAAATGACATTTTGAATCAATTTTTCTACAGTCCAAAACATCAATTTTCTGATGAACAATGATTACCCGTGACCTGTTGAACTTTCTCCAGATGGTCAGAAATTGTAATTTTTTAATGTTTAATTTTTTGACTGTAAATGGCTATTGCAAGTGAATTATCAATTTTGGAACTAAAATAAGTGTATTTAGAGTCATTTTAATGCCTGAAATTGGTCGAAATAGAAGCTTCTGAGTGGGAGAAAATGTCTGTAAAAATGGCAATTTTGGTCACATTGAGGCTTTAAAAAGTAGTTATTCAACATGAGGCGCAATCCAAATGACATTTTAAATCAATTTTTCAACAGTCCAAAAAATCAATTTTCTGATGAAAAACGATGACCCGTGACCAGTTAAACTTTCTCCAGATGGTCTGAAATGGTAATTTTTTAATGTTTAATTTTTTGACTGTAAATGACAATTGCATGTGAATTATCACTTTTGGAACTAAAATAAGTGTGTTTTGAGTAATTTTAATGCCTGAAATTGGTCGAAATAGAAGCTTCTGAGACGGAGAAAAAGTCTGTAAAAATGGCAATTTTTGTCACATTGAGGCTTTAAAAAGTAGTTATTCAACATGAGGCACAATCCAAATTACATTTTGAATGAATTTTTCTACAGTCCAAAAAATCAATTTTCTGATGAAAAACGATGACCCGTGACCTGTTGTACTTTCTCCAGATGGTCAGAAATTTAAATTTTTTTATTTTTAATTTTTTGACTGTAAATGACTATTGCATGTGAATTATCACTTTTGGAACTAAAATAAGTGTGTTGAGAGTCATTTTAGTGCCTGAAATTGGTCGAAATAGAAGCTTCTGAGTAGGAGAAAAAGTCTATAAAAATGGCAATTTTGGTCACATTGAGGCTTTAAAAAGTAGTTATTCAAAAGGAGGCACAATCCAAATGACATTTTGAATCAATTTTTCTACAGTCCAAAAAACCAATTTTCTGATGAAAAACGATGACCCGTGACCAGTTAAACTTTCTCCAGATGGTCTGAAATGGTAATTTTTTAACGTATAATTTTTCGACTGTAAATGACAATTGCATGTGAATTATCACTTTTGGAACTAAAATACGTGTGTTTTGAGTCATTTTAATGCCTGAAATTGGTCGAAATAAAGCTTCTGAGAAGGAGAAAAAGTCTGTAAAAATGGCAATTTTCGTCACATTGAGGCTTTAAAAAGTAGTTATTCAACATGAGGCACAATCCAAATGACATTTTGAATCAATTTTTCTACAGTCCAAAAAACCAATTTTCTGATGAAAAACGATGACCCGTGACCAGTTAAACTTTCTCCAGATGGTCTGAAATGGTAATTTTTTAACGTATAATTTTTCGACTGTAAATGACAATTGCATGTGAATTATCACTTTTGGAACTAAAATAAGTGTGTTTTGAGTCATTTTAATGCCTGAAATTGGTCGAAATAGAAGCTTCGGAGAAGGAGAAAAAGTCTGTAAAAATGGCAATTTTCTTCATATTGAGGCTTTAAAAAGTAGTTATTCAAGATGAGGAACAATCCAAATGACATTTTGAATCAATTTTTCTACAGTCCAAAAAATCAATTTTCTGATGAAAAACGATGGCCCGTGACCAGTTAAACTTTCTCCAGATGGTCTGAAATGGTAATTTTTTAACGTATAATTTTTCGACTGTAAATGACAATTGCATGTGAATTATCACTTTTGGAACTAAAATACGTGTGTTTTGAGTCATTTTAATGCCTGAAATTGGTCGAAATAAAGCTTCTGAGAAGGAGAAAAAGTCTGTAAAAATGGCAATTTTCGTCACATTGAGGCTTTAAAAAGTAGTTATTCAACATGAGGCACAATCCAAATGACATTTTGAATCAATTTTTCTACAGTCCAAAAAACCAATTTTCTGATGAAAAACGATGACCCGTGACCAGTTAAACTTTCTCCAGATGGTCTGAAATGGTAATTTTTTAACGTATAATTTTTCGACTGTAAATGACAATTGCATGTGAATTATCACTTTTGGAACTAAAATACGTGTGTTTTGAGTCATTTTAATGCCTGAAATTGGTCGAAATAAAGCTTCTGAGAAGGTGAAAAAGTCTGTAAAAATGGCAATTTTCGTCACATTGAGGCTTTAAAAAGTAGTTATTCAACATGAGGCACAATCCAAATGACATTTTGAATCAATTTTTCTACAGTCCAAAAAACCAATTTTCTGATGAAAAACGATGACCCGTGACCAGTTAAACTTTCTCCAGATGGTCTGAAATGGTAATTTTTTAACGTATAATTTTTCGACTGTAAATGACAATTGCATGTGAATTATCACTTTTGGAACTAAAATAAGTGTGTTTTGAGTCATTTTAATGCCTGAAATTGGTCGAAATAGAAGCTTCTGAGAAGGAGAAAAAATCTGTAAAAATGGCAATTTCCTTCATATTGAGGCTTTAAAAAGTAGTTATTCAAGATGAGGAACAATCCAAATGACATTTTGAATCAATTTTTCTACAGTCCAAAAAATCAATTTTCTGATGAAAAACGATGACCCGTGACCAGTTAAACTTTCTCCAGATGGTCTGAAATGGTAATTTTTTAACGTCTAATTTTTTGTCTGTAAATGACAATTGCATTTGAATTATCACTTTTGGAACTAAAATAAGTGTGTTTTGAGTCATTTTAATGCCTGAAATTGGTCGAAATAGAAGCTTCTGAGAAGGAGAAAAAGTCTGTAAAAATGGCAATTTTGGTCACATTGAGGCTTTAAAAAGTAGTTATTCAACATGAGGCACAATCCAAATGACATTTTGAATCAATTTTTCTACAGTCCAAAACATCAATTTTCTGATGAACAATGATTACCCGTGACCTGTTGAACTTTCTCCAGATGGTCAGAAATTGTAATTTTTTAATGTTTAATTTTTTGACTGTAAATGGCTATTGCAAGTGAATTATCACTTTTGGAACTAAAATAAGTGTGTTTTGAGTCATTTTAATGCCTGAAATTGGTCGAAATAGAAGCTTCGGAGAAGGAGAAAAAGTCTGTAAAAATGGCAATTTTCGTCACATTGAGGCTTTAAAAAGTAGCTATTCAACATGAGGCACAATCCAAATGACATTTTGAATCAATTTTTCTACAGTCCAAAAAAAACATTTTCTGATGAAAAACGATGACCTGTGTCCAGTTAAACTTTCTCCAGATGGTCTGAAATGGTAATTTTTTAACGTATAATTTTTCGACTGTAAATGACAATTGCATGTGAATTATCACTTTTGGAACTAAAATAAGTGTGTTTTGAGTCATTTTAATGCCTGAAATTGGTCGAAATAGAAGCTTCTGAGAAGGAGAAAAAGTCTGTAAAAATTGCAATTTTCGTCACATTGAGGCTTTAAAAAGTAGTTATTCAACATGAGGCACAATCCAAATGACATTTTGAATCAATTTTTCTACAGTCCAAAAAACCAATTTTCTGAAGAAAAACGATGACCCGTGACCAGTTAAACTTTCTCCAGATGGTCTGAAATGGTAATTTTTTAACGTAT